>NW_027362782.1:9672500-10052500 GCF_046119375.1 Phyllobates terribilis | reverse complement strand
CTGTACCCCATAAGGCGAGATCTTGCATGGAGCCCCAGACCGAGGAGGGTTAACAGTCATCTTGTGTTTGTTCCATTTTGTAAAAATTGAGCCAACAGTTGCCTTGTCACCAAGCTGCTTGCCTATTATCCTGTAACCCATCCCACCCTTTGCAGGTCTACAATTTTGTCCCTGGTGTCCTTAGACAGCTCTTTGGTCTTGGCCATAGTGGTGAGCTTGGAGTGTGATTGAGTGTGTACAGGTGTCTTTTGTAAAGAAAACTAGTTCAAATAGGTGCAATTAATATAGGAAATGAGTGCAGAGTAGGATGGCTTAAAGAAACTAACAGATGTGTAAGCCAGAGTTCTTGCTGGTTGGTAGGTTATACTAATTTCATGCAAGAAAATGCAAAATAATTATTCAAAAATCATACAATTATTTTATGTTTTTTATTTTTAGACTCTGTCTCTCAGTTGAAGTGTACCTAAAAGCGAATGAGCTAGCATACTCTACACTACTCGTTACTCGCCCAAGCACCACAGTGCTCGAGATGCTCGGTACTCTGCGAGTATTTTTTGAATGTTTGGTGCCCTGTGGAACGCATCATGAAGGCATGCATTTCTGGACATGTGCTAGCATCCACCAGAAGTGGGCGCATTTGGAGCACATGATGAGATGCACATCTCCGGTCATGCGCGGCACACCTATATGGCACCGTGCGGACCGGATAGCAATATTAACATGCGCATTTCCTTTGCTAAAGCAGCATGGAACGCTAGCATATGGCCTCAAGAATGTGATCAGAGATATTAGGGGCTGGTGCGTTCCAAGCCTTTATTTGGTTTTGGCTGTGGGACGTGGCCAAGTCCTGGGAAGGTATTTAAGGTTCAGGGGATCTAAGTAGAGCAGTCCATTCCTTTGAGAACTGGCTCCTTCCTACATGTGGTGCCACATCCAAAGGCCTTTGACTAGCTAAGTGATCTAATTTTGTCTTTCTTATTTAACATTACCTGTTGTATTTACTTCTGATGAACCTCAGAGGAGAAACGCGTTGACTTTTTAACAGGTTGTGTGGTTTTAATATACCCCATGACTATAGATGTGTGATTTTGACACCCTAGTAAAGTTGACTAACTTTTGTCAGTTTTGACAAGTTGTTCACCTGTGCCTTGTTTTTGCAATTGGTATCCATATTATTACAGCCATGATGTTTGACTATTTGGGATCCTGTCGATTAAGTTAATCATAGCCTGCCCCATCCCTACCTAACCCATCTTTATTGTAAACAGGGTTAGACAGGGCTCGGAGGGATAGCCGTCGAGGAGTGGGGGCGCCATTGCTTGGATAAAGGGTGCCAACCTCCACTGTCAGGCAGGGGCAGTCTAAGGGCTATGTAAGGGACATTACCCTTTCATCTCTGTAATGGGGTTTCCCTTCTCCCTATAAATATTTAAATTCTACAATTAACTGATATATATTTAAAGGGTCCTGAATCCTGATATGATAAGGTGATCTTTTGGCATTTATTTTTTACAAGAACTTTGCACTTTATATATGAATTGATAATATCTATTGGTATGCAGTTAGTTTATCTGAGAGAGACCTTCTATGGTTTCACTATTGGCACTTTGAAGTTCACATTTCATTCAGATATCACTATACTTTAATTTTATTATACCTTGCTGACAGTTCTATTTACCTGTGCGTTATCTGTAATTATATTGCTATACAACCTACCTGCATTGTGCATCTCTCTGCATTTGGCGGTTTTCTGTCCCTACTTTTAATTTTATTCTTGTGACCTTATTGTTTTTAATGAAATGTATATTTAATAAAAATTGAGTTTTAATTAAGCTACAATCTCTTATCCTGGTAGCACCATAGGCTACATGGGATGGAGTGGATATTATTGACAGTGTCTAGCGCATTTGCTGACCTTTTTTGGACATGAATAAGTTCCCTGAGGGGCCTAGTTTCCAGAATTGTCACTTGTGGGGGGTTTCCAATGTTTAGGCACATCAGCAGCTCTCCAAACATGACATGGCGTCCGCTAATTATGCCAGCAAATTTTACATTCAAAATGACAAATGGTGCTCAATCCCTTTTGCGCCCTGCCGTGCAACCAAATAGCGGTTTTTCCCAACATATTGGGAATCGGTGTGCTCAGGAAAAATTGCACAACAAATGTTGGGGTCCATTTTCTCCTGTAACAATTGTGAAAGTAAAAAAATGGGTCTAAAAGTAAAATGTGTGAAAAAGTTAAATTTTTTTTTCCTTCCACATTAGATTAATTCCTGTGAAGCACCTGAAGGATTAATAAACTTCTTGAATGTGGTTTTGGGCATGTTGAGGGGTGCAGTTTCTAGAATGGTGTTACTTTTGGTTATTGTCCGTCATACAGACCCCTGAAAGTCACTTCAAATGTGATGTGGTCCATAAATAAATGGTTTTGTAAATTTTGTTGTAAAAATGAGAAATCACTGGTTAACTTTTAACCCTTATAACATCCTAACAAAAAAAAATTATGTTTCCAAAATTGGGCTGAAGTAGACATTGGGCGAAATGTTTAACTATTTTGTGTGACATGACTAAGATTTAAGGGCATAAAAATAAACAGTTAGAAAATTGCAAAATTTTCACCAAATCTCCAACTTTTTCAGAAACAAACGCCAGTCATCAAATAAATTTTACCACCATCATGAAGTACAATATGTCAAGAAAAACAGTCTCAGAATCAGAGGGATCTGTTGAAGCGTTCCAGAGTTATTACTGCAAAGTGACACTGGTCAGAATTAAACAAATTGGCCTGGTCAGGAAGGTGAAAACAGGTTTCAGGGTGAAAGGGTTAAAGGCACTTATGATGTCTGCATGAACAATTTTTAGAGCCCAACCTCTAATATTCTTTAAAATAGATAGGTTTACCCCCCAGGGTTATTTTTATTTTTTTTTTTATTTTTAGCACCACATGCACTTCGTGCATACACATTGCCAGTCTAGGAGACCTACTTCTTAATAATGGGATTTTTTTTTTTTTTTTTTTTTTTTTATGAGGCCGATTCAAATCAATTCTATATTCTACAATATTACCTCTTACCAATTTGTGTACGGGTGAGCTATAACACTAGGGATAGCATATTACAGCCATCTACTCAGGGATTATTACCTTATAGCCCGTGCTGCAGCAACCAAAAAAAAAAAAGATAACTTTTTTACATTGAGAATAGTAATAGGTGCTAGGTGGCAACATCTGCTGGAAATGAGTGTTCATTCTGGTCACATACATCTCTTCCACAGTCCATAACTTGATTGATTTATTTCATACACATTAACAGATTCATAATTTTTACGGTGAATTGTACTCAAATTCATCAAAGTTGACAAAATTTACTAATTTAATGTGTCATTCGCAGTTTCTCTTCAGCATTTGTATTTAAGAGGTAGTGGTGGAAGACTTGACACTACTGGAGCTGGAATTACCACTTCAGAACTCTCCAGCTTTGTTTCTATCCATTTCTGGGTGCTTCCTTAACTATGTTTGGGCTCATTGTCCTGCTGTTTGACCCATTACCTAGGATGCGAACCCAGGTTTTTAACACTGGGCACTATATTGTGACCCAAAATCCTTTTGGAATATTCACATTTCATGATGCCTGTACACCGTCAAGGCACCCAGTGGCAAAGGCAGCAAAGCAACCTTTAAATATCTTTGAACCTCAACCATATTTGACTTTAAGTACTATGTTTTTTTTATTTGTAGGCCTCATTCCATTTACAGTAAACAGTTGGATTATGTGCTTTAACAAAAAACTCTATCTTGGTCTCATCTGTCCAGAAGACACTTCCCGGCCCTCTAAAAAAAAGTGGGGGACCGCCTGCTGGCATGCTATAAATGGTGAGGGTTGCCTGCTGGCCCTCCAAGTTTCAAACATTACAGTATTAATACTATTAATACAAAAAAGAAAATTTGACCACCTAATATGGATAAATTATATTGCAAAGCATAGCCGGCTGCTGCCCTTCGAAAAATGTTTAGTGAGGGCCGGCTGCTGTACCTATAAAATGTGAGTGAGGGCCGCCAGATGGCCCTCTGACAATAGTGAGCCACCTGCTGGCCATTTACCAATAGTGATGACCGCCTGATGGCCCTGTAAAAAAATAGGCTTTGTGACTTTCAGAGTTCCTCCTTCATAAATTAAACAGGATGTGTCTGATCATGTCACACACACACACCACAGGGCCAGATAAGGTAGTAAAATGTTATTACATATACTGGCTAATGTTTTTTTCACTATTGAAAGCAATGTGAATGTGCAAAAATGCAGCAAAAACACCACGTATAAACATAGCCCATGGTGTGGAGGAGCATTTTTTTCTCTCATTTTGCCTTATGTACAAGTCATTATCCCGGAAAGAACGTTTCTTAACATTCTGTCTAGTAAAATCCATTTGGTCTTCGGTTTTGTATGTTTTATTGTCAGTCTGTAAAGGTGACATAATACTCTGACATTGTTCACAACAGTGACCTGGGATTCAAAGATTCTTCCAGGCATCTTCCCCATGCTGTTAATGTGTCATTTCAGTGCTGTTTCCATCGATTTGTCCCATTTTTAGACCTCCTCCAGACATCTGGGAGGAAAGGTGTCCGCCGAGAAAAAAAAAGTTTCCCATTGACTTCCATTATGCTCGTTACTCAGGTCAAGCACCAGAGTATTACGATTTGCTCAACCCGAGTACCCAATCATTTTAGTGCTTGCTCATCACTAGACTATAACCATGGACCTTCCCAGCCTATTAATATCAGCCCACAGCTGTGTTTTTCCTTCGTTGATTAAAAATAGTGGGGCAACAAGCAAATTTTTTTTAGTGACCCCCATTTTTAATAATCAAAGGCAAAGTAAAAAGCTGGGGGCTGATATGAATAGGCTGGTAAGCTCAATGGATGTTGAGCCGTTCCCAGCATAATAAGACCAGCCGACAGCTGTCAGCTTTTCCTTGGCTGGTTTTAAAAATAGGGGGGACTTCATCGCTTTTTTCATTTATTTAACAAGTATAATAAAAGGTTTGACGCCTCTCACCCAGCTAAACCAGATCTCACACTTTGCACTGACGAGGGGCAGTACCTCAAAACACTCTTCAAATTGATATTCTGCTTTGGCTTTGATCTCAAGTCATGTGGCAAAGCTCGTTAAAGGGTCGACATTGACTTTTAGGGTTACTTCCAATATGTGGCACTAGAGTTCTAGTCCACTTCCTCTCTGAAGAGACAATTTGCATATTTCCCAAAAGAGCATTGCAAGGTTTAAAAGTCTTTTTACCTTGGCATGCCAGGCTTGACATGTCACTCTCCGCAAGGCGAAACATTACACTTCTGGTTTAATGGATTTACATTTCTTCATGATGTAGTTAATGGGTCCACTGTACTTTCCCTTGAGTTACGCGGTTTAAAACTTTTTAACTGTCTGTTAAAAGTTAATTATAAAACCCATGTTTTTGGAGAGTACCTTTATTTTCTCGTATTTAGTGTTTGAGGGAGCTTGTGCACCTATATTTTCTTGAACTTGATTACTGAACGCATGCTATTAGTTTTTTTTGTTTTAATATAATGAAGCACATGTCACAATACCATCACATAATTGTAATTGCATAGTAATTTAAGTTAACAAATTAGGAATCTCTACCGCAACAGGGTCAACAGTAACCCACAGCAGCCACCAAATGATAGTTTGTACAGTGCTTGATTTTTTGTTTTGTGACAGGTTAGCATATTACATTTTTAATCCTCTTATTCTCTTACAAAATACTGGTTCTAACCATTAGGGAGAGGTGATTGAGTGATGCCGATAAATCAAGGCTTGTAGTTTTTTGTTAATCAACAAGAAATGTCCTTATAAATATGATATTCTAAATCCAGTGTAAGACTGTACTTTAATGGTAATGATTCAAGACAAATGCCTAGGGAAAATAAAAGCATGATCTGTGGACATAGTGAACTTGAGAAATGCCTCAATATGTTATTAAGACATTAAATAGGCCTACTCAAGAGCATATACAGTAAATGCAGCAAGTCAAGAGGGAAGGGGCAAGTGAATGAAGTTCTCTTAACCCGAACTACTCAAAACTATATGCATAATATTAGTACATCCATAATAATGCAACAAAGTACTAACATGTTTAAATAGTAAAACTTGCAGGCAAAAGTAGTATCTTACTGTTGGCAGCTGCTGATGTAGACATAGGTCAGGCCTAATGTCCCCCTACTAGTGTTGAGCGAGTATGTTCTGTTCCGAGTATGCTCGGGCCGAGCTCAGAGTATTTACAGCTGCTCGGTGATATGGTTGAATCGGTCCCGTGTGGTTGATTTGCAACGGTTTGACAGCTTTATTACATGTGAGGAATGTGTAAGAAATAGACATTCCTCACATGTAGTAAAACTGTTAAACAGTTACAAATCATGAACACTGAGCGATTCAACCATATCACCGAGCAGTTGTAAATACTCGGAGCTCGGCCCGAGCATACTCGGCTAAAGGGTTAATATAACATACTCGCTCAACACTACCCCCTACCCAAATATGCATTTCACCTTGCTGATGAAGTTGAGGATTAGGTCTCATATTAGGATGCCTGAATTTAATATGTGCCTAATTTTTTTTACCAGCTGTTACTAACATTTTACCTCCAGGTACAAAATTTAGTCGATTTAGCAGACTCCCAACCAGAGCCAATATTGGGGGCCTAGAGGTTTATGGAATAGCATCTTTATGTTTAATTTGCCTTATCTAATTCCCTTTTTATCTGCTGCTGAAGAACACAACCGTCATTGCAGTTTTTAGTGTGCTGTTATTGCCATACTAGATTTAGAGCTTAACCTATGGGCACTGTGTGCCACTGAATTAGGCTTCTGTAATATAGTACGTGTTGCAAAATTATTTTCAGATAGGTCTTGTAATATTAATGGAAAATTGCAGTGTATACATATATTGTAAACTGAATAATTGCATACATCATTTCTCGTTTTGCTTTTTGACCTGTTATGAATCCAATATTATTTAAGAAATGAATTGGGCACCAACACTGTTCTGCTACAATGTAAAAAGATGTAATATAGTAAAAAGTGCTCAGGCAAATGTCTTACACTTAGTTGTTTTTTAGCTTGATTATTGATTGTGATATTGGCTTTGGTCTTAATGCAATTGGCTCTTTACCCCATTCTGACATGAGGCGTAATACGTCCCTGTGCCCCGGGCCTTAATGTCCAGGTAAGCATTACATCTCACCGATCACGCCCGCACAGAGGCTGTGTGGGCACGATCGCCGCCGGGTGTCAGCTGATTCCGACATCTGACCCCCAGCGGAAGATTCCCTGTAATGAGGAAGATTGAGGCACCGTGGACGCAGTCTAGTCTGTGATCTGGCGGTGTCCGTCTTTTTATTAGGAGTGCATAAAAGTACCGTCTGCCACAGTTTTGTGAACCTCTGGAAAAAAAAAAAAAGACACAGCTGAACAGAGGCCAGCCGGAGTCCAGAGTAATTCTGCTGCCTCATAGTGAATGGATCCCTCGGGGGTTTCATCTGAATTACATCACTCGGAGATTTAAATGGAAACCCAGATATCAGTCCTCAGCATAGAGCACAGGATAAATGGGAACATTTTACATAACATTATGGATCACAATAAAAGCTTTGACTCAATCCACAAAAAAAGCAAATTCCCAGATCAGGTCCGTCATCTGTTAAAGGAAATATGGGGGGCTTCCAAGTTACTAGTAGCACAAAGACTCTGGAAAAGCAAAATGGCCCTTTCCCCCCAAAAGAAAATAAACATTCTGTGCTCCCAAATACAAATGCCCACCTCCCTTCTGAGCCCCACAGTGTGAATAAACCGCAGTTAGTGTCCACATGTTAGGCATTTCTGTAGCTTTGAGAGCTCGCCTAATTTATGGGCGCATGTCTCCAGAAGCATGAGCTCAGCATAACGTACTTATCACTACAATGGCAGTTTCCAATTTTCACTCAACATCCACTGCTGCTTGTTTCTAAAAAAAAAACACCCATGTAGTTAAAATCTTCACCATACCTGTAGATAAATTCCCAAAGGGGTATAATTTCCAAAATTGGGTCACTTGAGGGGAGATAATGCGCTTTTATCACTTAGGGTCTCTGTATATGGAGTCTGCAAACTATTCTAGGAAAATCTGCACTACAGGAGGCAAATGGCGCCAAGTCCCTCCCGAGTCTTGCCGTGTAGCTAAGCAGTACTGTACAGCCACATATGGGGTATTTCTACATTCAACAAAAATGTGCCAAATTGTGGTGCCATTTTTAACCATATCCCAGTGTGAAAATGTAAAATCTAAGGCCAAAACAAAAATTTGGTGGTAAAAATGTAATTATTCTTTCTTCACCACCCAATGGTGTAAAATTCTGTGAGGCACATGTGGTGTCAACATGCTCACTGCACCCCTGGATGAATTCATTGAGAGGTGTAGTTTGTAAAATGAGGTCTCTTATGAGGGGGTTCTGCTGTTCTGGCACTTTAGGGGCTCTGCCAATGTGACATGGAACCGTCAAACCAGCCCAGCAAAATAGGAACTCCAGGGGGCGTGGCTAACTATTGCTGAGTGAAGTCACATCTTTCTCAGCTCCGTAACATTCAGTCATAAAGACTTCACCAAATAACTCTCCAAGATGGGTTAAGTGAGCAAAAAGACAAAAATGAGACCCTTGTCCTGCACTTCAGCCCACCGTGGGGTTATAGAAAGTTTTGAGGCCCCAGGGACAACACCAGGAGCTGCGGCCTCAGGGACGCCATGAACACGAGGGAGGTCATGATGGCGGCGCAGATGGCGCAAACAGTTTAGCTCCTTATCCTGGCGCTGAAGATGGAGATGGAAGAAGCCCTCTGAACCCGCAAACAGCCGACAGAGCGGAGGTAACCTACCGGACAACGAATGGTATGGTGAAGCAGCGGAACCCCCCTTGTCCTCACCTGAGAGCTTCGTGATGCAGCCCCTGTTAGCACCCTCCTGTTTTTTCCATCTTGTGTTTTGCAGTCACGTGACCATCTGCCTTTATATTCCAGCTCCGCCCTGTACTGGACTTGTGTGACTGTTTCTCTAGCCAGGTGCTTCTGTGCCTTTCTCTGTCAGTTCGTTTTGTCCTTCTGGGACCTCTGGTACTTTTTTGTCTGTTTTTCTTTGTGTTCTGCAACAACTTCTGTTTAGGAGGTGTTCCTTTTTTGTCCCAGTCCTTAGTTCTTTTAGGGACCCCTCCCCTTATGCTATAGGTCTTCGTTCAGACTAGCCAAGGACTAAGGCGGGTCTGTTCGCTAGGAACAGGCAGCTCACTACATCGTAGGGATTCAGCTTAGTTTTACTGTAGGGACAGTTTTCCCTCATCTTTCCTTAGTACATGTTGCAGATCATAACTGCCCGGTCATGACTGTCGCCTGCAGCGCGACTGCTTTCTTCTGGGGACCGGGGGCTCCAGATCCCAGCAGGCTTCTCCAGCACTGTCTCCCCAGCCACCAGAGGCATTCCGCCTGGCTCCCATGCCTGTAGGGGGGGGGGGGGTTACCGCACTCCCCTGATTAGGAGAACACATGTACCTCTTCGGAGACTTTTCAAGAAGGCCATGGCGGAGAGGGTCAGGAGCAGTCTGAGGCGTGAGAGCCCACACTACAGAAGTATCAGCATCCCCAATAAAAATCCACCTCTGTATGCGCCTCTCAGGACCCAAATGGTGATCCAGCTCCATCAGATCATATCTCGCCTAGGTGTGAGGCTCCTCCATCTCCCAAATATCTTAGAGGGGACAGAACACCCTGGGTCTCTGCCTCATAAGTCTCCGGGGAGGGCCCACACTTGCTAAGTTCCCCCATAAATAAGCAAAATGCCAGCCCTAGCTGAGCTTCATTTTTCTGGGATGCTCATTTCACTCAACTTGCTAGGTTAGGCCCCTTAGGATATACTAATTCACAGACATTGTTTATGGGCTCTTCCTGGAGTGTGGGGTCCCCGCATCACTCCGTGGAGGACTCATCCTCCGGCAGGCGTGTCCATAATCATCTCCCACAACCAGAAGGGGGGGGGTGGTCACCTCATCAGCGAATTATGGCTGCTTCAGCTTTCTCCGTGCCTATGGAGGGTGGAGGTATTTCTCATTGCAAACAAGTGACCTATGGTCCCTTTTTCAAAATTCAACAACCCTTGGGCCTGCCAGCGTGGAAACCATGAACCCTGTGCCACCATTAGATAACAGGCCGATCTCTGTGGCAGACCCCCTTGCGCTCCTGCAGACCATCCCAACAAAAAACGACATACTAGTGCTTGCCAACCAAGTGGTCTCTGAATGTAAACAAGAATTTTCTTTTTTTCATGCGGAATTGTCCTCGGTTTCAACCAGGGTAGACTCCCTCACCCAGTCTTAAGCCATTGATGCCACAGCCATCCAAAAGCTTCAGGAAACCATGTATGGTGAGGAAGCTAAGCAGTTTTGGGGACTGGTCACATTTCAAAATAAATGCAGACAAATCTGAGGCCCACAACATATCCCTGTCTCCTGAGTTAACCCAGTCCTTGAAGAGTAACTTCTCTTTCAAATGGCCGTCTGACAACTCAATTACTTATTTAGGGGTCTGCGTTCCTTACAACCACTCTAATCCATTTGCCTTAAACTTTCAGCCTTTTCTGTCAAGATTGGGGAGGGAGTTGGCTTCATGGATTCGACTGATTTCTCATGGTTCGGTAGGATCAACATTATAAAAATGACAGTCCTACCAAGACTGCTATATCTCTTTCAGACAGTTATGGTCCATATTGCCCCTCCCTTTTGGAAGAAAGTCCAACATTTGTTCAACAATTTCATATGTTCCTTAGGCTGTTCCAGGATCAGGTCCACTACCCTATTTATATCTAAGGATCTGGGAGGTGCAGGCTTACCCGACTGCCGTAAATATTTCTTAGCAGCTACTTACTCATGGATCTTGGATCTGGTTCAGGGCTCAAGTGCTGGGTCACTATTGCCCAGGACTCTTGCCCTCTTCCCGTTTCCACCCTCCCTTGGATCAGGCCATGTGTCCCCTGGCATAAAGACGTCCCTCTCTTAGTACAAGACACACTCTTAAAACCATACATATGTCTCATTCCCGAAACATCCTGGTTGATCCTTCTGGTCCTATGCTTCCTATTACGGATATCCCTGGTTTCCCGCCAGGAGCCTCCACTAGCCTATTTCTAAATAGCTCAAAAAACATACCCTTACATCTGTACCAGATCATCCCCCAGGATCCCCTCTTGCCACCCACATCCATACTTCATGGAGTCTCTACAACGCCACGTTATAGTTTTCAATACTCACAACTGCATCATTACTACCGATTTCTAACTAAACAATCAGAGTTGTTGTGACCCTTATCTAAATTTGAAAAATTATACAGTTCACTAACAGGTACGAAACATGCAATTTAAGCTATATACAAACTGCTTTCCTCAGATCTAGAATCTTTCCCTCACTTCTGTTTAGCTTGGGAACTAGAGTTACAGCAAAAATTCACAAATGACCAGTGGCTCAAGTGCTTTCACCTTTCCCATAAGCTGCCAATTGCAACTAAAGCACAGGAGACAAAATTATAAAATTGTCTCCAGGTGGTACCGGGTTCCATCGATATTACATAAGTGGTTTCCAGGCACCTCCAACTTGTGCTGGCGTTGTGGTGTACATGAGGGTATCCTGGTTCATATATGGTGGTCCTACAGGGCTCTGGGGATGATTTGGAAAAATGTACTTAAGGTAATTCAACATGTCACTGATATAAGTATCCCTAATAGTCCAGAGGCCATTCTTTTTTTATATTACCCCTCTCTGGTCCAAGTTTTAAAAAAACTCTCCTAAAACATTTGCTCCAAGCAGCAAAAAAAAAAAAAATATTCCAAGTCACTGGAAGTCCACTGAAGTCCTGTCTCTTTTAGAGTGGTTTACAGAAATAGCGAGAATCCAACACATGGAAATGATGATTACACACTCTAAAGAAGAAAAACAAAGTTGCCACTAAATGGTTCCATTGGGATTCCTTTCTGACCTCACCTCTTTAAAGATCTGTAAGGTGCCCCAGCGAGGTAGTCATGGGCGAGTTGTAGCCCCTGCTCGTTTTGACACGCTACAAACAATTTGTGTCCTCCCTCTTTTGTGTGGCTGGGTATGTGACATTCTTCACTTCAAACCATCCGATCGCGGCTGTCTCCAGGTATTTCTCTTCTGGGACCAGGGCAGTAATAAATTTAGAGGACACAAAGTAGTTAACCATAACTGGGATCTTACTTGGGATAGGGGGGGGGAGTATATACAGTATTTACAGTCACATACATTGGATAAGGCCTAGTGTTGAGTGAGTATGTTCAATTAACCCTTTCGCCGAGTATGCTCGGGCCGAGCTCCTAGTATTTACAGCTGATTGGTGATATGTTTGAATCGCTCCTGTGTGCATGATTTGCGACTGTTTGACAGTTTTATTACATGTGAGGAATGTCTATTTCTTACACATTCCTCACATGTAATAAAGCTGTCAAACAGTTGCAAATCATGCACAAGGAAGCGATCCAACCATATCACCGAGCAGCTGTAACTACTCAGAGCTTGGCCCGAGCATACTCAGACCGAACATACTCGCTCAACACTAATAAGGCCTAAAAGGTTTTCCTCTCCCATACAGGTGCTAGAAACATCTTCAGCCCTTGTGTCCTCTTTAGATGAAGAATCTAACTATCCTCTAGCTTAAGAGAAGTTTCCTCACCAGAGACTGTGTTCGGATCCTATATCTCCCTCACGGCTTAACCTGGAGTCCTATCTTCCTCTGCTACCTGCAGACAAGTAGTGCCCCGGGGTCCTCAATACCCCTGTTCAGTTTCTCCTGCCAGCTAATGGGACTCCTGCGTGAGGAGATATTTACCCTGCTTATGCACTGTCTGAGGGTAGGGAGCTCCCGTCGACCCTAACAGCCAGTTTCCCTGGCTGTCCGCCTAACTGACAGGACTCCAACTGACACTTTCTGGAAAATTCTCCAGATGTTACTAGGATGCCCCGTCCTCTAGGGCAGTTAATTCCTCACTGTCATTCTGGTAGCAGGCTCTCACTAACAGCTGTGCCTGACAGTGGCATCTTGTGGCCGATTAAAAGTACTACAGCCACACAAGGAAATATGTCAAACTAAACCCCAGATATACTCCACACCTGACCGAGACACTGCGTTCCCCCCTCTACTCTGACTGTACCATTGAAGCTAGCCCCTTAACTTGACCCAACAGCAGTTCAGAGAGATCTAACTATGGGAACATGTTATTTTAACTACTTCAGTGCCAGGGGAAGGTTACACCCTTCCTCACTAACAGATCCATAGGGAATTCTCCTTAAAGCAGGTCCCTCCATAGCTCCTTGCTCTGGTAATACTCATTGCAAAATACGTCTCTCAACTAAGGCCCCTTCACCATCATGCATCTTGCACTGTAACCTTCTCCTAAACATCCTTACCCCCCTTCCCTTCTGTCCACTTCCCTGTGTTTATTATTGGTTTTCAGTCTATAGGTCTATCATCGATTCCCAGGACTTATTTGGACATGTTGCTCAACCTGTTAAACTATACACAATGTATTTGTTTATATTCTATTGAGTCCTTTTAGAATGTACCTTCGTGTTTACTTTATCTTGTTAAAAATATCTTGCTTTTTCTGAATAAACTTTAAATTTGGAAAAAAAATATGAAATCCAATATGGCGCTTCTTCCCTTCTGAGCTTTGCACTGTGCCTCAAAAGTAGATTTAGACCACATATGGGATATCTGCATACTCAGGAGAAATTGCAGAGCAAATTTTGGGGTCCATTTTCTCCTGCCATCCTTGTGAAAATGAAAATATTTGGAGTTAAAACATTTGAGAGAATTTTTTTTCTTCATTTTTACAGATCCATGTCGTAAAATTCTGTTTAGCACCTGTGAGTTAAAGGTGCTCACCACACAATTCCTTGAAGGGTCTAACTTCCAAAATGGGGTATCTAGTTGGGGGGTTTCCACTGTTTAAGCACAGAGGCTCTCCAAATGTGATATGACACCAGCAGACCATTCCATCATACATTCGGCACAGGAAGAGAACCCCCACAGATTGGTGTTTGTCGTTTCAGTCTAATACGTGTTGGGCCCTTTTTGAATGATTTTAACTAGTGTTGAGCGAGCATGCTCGACACTTCTCGTTACTCGCCCGAGCATCTCACTACTCGGGATGTTCGGCGAGCACCAAGCATTTCCGGGTTACTCAGGCGGAAGCTCGGGTCTCCGCCCTGCACGTTTGGCGCTCTTTACAGAGCCAATGAACATGCAGGGATTGCCAGGCAGTCACTGCAATGCCGCAGCCATGTTTGTGGGCATTACAGTGACTGGCTGGCCGCACAGCGTCACCTCGAGTATTTAAATCCGGGCGCCGCAATCTTGGACACAGTCACTCTGGATCAGACAGTGTAGGGAGAGTGCTGCTGAGTTAGGGAGAGATATATAGTGTGAAATAGGCAGTGTAGGGTCTCTAAAGCCTGCAAAATCAAACAAACAGTCCTTCTCAGGACTAATATCCATCCCAGATATCAGGCAGGCAGTATAGGAGACGCAGTGGTTATACCAGCAAACGCTGCATTACAGTCCTGTGTGCTCCTGTTGGTCAAATTGCTAGACTTATTCCCCGATCTCAGGGGCCATGAAAAATCATTTTTTCATCTAAATCCTTTTTTTTCCCCTCAGTCAGACTGTACAAATATGAGTATTAACCATTTAGTATTTTTTTACCCCCCACCCCCAAAAAAAAATTGTGTGTCTGACTGTTCAGACACCAATATATCTGTTTAAAATAGTCTGGTGTAGGCCAGAAAAATAGAACTGTGGTTTTGCAGTTCCACGGGTCAAATCTCTATTATCCTGCTTTTGGCATTTTTTGCCATAAAAAAAACTAATAGTGTCTCCCTGACTGGTCAGACACCAATATATCTGTTTAAAAGATTCTGGTGTAGGCCAGACAAATAGAACTGTGGTTTTCCTCTTCCATGGTTCTAATCTCCTTTTTATTACCCTTTTTCTATTGATAGTGCGAGTGTAAGCTATTTTACTCCATTTACAATGGGAAAGACGTGGCAAGGGACGTGGAACTGGACGTTCTGGTGATGGTGCGTGTAGAGGACGGGGCCGTGGCCAAGGTGAAAATGTGCCACAACCAACAGCCACATCTTCTCGCTCCCACTTCTTGACCGAATTACTAAGGAAGCACACTACAACACAAGTATTGCGAACTGATCAGTGTGAACAGGTTATTAATTGGATAGCAGATAATACTTCCAGTTACCTGGGCACCACCACCTCCGGTCTGTCTTCCACACGGTCAAGTTTTAGTAGCCGTGAGTCTCGACCGCATACTCCTCCTTACTCTCCTCCCACCATGCTGAGTGTTGACAGACAGCAACTGATCCCACACTTGGACACTCTGAAGAGCTGTTCACTGGTCCATTTCCATATTTGTGCCCCTCGCCTGCTCCGCTTGAAGTGGTGGAAGAGGAGATCCCATGTAGTGACGCCCAAATATTTGAACAGCCATGGCCACAGGAAGTAGACGCTGGCAATTTGTCACAAGAGGTGGATGATGACGAGACAATTGCCACGAAGTGAGGAGGAGGATCGTGGTGCTCAAGTGGAAGAGGAGGAGGTGGTGGATGATGATCTAGTAACTGACCCAACGTGGCAGGAGGACACGCAGAGCGAGGCCAAGAGCACACAGGGTGAGGGAGGAAGAGTACCCCAACAGGCAGGAAGAAGCAGTGTGGTGGCCGCACACAGAAGGCGGGCAACAGTTCCCCGTAACACCAACACGAGGGACGTTGCCAGTACAACAGGTAGGTCTTCCAGAGTCTGGAATTTTTTTAAAGACTCTGCTGATAACCCCAAAAAGGCCATTTGTACCACCAGCCATGCCAGCATTAGCAGGGGTGACAAAACTACCAGCCTGACCACCAACATGATCAGGCACATGGCAGCAAAGCATCCGACTTTGTGGGGTGAACCCCAGGGTCCACGACCAGTGTCAGCGGGTGTCACCACTGCTTCTTCCGCTGTTGTGCGTGTAATAGAACCCCCTGTTGTGCGTGAGAGGCAATCCCCTGTCCATACTGCATGCAAAGATGCCCCCTCCGCTCAGTCTTCACTTATGGCAGTTTCTCAAGAAACAGCATCAACGTCCACGTCCCACCGCAGTGTTCAATTGTTCATATCCCAGAGCTTTGAACGAAAAAGGAAATTCGCAGCCAATGCCCCACAGGCCACAGTCCTAAATTCGCACATTTCACAACTGCTTGCGTTGGAAATGCTGCCTTTTAGGCTGGTGGAGACAGAATCCTTCCGCAACCTTATGGTGGTGGCCGTCCCTCGGTACTCGGTCCCCAGCTGACACTATTTTGCCCGGTGTGCCATCCCCACACTACACAAGTATGTGTCCCAAAACATCTGCCGTGCCCTCAACAACTCAGTTACTGGGAGAGTTCACCTGACAACGGACACGTGGACAAGTGCTTGTGGCCAGGGACGGTACATCTCCCTGACGGCACACTGGGTAAACATAGTGGAAGCCGGGACCCAGTCGGACCTTGGGACGGAACACATCCTCCCCACACCGAGGATTGCGGGCCCTATGTCAGTCAGAGTTGCCCCCACAGTGTACAACTGCTCATCATCATCCTCCTCCTCATATTCAGCCTCCATCTCAGATATCACCACATCAGTTACAAGCTGGAAGCACTGCAGTACTGCCTCAGCCAAGCGGCAACAGGCTGTGCTGAAACTCAAGCTTAGGTGATAAACCTCACACCGCTTGTGAGTTGTGGACAGCTGTGAAAGAGCATGCAGATCTGTGGCTGAGACCGCTGAACCTACATCCAGGCATTGTCGTGTGTGACAATGGCCGTAACCTGGTGGTGGCTCTGATGCGAGGCGAGATCACACACGTACCATGCCTGGCTCATGTGCTTAACCTCGTGGTTCAGCGGTTTCTTAAATCGTACCCCGAGTTGCCAGATCTGCTCGTGAAAGTACGCCGCCTGTCAGCTCATTTTCGCAAGTCGGCTACAGCTTCTGCCGCCCTTGATGTGTTGCAGCAGCGTTTGCACACGTTGGAACTCTACCCTCCACATATTGCAAAGGATTTGTGAGCAGAAGAGAGCAGTTGTGGAGTACCAGCTGCAACAAGGCCGTCGATATTCAGGTCAGACTCCACACAAGACCTCAGGAGTGGACCTGGATGTCTGACATATGTACCATCCTGACAAACTTTGAGGAGTTCACCAAGATGGTTAGTGGCGATGACGCAATCATTAGCGTCAGCATCCCACTTGCCTGTCTTTTGCAACGCTCTCTGCAGAGAATTAAAGAGGAGGTATTGCAGCCAGAGTATGATGAGATGGATCAAGAACCCATAATATGCGATTACACACAGCCCAGCCTCATCTCATCCCAATGTGCATTGGGGGACAACGAGGGAGAGGAGGAGGAGAAAGAACAGGAGCTGGTATCATGCACTTTAGACAGTAGTACCTGTACAACTGTCATTTAGTCGGTTCAGCGTAGGTGGCCTGAGGACAGGGGGGAGGAGGAGGAGAGCATGGTCAGTAGTCATCTTGATGAGGACACGGAAGTCTTGCCCATTACCAGTCTGGCATGCATGGCTAACTTTGTTATGCTGTCTTAACCGTGACCCTCGCGTTATCAAAATGTTGGGTGACAGTTATTACTGGTTGGTGACACTTTTAGACCCCTGCTACAAGGAGAACTTTCACTCTTATTCCTGAGGTGGAGAGGTCTACAAAAATGGGGCAGTACAAGAAAGCCCTTGCTGCAGAACTGTTAAAAAAAAATTCCCATCTGAACACGCTAGCGGCAGAGGTCACAGTTCGTTGCCCAACCAAGGCGTACAGGCGAGAGAGACGCAGCTCCAATCCAGCAGAGGCAGGGGAACACTGTCAACATTCTGGGACAGTTTTCTGAGACCTGCCCAGCTTACAGGCCCTGAGGCGAGGGGTACTCTCACAAGGAGTGGAAAGTTTCAAAAGATGGTGAGGGAGTACCTTGCCGACCGTGCCAGCGTCCTCAGTGATTCCTCTGTGCCTTTTAATTATTGGGTATCCAAGCTGGACACTTGGATTGAACTCGCTCTGTACGCCTTGGAGGTCCTGGCCTGCCCTGCCGCTAGCGAGTTATTGGAGCGTGTTTTAAGCGCCGCTGAGTGAATTATAACTGATAAGCGCACTCGCCTGTCAACTGACAATGCTGACCCTTATCAAAATGATCAAGGGCTGGATTGGGCCAGACTAGTCATCACCACCAAATGACAGCAGAGTAACGAAGTCAAATCCACTGTTATTTCAGGAGGTGTATTCCCATGCATCGCTTCACACCCACACATGGGTATATGCTTCCTAATTTCGGCTGTATTTTGCTCTTCTTATCCTCAGCCTCCACCACCACTATACCACCAGGGTGACCGTGGTCCATGTTGCCAGCATTGCAAGTTCCTCCATCCTAATTTTTGGCAGCTTTTGCTTAGAAGGCATAGGCAAAGACTATGGGAGACCCACTCCCCAATAATGGGAATAAGGTTTTTAATATGCTGTACTGCATGGCTCTTGTAAGGGGCATGAAAACCGTATTGTTAAGCTACTGCAACCTCCACCACTTTTCACAAGGGCATTGATATTGTCTTTTTATTCCACTGCGACCTCCACGTCTCTTCCAAGGGGCATTAAAACAGTCTTAAGCTACTGCGACGTCCACCATTCTTCCAAGTGGCATTAAAACTGTCTTGTTAAGCTACTGCGACGTCCACCACTTTTCCTAGGGGCATTAAAACCATCTTGTTAAGCTACTGAGACCTCAATTATTCTTCCAAGGGGCATTGATATTTTCTTTTTATTCCACTGTAGCCTCCATTCTTCCAACGGGCATTGCATTTTCTCCTAATTTTAGTCAGCTTTCGCTTTTCAATGCATAGGCGAACACTAAGGGAGACCCACTCCGAAATAATGGGTAGAAGGTTTAGTATGCTGTAATCCACGTCTGTTTCAAGGGGCATTGCAGTTCCTCAATTTTTGGAAAGCCTTCCATTCACTGCTTAGGCCAACAGTGCACAGGAGACCCAGTTGCTATAAATGGAAAAAACGGTTTAGTTAAGGCCCTCTGACCTCCATGTCGATTCCAAGGGGCATTGGAGTGCTACGAAATTTTTAGTAGGCATTGCACTCACTGTATGCCCTATAACTGTGTAGCCAAACTGCTCCTTTTGGTACAGAAACATCCTACAAGACATGTGTGGTTGACTGGCCTGATATTGATGTGAATGGTCCCTGTTCCTCCTGCTCTTTCTCCTTTGCCACCACCTCATCCATCATTCATCACCTGAAGCTTTGTTTTAACTGGAGTCATAGAACTGGGATAGTAGCAGGAAAACATCCAGCAATCCTCGGAGGAAGTAGAATATGCGCCAAAACGCTGACCACCTGAGGCCTAGCCGGTACTACATACATGCGCTTGCATTCCAAGAAAACAAAGCAGATGCTAACTTCTATCATCCTCATCATGCTCCTCACCTTGGCACAAACAACTCCCCTGATCGAGAAGCCAGGGCCCACCGGAGGAGTCTGGTTCTCTGGTGGGCTCGTCCAATGCTGCCCTAAAGCAGGCCGGTTTAAGAAAAGTGTGGGGGGGAAGTTCCAAGGAGAAATAGGGGTGGCTGGGGACCGTTTATGGACATCCGGCCGCCCCCAGGCAGCTGGGTATCATGTGTGGACACCCGGCCGTGGGGCAGCTGGGGACCCAGCATGGACACCCGGCCGCCCCCTGGGGGCTGAGGACAGAGCATGGACACCCGGCCGCAGGGAGGCTGGGGACTGAGCGTGGACACCCGGCCGCAGGGAGGCTGGGGACTGAGCGTGGACACCCGGCCGCAGGGAGGCTGGGGACTGAGTATGGATACCTCGCTGCCAAAGCAGCCATGAGGTAGTGGCCAGCTTCGGCCTCCTCCAAACTAAAAGGCCCCATTTCAAGTGCAAGCTAGCAGTATGGTATTGCAGCCTGGGGGTGGGTGGCAGGCTGCATACTTGCGCTTGCATTGCAAGGAATGGGGGAGGTACAATTGAACACTGCCCTGGGACAAGGACTTGCACAGGGATAGTTGCAAGTCTGCATCTTCTGATGCGGCAAGGATCACTTCTGATGGGCACACTTTTAGGCAGTGACCTGGATGTCAGATGCTTCCAGGGGTCTTCCCCATGCGGTTCCCATGTCTTTTCAGCACTGTATGCATGTGTCACACTACATGGCCAGATGACATTGTAAAATGTTAATGACATTTCCCGGTGAATGCATTTGTCACGGTTGAAAGCAATACAAAAGAGCAAAAACGCATAAAAATTGCTACTTGTGAACATAGCCCAAGGTGTGGAGGAGTATTTTTGTTTCTGGCTATTTATTTTACCTTATACACAAGTCTTTACCCTGGAAAGTAAGTTCCTTAACATATTTCACAGGAAAATTGTTTCAATTTCGTTTTTGAACGTTTTATTGTGAGCCCGTAAAAGTGGCTTAATACCTCTGACCACGTTGTTGACAGCAGTGACCTGGGGGTCAGAAATGCTTCCTGGGGCGATGCCCATGCTGTCCTCATGTCATTTAAGCACTGTCACTATCGTTTTGGGCACTTTTTAGGCTTTCTACAGACTGCCGGGGGAGCCGCCGCAAAAATGCTCGGGTCTCCCATAGACTAACATTGGGCTCTTTGCTCGGGTCGAGCACCCGAGTATCACGGTGAGCTCGGCCCGAGCTTCGAGCACCCAAGCATTTTAGTGCTCTCTCAACACTAATTTTAACCACCCATTTTGGATATGATTTAGCGCATTGACACTGACATTGCATTATATGGCCTATTAGATATATATTGATATCCCTAACAGTTAATATGCGCTGTTCCCAACACGCACACTTACCAATACTATGTATGATGTTACTTGGTATACTGACACCTGTGGTAGCACCCAGCTTATATTTTTTGTGTGTTTAGTGTCTTTTTGGGTTGTTCGCGTTATTTTTGATAGATATTTTTAATCTGCGATTAATATATGTTTTAATATATTAAACTATTTGAGACTTTATTTTCCTCTTTGTATACATATACAGTACAGACCAAAAGTTTGGACACCTTCTCATTTAAAGATTTGTCTGTATTTTCATGACTATGAAAATTGTACATTCTCACTGAAGGCATCAAAACTATGAATTAACACATGTGGAATTATATAGTTAACAAAAGTGTGAAACAACTGAAAATATGTCTTATATTCTAGGTTCTTCAAGGTAGCCACCTTTTGCTTTGATGACTGCTTTGCACACTCTTGTTATTCTCTTGATGAGCTTAAAGAGGTAGTCACCGGAAATGGTTTTCACTTCACAGGTGTGCCCTGTCAGGTTTAATAAGTGGGATTTCTTGCCTTATAAATGGGGTTGGGACCATCAGTTGTGTTGTGCAGAAGTCTGGTGGATACACAGCTGATAGTCCTACTGAATAGACTGTTAGAATTTGTATTATGGCAAGAAAAAAGCAGCTAAGTAAAGAAAAACGAGTGGCCATCATTTCATTAAGAAATGAAGGTCAGTCAGTCCGAAAAATTGGGCAAACTTTGAATATGTCCCCAAGTGCAGTTTCAAAAACCATCAAGTTGCTACAAAGAAACTGGCTCACATGAGGACCGCCCCAGGAAAGGAAGACCAAGAGTCACCTCTGCTTCTGAGGATAAGTTTATCCAAGTCACCAGCCTCAGAAATCGCAGGTTACCAGCAGCTCATATTAGACACCAGGTCAATGCCACACAGAGTTCTAGCAGCAGACACATCTCTACAACAACTGTTAAGAGGAGACTTTGTGCAGCAGGCCTTCATGGTAAAATAGCTGCTAGGAAACCACTGCTAAGGACAGGCAACAAGCAGAAGAGACTTGTTTGGGCTAAAGAACACAAGGAATGGACATTAGACCAGTGGAAATCTGTGCTTTGGTCTGATGAGTTCAAATTTGAGATCTTTGGTTCCAACCACCGTATCTTTGTGTGACGCCGAAAAGGCGAACGGATGGACTCTACAGGCCTGGTTCCCACCGTGAAGCATGGAGGAAGAGGTGTGATGGTGTTTTGCTGGTGACACTGTTGGGGATTTATTCAGAATTGAAGGCATACGGAACCAGCACGGCTACCACAGCATCTTGCAGCGGCATGCTATTCCTTCCGGTTTGCATTTAGTTGGACCATCATTTATTTTTCAACAGGACAATGACCCCAAACACACCTCCAGGCTGTGTAAGGGCTATTTGACCAAGGAGGAGAGTGATGGGGTGCTACGCCAGATGACCTGGCCTCCACAGTCACCAGACCTGAACCCAATCGAGATGGTTTGGGGTGAGCTGGACTGCAGAGTGAAGGCAAAAGGGCCAACAAGTACTAAGCATCTCTGGGAACTCCTTCAAGATTGTTGAAGACCATTTCCGGTGACTTCCTCTTTAAGCTCATCAAGAGAATGCCAAGAGTGTGCAAAGCAATCAAAGCAAAAGGTGGCTACATTGAAGAATCTAGAATATAAGACATTTTCAGTTGTTTCACACTTTTTGTCACGAACATAATTCCACATGTGTACATTCATAGTTTTGATGCCTTCAGTGTGAATGTACAATTTTCATAGTCCTAAAAAACAAAAATCATTAAATGAGAAGGTGTCCAAACTTTTGGTCTGTACTGTACATCCAATAGGTAAATTATACCTCTAACCAAATTATACAAATTTTAATTGGCTGATAACAGAGACAACAGCACAAGTGGTATAGCATCAATTATAAAAAATGTACGTTCGGGCATTTTCTCATGGACAATTGATAGTAACCATTAAATAACAGGTGACAAATTAACTAATTGTTTCAATTGCACTTTAATGATATAAGCCTTATAAGAAATGTCTACACCATATTGTGGCTATCACATGAGGAAGGCCGTGACCCGCCAAAACATGTTGTGAGTGCCACATTTGTTAAATAAAGAAGCATCACTAAAAAGATAATCTGTGCCTGGCTGCTGGATTCATGCGGCACTCTTAAAACCTGCAAAATTTGCCTCGTTCATAACTGGCATTCCTTGGCATAATGTCCTTCCTCACCACATCTTAGACAGTGGACACACCGTATTCTGATTTGATGAACGGCACGCTACTCAAGCCGGGTATCTTCCGTTTTGGAACACACTCCTGGGTCTGAGGAATACCAGTTCTGGCCTGGTACGAATCAACTTTTCCACCTCAATCAACTTGGCTCGCAGTGCTTCTATTACTTCCTCCCAGTCAGCACTGGCAGGCCTCTTTTTTTGGTGATTTAAGGTTCCCTCTCGGAGGTGGCACTGGAGGGTCTCTATGATGATCTTCGGACTGGCCACCGGGGGTCTCCAACTTCAGCTGACTCATTTTGGTGATTTTAGGAGCAGAGCCTTTAACTTCTGTTCGCTCTGACTCCAAACTAGAAGCCTCATTCATTTTTTCCATTAGGACTTCATCCAAAATGCCAGGATCTTCTAGGTACTGTTTCAGCTGCAACTTGATATCTTTGCTGATTAACCCTATTCCAAATGATCTCAAGAACTTCTTCTGGACTAGTCCAGCATCAAACTTCTCTTCCGCTTCTACATCTCTGGATGCAAACAGTCTATCCTTCAGTTCAATTGCTCTGAACAAGAAGTTTTGGGGTGATTCATTTTTCTGTGAGCGGTTAATGAGTCGGTGGAACAATTCTGAAGTACTCTCTTTATAATGCTCTTTTAAAATCATCTTCAGCTGTTGCAAGGTCAATTGACTTCTTTTCTAGCATACTGCGGATGTTCGGTCCTGGGCTGATAGCTTTCACCACCCCCTCAACGATCTCATCTTGCTGGTCACCTTTCTGTAAGCCTTTATCAATCTGCTGCAACAAGTTCCTATAAGACAGTCTGTTTCTGTTCACTCTCCAATGTGTCCTAGGATCTTGAATTCTTTCCTTATGGTGAATTGTGGTGTTAGAGAGGACTTTCTCCCCGATTTATCTAACCCGAGCAAGTTAAAGGTCCTGTCTGAGTCTATCACCTGTTCAAAGGTTTTGGTCGATTCCTGCAGGGCTGTTAGGGCTTTGAATTGTTCTTTCAATTTCTGTAGCTCAGTCTGTGGACGGAGAATCCAGCTTTTGGTAATTGGTGCAGCCTCTCCATCCTCCAACCTGGTTAAAAACTGTCAGTTCCTGAAGGAATGTCCCCATGATGTCTTCAGCTTCTTTCTCCTCCAGCTCATCCATTTTTGCATTAATGGCAGTTAACAATTGCCTGCGGTTGTGTGCTTTAGATATCTGTTCTACTGACATATTTATATGTTCAACTACTGTTCTCAATTCTTCACAGGTTAACTGAAGAAGCAGCCCACTAATTCAGTCCATTTTTATTTCCACATCCATTGCTGCTGGTGAGTTTTTCTTTAGGCCTGGTCCCCTGAGTTGGGTTGAGGTGCTGTGCTGCTGTGTTTTTCCAGACACTTTTCCTCTTCTCTCTCTACACGCCAATTCCTGCTCAGGATTCCCTGTACGGGCCACAAATGTTACACGCACGCCACTAGGTTCAGATAGGGGTGAGACCGGTTACATTAATTCTTTGGAATCCTGGGGGAACAGTTACTCAGGGTGACCATATACCATGTGCTGCATCTTCTCTCAGGCACACAGGAGTATTGACCCTCAGGCATAATCACGTAGGTTGTTTTACTTGCTGACCATACACACTTGACAAGAGTCCTCAAACGATAGAACAGTAGCATTTAATAAGCCGCACAGCCAGTGCAAGTTAAGACTTATGAGCAACAGGCTCCAGTGACAATCAGTACAGCAGTTCACGTCTTCCCAGTAGTACAGGACAGCACAGTTCTTATGGAAAGGCACATTAATTAACAGCATTCTTTACAGCACCGTGAGATGGAGGAGGTGGGGGGGGGGGGTTTGCTGAGGGAGATGATCCCTGTGACACCATTTCTTCCAGTCCTTATTTTTCTGCCTGACAATACTCTGCACTGCTAGTTCACGAACTCTACCTGACCTGTGCTTAGCTTCACTCCTGACTTGAATCCTTTTCACTTGCAGGGGCCTTTCTGTGAGATGCAGAACACACACACCACCTTTCTCTTTGGCTCCAGCAAGACAGTAAACTACTTACCCACAATCCCCCTGGGGCTCTGCTAAGACAATCTCCTTATCCTGTGACTGTTAACCCCTCTAGTTGCTGGATGTTTCTGGAGCATAACACTTCCTGACTCAAGTGATTGTGATACTTCTAATAGTTGCTGAATGCTTTTAAAGCAACAGCACTACTTCTGCAAGGCACACACACATATATATATATATATATATATATATATATATATATATATATATATATATATATATATATATATATATATATACACACACACACACACACACACACACACACACACACACACACACACACACACACACACATATATATATATACACATACACATACAGTGCCTACAAGTAGTATTCAACCCCCTGCAGATTTAGCTGGTTTGATAAGATGCAAATAAGTTAGAGCCTTCAAACTGCAAACGAGAGTAGGTTTTATGAACAGAAGCATAAATCTTACAAACCAAAAAGTTATGTTGCTCAGTTGAATTTTATTAAATTTTAAACATAAAAGTGTGGGTCAATTATTCAACCCCTATGTTTAATATTTTGTGGAATAACCCTTGTTTGCAATTACAGCTAATAATCGTCTTTTATAAGACCTGATCAGGCCGGCACAGGTCTGTGGAGTTATCTTGGCCCACTCCTCCATGCAGATCTTCTCCAAGTTATCTAGGTTCTTTGGGTGTCTCATGTGGACTTTATTCTTGAGCTCCTTCCACAAGTTTTCAATTGGGTTAAGGTCAGGAGACTGACTAGGCCACTCCAACACCTTGACTTTTTCCCTCTTGAACCAGGCCTTGGTTTTCTTGGCTGTGTGCTTTGGGTCGTTGTCTTGTTGGAAGATGAAATTACGACCCATCTTAAGATACTTGATGGAGGAGCGGAGGTTCTTGGCCAAAATCTCCAGGTAGGCCGTGCTATCCATCTTCCCATGGATGCGGACCAGATGGCCAGGCCCCTTGGCAGAGAAACAGCCCCACAGCATGATGCTGCCACCACCATGCTTGACTGTAGGGACGGTATTCTTGGGGTCGTATGCAGTGCCATCCAGTCTCCAAATGTCACGTGTGTGGTTGGCACCAAAGATCTCGATCTTGGTCTCATCAGACCATAGAACCTTGAACCAGTCTGTCTCAGAGTCCTCCAAGTGATCATGAGCAAACTGTAGACGAGCCTTGACATGACGCTTTGAAAGTAAAGGTACCTTACGGGCTCGTCGAACGGAGACCATTGCGGTGGAGTACGTTACTTATGGTATTGACTGAAACCAATGTCCCCACTGCCAAGAGATCTTCCCGGAGCTCCTTCCTTGTTGTCCTTGGGTTAGCCTTGACTCTTCGGACAAGCCTGGCCTCGGCACGGGAGGACACTTTCAAAGGCTGTCCAGGCCGTGGAAGGCTAACAGTAGTTCCATAAGCCTTCCACTTACGGATGATGCTCCCAACAGTAGAGACAGGTAGGCCCAACTCCTTGGAAAGGGTTTTGTACCCCTTGCCAGCCTTGTGACCCTCCACGATCTTGTCTCTGATGGCCTTGGAATGCTCTTTTGTCTTTCCCTTGTTGACCATGTCCGAGAGCTGTTCACAAGTTTGGTGAGGGTCTTAAATAGTCAGAAAAGGCTGGCAAAAGAGATCTTTAATCCACACATGTGAAGCTCATTATTCTTGGTGCCTGAACTGCTTCTTAATACTTTAGGGGGACCAAACAGAATTCTTGTGGTTTGAGGGGTTGAATAATAAATGACACTCTGAATTAACTTTTAACGTTTTTAAAAAAAAAAAAAAAAAAAGTTGCTGCAGTGCATTTCCCACTTCCAGGCTGATATACAGTACAAATGTCACAATGCCAAGTTAATTCCGCATGTGTCAACCAGCTAAATCTGCAGGGGGTTGAATACTACTTGTAGGCACTGTACATACACACATATATAGACATACATAGACACACACACATATATAGACATACATAGACACACACACATATATAGACATACATAGACACACACACATATATAGACATACATAGACATACACACATATATAGACATACATAGACATACACACATATATAGACATACATAGACATACACACATATATAGACATACATAGACATACACACATATATAGACATACATAGACATACACACATATATAGACATACATAGACATACACACATATATAGACATACATAGACATACACACATATATAGACATACATAGACATACACACATATATAGACATACATAGACATACACACATATATAGACATACATAGACATACACACATATATAGACATACATAGACATACACACATATATAGACATACATAGACATACACACATACATAGACATACATAGACATACACACATACATAGACATACATAGACATACATAGACATACATAGACATACATAGACATACATAGACATACATAGACATACATAGACATACATAGACATACATAGACATACATAGACATACATAGACATACATAGACATACATAGACATACATAGACATACATAGACATACATAGACATGCATAGACATGCATAGACATACATAGACATACATAGACATACATAGACATACATAGACATACATACATACATAGACATACACACATACATACACACATATATAGACATACATAGACATACACACATATATAGACATACATAGACATACACACATATATAGACATACATAGACACACACACATATAGACATACATAGACACACACACATATAGACATACATAGACACACACACATATAGACATACATAGACACACACACACATACATAGACATATATACATATATAGACACACACACACACACACACACATATACATACACACACATACACACACATACACACACATACATATATACATACACATACATACATATATACATACACATACATACACATACATACATACATACATACATACACATACATACATACATATATATATATATATACACACACATACATGCATACATACATACATACACATACACACACACTGTCACGAAACGACACCCACTTGGGTCAGACCTTGCAGCTCTCTGGCGCCCCCTTATCCTGCTGGTCAAACACGGTATTGACCGAGGATACGCACGGGTGCAGCTGCTCTAATTTATGTCGACTATTGCAGCACGTGATGTGACAGGACGTATATATACCACCAGTTCCTTCCAGGAACGTGTATATATACCTCCGTCCAGTCACCCTCAAACCACAATATCACAAATACTGGTATACTGCCACCACCAATCGCTTAACAGGTGGATCGGGTACCTGGTAGGTAACGTGAATTAGCGGGTGAGGAACGTGTTTGCTCGACATAGGACAAGAAGAAAAACTGGTAAATAATTAGGATTTACTCCCAAAGGTGGGCAGTGTTTACAAAATATATACAAGATATTATACAGGAGACAATTTACATGTATGCATAAACAGTTATTAAAATAAAAGGGATAAGTAATAGCAAAACCTGCGCCACGAGGTGATGGTCTCAGATTCTGTGGGGGGGGGACGGCTCCCCAGAAATTAGAGGTGATTCTTCTTACGCCGCGTGATGTGCGTGCGTTCGACGTCCCTGAGAAGAATGGCTTGAAAAATGGCCGATCTTGTTTTTAGCAAGCAGTCAAAACTCTGGGAGACACCCTTTATTTACCTTACAAGGGGGCTCGGCTTTGCGAGCCCACCCAGCTGCAGAAGACCTAAAAAATCCTTCAGATTCCATATCTTGGTGTGGGGGGGTCCCACTAGAGATGAGCGGTGTTCGACTCGAACTGTTCGCCAATCTCAAATTCGAGCTGTTTTTGTTATGTTCTGCTACCAAAGCTAAGGAAAGAGAGGAGATCTGTCCCTACTATAAGACTCAGCTGAATCCCTACGATGTAACAGGGAACCTGATCCTGCGATCAGACCTGCTAAAGTCCTAATCTAGTCTGTACGGAGACCTATAGATGTGGGGAGGGAATCCCTACAAGTACTAAGGACTGGGAGGAATATGGGACACCTCCTAACAGAAATAGTAGCAGACAGAAGAACAAACAAAATAGATAGAACATAGAGGTCCGTAGACCAAGCAAACTAACAGAGTTAGATACAGAGCACAGGCTAGCTAGAATGTAGATATACAATGAAGTCCAGCAAAGCCAGAAGGGCGGAGCAGGATTAAATAGGCCAACAAGGTCATGTGACCAGCAAAGGAAAAAAAACCTAACAGCAAGGTTCTAACAGTACCCCCCCTTCTAAGAGGATCCTCCGGATCCCCTAGGACCAGGCTTATCAGGAAATCTCCTGTGAAACGCTCTGATAAGTCTGGACGCGGAAACATCATCTGACCTCACCCAAGAGTTATCCTCGGGTCCGAAACCTTTCCAGGCCACAAGATACTGCAAACTACCTCTATACCGTCTAGAGTCAAGGATGCGAGAAATTTCATATTCCCCGTCCTCCACCACCGGAGGAACAGAGGCAGAGGCGTCACCATCCGACACGACAGCTTTTTTTAACAGAGAGACATGAAAGACCGGATTAATTCTCCAGGAGGTAGGAACCTCCAACCTAACAGCAGATTGGTTGACAACCTGAAGCACCTTAAAGGGCCCTACAAACTTGGGACCCAATTTCTTAGAAGGAATCCTCAACCGCAGATTCCTAGAGGACAACCAAACCATGTCACCAACAGCGAACAAAACCTCCTGTCGTTTCCTATCAAAGTAGTCTTTAGATTTTCTGTTGGCCTCCTGAAGATTACCACGCACATCCGTCCAAACTCTTTCCAAATCACCGGAAAAATTCTCCTCCTCAGGCACGGCAGATCCCAACTTGGAGAACGACCCAAACGACGGATGTCTCCCAGAACAACAAAAAAAAGGCGAACAACCAGCAGAAGAAGATGTATGATTGTTCAGAGCAAATTCGGCAAGTGGCAGAAACTCAGACCACCCCTCTTGATTGTCTGCCACAAAACAACGCAAGAACTGCTCAACATCCTGGTTTTTCCTTTCTGTCTGGCCATTAGATTCAGGATGGAATCCGGACGAAAACGACAAATGAATTCCCAACCTGTCACAAAAGGCACGCCAAAAACGAGCCACGAACTGAGGACCCCTATCAGAAACAATGTCAGTAGGAACGCCATGAAGTCTGACAATTTCCTTGACAAAGGCCTTAGCGAGAGTTTTAGCGCAGGGCAGTTTGACGAAGGGAACCAAGTGACACATCTTGCTAAAACGGTCCACGACCACCCAGATGACAGTAAAACCCTCAGAGGGGGGAAGGTCAGTTATAAAGTCCATAGCCAAATGTGTCCAAGGAGCACTGGGGACCTCCAAAGGACAAAGCAACCCCGCAGCAGGAGTATGTGAGGACTTGGATCTAGCACATATAGTACATTGGCGCACCCACTTAATGACTTCCTTCTGCCATCCAGGCCACCAAAAACTGCGACCCACCAGTCTCTTGGTCTCAGAGATTCCGGGATGACCTGCCAACCGAGATTCGTGACACTCAACAAACAAATCTCTCCTAAAGGTCCCAGGCACAAACAACCTCCCATGAGGAGTGTTAGATGGGGCATTCTCCTGAGCTTTAAGAATCTCATCTTCCAAAACGGAGTCTAAAGCAGCTATCACAACACCTTCTTGTAAAATGTTTTCCTCTTTCTCAGCACCGACTATGGGAGAAAAACTGCGAGACAAGGCATCCGCCTTAACATTCTTAGTACCAGGGATGTAAGTAACGGAGAAATTAAACCGCGAGAAAAACAGTGCCCACCTAGCCTGACGGGCATTCAGGCGCTTGGCAGCATCAAGATATATCAGATTTTTATGATCCGTAAGAACCTGAACGGGAAATTCCGCACCTTCCAAGAAGTGGCGCCAGTGTTCAAATGCGAGTTTAATAGCCAATAATTCCCGATTACCAATATCGTAATTCAATTCAGTCTCCGAAAATTTTTTGGAAAAAAAGGCACAGGGATGTAATCCATCCCCGTTATCCTGAGACAATACTGCGCCAACCCCCACAGAGGAAGCATCAACCTCAACCAAAAACGGCCTAGTAACATCAGGCTGCATAAGGATGGGAGCAGAGGTGAACCTCTCCTTGAGATACACAAAAGCTTCAATGGCCTCAGAAGACCACTGAACCGCATCAGCACCTTTCCTGGTGAGATCAGTCAGAGGTTTGATAATACTAGAAAAATTTTTTATGAATTTTCTATAGTAATTGGCGAAACCCAAAAACCTCTGTATCGATTTCAAACCAATAGGCCTAGGCCATTCCTGCACAGCCTGAACCTTAACCGGATCCATCTCAAAACCTTTGCTGGAGATAATGTAGCCCAAAAAACTAATTCTCTGTACAGCGAACTCACATTTCTCCAGCTTAGCAAAAAGCGAATTGTCCATTAATAACTGTAATACCTCACGCACGCTCCGCCAATGAGACTCCAGATCTGGCGAATAAATCAAAATGTCATCCAAATACACAACCACATTTTTACCAATCAAAGGTCTAAGGATGTCATTAATCAGATTCTGAAAAAATGCAGGAGCATTAGTAAGACCAAAAGGCATAACCAGATTCTCAAAATGACCCACAGGAGTGTTAAAAGCAGTCTTCCATTCATCACCCTCCTTCATGCGCAACAGATTGTATGCCCCCTTAAGGTCAATTTTAGAGAACCACTTGGCCCCCAATAACTGGTTAAACAGATCAGGAATCAATGGCAGTGGGTAAGGATTGCGTACCGTAATTTTGTTAATCTCACGGAAATCCAGACAAGGACGTAAACCGCCGTCCTTTTTTTTTTACAAAAAAAATCCAACCGCCACAGGAGACTTAGAGGGCCTAATGTGACCGGCGGCCAAACTTGTCTGTATGTATTCTTCCAAAGCCTTCCTCTCAGGAATAGTAAGGAAAGAGAGGAGATCTGTCCCTACTATAAGACTCAGCTGAATCCCTACGATGTAACAGGGAACCTGATCCTGCGATCAGACCTGCTAAAGTCCTAATCTAGTCTGTACGGAGACCTATAGATGTGGGGAGGGAATCCCTACAAGTACTAAGGACTGGGAGGAATATGGGACACCTCCTAACAGAAATAGTAGCAGACAGAAGAACAAACAAAATAGATAGAACATAGAGGTCCGTAGACCAAGCAAACTAACAGAGTTAGATACAGAGCACAGGCTAGCTAGAATGTAGATATACAATGAAGTCCAGCAAAGCCAGAAGGGCGGAGCAGGATTAAATAGGCCAACAAGGTCATGTGACCAGCAAAGGAAAAAAAACCTAACAGCAAGGTTCTAACAGTTTTGGGCGGTGTTCGAGCCGGTCGGCGAACACGAACGATTTGAGAAAAATTCAGCTGTTCGAGGTTATGTTCGATAACTGTTCGTGCACCAAAATCATAACTGGATTTTTTCTCAGTAATGATGAAAATTAATGTTAATACGCAGTTTGAGTGTACAGCGGGGTGGGGGGAGGGGCAGGGAATGGATCTCTGCAGGAACAATGAAGATCTCCATTTTTTTTCTCTTTCCCGCATTTGCAGTGGGGAGGTGCAATCTGTCAGCCTATCAGCAGCGCACACACGGAGCGAAGTGCTTTTTTTCACACAAGCAAGGGCATGTGTCATTGGCAGTGTATGTCACATGTCCTTGCCCTATAAGACCAAGCCATTTTCCCCGTCGTCTCACTGCTGCAGCTGCGTGTTAGACGGCACCGCTGTTGCTGTGTGCGCTATACCTTGTTAATTTCAAGCCAATTTTCGCACAAATCTACAGATAGCTTGGGAGTAGGGAATAGTTGTGATTGCAGTCCTTTTAAGGACTAGGTTACAGCATTTCCTATCAGTTTTTGCCAGGCAGGTCTGTGCCAGTGCTGTGCAAGTTTTTTTCACAGCATTTGGCTGAATCTAGCAAAGCTAATCCTTTTTGGCCTATTGCAGAGTGTGTTAGTCAGTGGAGTAGCCTATCTGTGTTGCAAGATATACCACCTGTGTATAGAATACCAATTTTTTTTACTGCACCTAGTGAAGTAAAATCTTTTGGGCATAGCATCATTCTATTAATCCATCTATACTGACCTCCATCAGGTTGCAAACTGAATATATTTTTTTCTGCATCTACCTCTGAAAAAATATTGGGCTTCTAGCTGTGTGTGGGACTTGTTCTATTAATCCATCTATACAGACCTCCATCAGGTTGCAAATTGAATATAATTTTTTTCTGCATCTAACCCAGCCAATAGTTTTGGCCTAATACCACAGTTTGGCCACTCAGCTCTGCTCGGTTCCCATCCATCGTTTTTTGTGCAAACTCCAGAGTTGTCAATTAGTTAACCACCAAAATAAGTGGAAAAATGCCTGCTGCTGGTGGAAAGGGGAATAGGCGTGTTGGGAAAGGGGAAAAAAGGTTGTGTCCGTGGGGTAGGTGTTAAAGCAACAGTAACATCTGCAGAAGAAAGACCATCTTCCAGTCAAACTAAAATGTCTACTTCTTTTAGCGGACAATGTGATAAGATCCCTTTCTTACGGCCACGCCAATCGCTACAAATTCCAGATGAGGCACAAAAACAGCAGGTGCTTCAACGGATATCAAGTGCTCCTTTAAGTGGGCTCTCCTCCACCTCAACTAAAACATCACAAATACTCCAGTCCTCAGAGGTGTCACCCCAATCGCACTTGCTTCCTCACAGCTCCCCAGTCTCCAGCTGCCCGTCTGAGTATGGGGTAGAACAGATGGTGGAGTCTGCAGAGCTGTTTACTCATACTATAGCCTGGGAATCAGAGGTCGGCTCCAGAGCTTCTGTGAATCCAGACGAGGAAATGATCTGCACTGATGCCCAGAATCTTTATGAGTCGGATCCAGGACCAGACGCAGAAGGTTCTGACCATAATGTAGACCCTCGTTCCCAAACTAACTCCTGTTGGTGGAGACCATGAGGAAGACGATGAGGAGACTCGAATACCTGATTGGAGCGACAACTTGACTTTTCAGTCAGGGCAGGAAGAGGTTGGCTCTGAGGACGACGGGTGAGAGAACACACGGTGATGACGAGGTTGCAGATCCCACTTACTGTCAACCCACAGTCAGCCAGTCGATGAGGTCAGCAGAGGAGATTGAGGAGGATGCTAGTGACGACGATGTCAGGTTGCGCCTTCCTGGACAGAGACGTAGTACTGGAAGCAAGTCAACAACTGCATCCTCAAACACAACTCTGCCTCTGACCACATGTTGTGGTGGCTCTTCAGGTCGCATGGGTTCTAAGCTTTGCATAGCCTGGGCATTTTTTCAGATTGATAAGGATGACCCAACTCGTGTTATCTGTAATATTTGTCACCAAAAGCTAAGTAGAGGCCAAAAAAATCCATAGTTTGAGTACTTCATGCATGAACCAGCACATGGATATGAAGCATAAGTTGCAGTGGGAAGCTCACTGTGCTACAATGCAACCTAGCGGGCCGGGCCAACGATCATCTGCCCCATCTTGTGCATCTGCGGCCTCTTCATCCTCTGACTGGGGGGACAGCAGTCACACTTGTTTTGGGACGCAGACCTGCCACCTCTTTACCCGCAACAGCCAGCGTGATTGGCAGGTCATCATTTTCTTTGGTGGTGGAAACACCAGCTGGTGTTGAGCGCTCTCCGACAGAGCACCACCTTTGGATCAAGGCAACCTAACATGTCCGCCTGCACCTTCCTCACAGACCGTCAGTTTGCTGGGGACACCCTACTCAACCCCGTCTAAGCACAACAGCCAACCCTCGGTCCCTCAGATGTGGACAAGTAAAAGACCATTTCCTCCTAGCCATGAGAAAGCTAAGAGGTTGAATTTCACCATCTGCAAGCTGTTGGCTACAGAAATGCTGCCTTTCCGCCTGGTGGACACCAGCATGTCGCACACAACATCACCTCTTTGAAAAACTGTGTGTGACAGGGTGCATTTCACCACAGACACTTGGACGAGTAGGCATGGACAGGGGCGTTACATGTCGCTGACTGGGCACTGGGTAACTATGGTGACAGCAGGACAAGGGGCTGCTGTCCAAGTCTTGCCGTCCCCACGAGTTGTGCGTCAATCCTCTTTATCTCAAAGTTCCTCCACTGCTTCTGCCTCCTCAACCTCCTCTCGGTCCTCCACCCAAAGCCTGTCTGGTCATGCCACAAGCTTTCTAACTGCACAGAAAGGATCCTGCACACCTCCTTACTATGCTGGCAGCAGGGCTCAACGTCATCAGGCGGTTTTTACTTTGAAATGTCTGGGAAATGTGAGTCACACAGCTGAGGAGTTGTAGTCAACTCTGGAGAACCAGTTTCATGAATGGTTGTCTCCACTGGACCTGAAACCAGGGAAGGCCGTGTGCGACAATGCTGCAAACCTGGGTGCGGCCCTTCGCCGCGGCAATGTCACACATGTGCCTTGTATGGCTCACATGTTGAACCTGGTTGTCCAGCAATTTTTAGCCCACTATCCCAGACTAGATGGCCTTCTGCAGAGGGCACGGTCGCTGTGTGCTCACTTCCGCCGTTCGCATCCCGCAGCTCAGCGACTTACATCTCTACAGAAGTTGTTGGGCCTGCCACTTCACCGGCTAAAATGCGATGTGCCTACCTGGTGGAATTCAACTCTGCACATGTTGCAGCGACTGTGGCAGCACCGACAAGCCCTGGTGCAATACGTTCTGACGTATAGCCTGGGCCAACGGGATCCAGATGTGGGGCACATCACACTGAAGGAGTGGTCTCAGATCAGGGACCTATGCACCCTTCTGCACAGTTTTGAAATGGCGATGAAGATGTTTAGTGCTGACTATGCCATTATCAGCATGACTATTCCGGTGATTTACATGCTGGAGCACATGTTAAACAGAATTCGGAGTTCGGTGGTGGCACAAGGGGAGGTGGAGTAAGTAGAGGAGGAGGAGTTGTATGCGGAAGGGCTAACATCTGCAAGGTCCAGACGGTCGGCAGCACCAAGGCGGCAGGCATGTGAGGGTGGGGGAGATGGTTTTACCTGGGCGCATGGTAGCAGCCAAACTAGTGAGGAAGGTGCAGGAGCCCAGGAAAAAGTGGAGGACGAACTGATGGAAGACTCATCAGATGAGATCACATTTCTGTTGTGCGAGGTTGGGGGGAGAGGAGGGGAAGGAAGCATGATTGTTACCTCGCCACCAACACAACAGGGACTTGGTGCTCCTGGATGCGCAAGACACATGAGTGCCTTCTTGCTGCACTACCTGCAACATGACCCTCAAATTGTGAGAATTAGAAATAATCCTGATTACTGGATTGCCACACTGTTAGATCCCCGGTACAAAAGTAAATTTGCAGAAATTATTCCTGCCATAGAAAGGGATGCACGCATGCAGGAGTATCAGCAGAGACTGTTGCAAAATCTTACATGTGCTTTTCCACAAAACACCAGTGGTGCACGTAGTGAATCTCACAGTTCTAACTTGCCAACCGTGGGACTGTCGAGTCTTCAGCACTCAAACCGTAACAGAAACACTATCTGCTGGTAACAGCAATTTTGCGGAATCATTTCACAGCTTTTTTAGCCCATCCTTTGCAAGGCCACAGGAGACAAGAAGTCTGACACATAGTCAACGCCTAGAGATGATGGTACAGGAGTATCTCCAAGTAAACATCGAAGCCATGACTGTCACTAGACCCTTGCTCTTTTTGGGCTTCCAATCTGGATAAATGGCCAGAGGTCGCCACTTACGCCTTGGAGATCTTGTCATGCCCCACAGCCAGCGTTCTCTCTGAACGTGTGTTCAGCGCTGCTGGTGGTGTGCTGACAGATAAGCGCACGCGGCTCTCCACTGATTATGTAGACAGACTCACGTTCATAAAGATGAACAAATCATGGATCCCAAGGACTTTTCTACCCCGGTCATCCTGGGGAGAGTAAAAGCTTGAGGATTTCGTAAAATCACCTCACCAACCGTTTTAAGCTTTCAAATTACTAAGCTGCATTTTGTCTGGAAAATAATTTTGGGCATAGTAGCAGTGTGTGGTACTCATTCTAACCAACCATTTTAAGCAACTCTGGGGCAATTGATGCCACTTAAGTGGTGTCTGTGCCACAAATTTTTGGAAAAAATGGAGACTTTTTGGAGTCCCCTTGCTTTGTTTTACGTGACGTTGCCATCAATTAGAGGTGGGTTGGGTCGCTCCCCCCCCCCCTTTTAACTGTAAGAAACTACATACACTATGGCTTGGGGTAACACAGATGGTTGAGTCTGAAGAGCTGTTTACTCAGAGGTCTGCTCCAAAGCTTCAGTGTCTGCTAGTCAGCGTAGTAACCCAGCTGCGAAGCAAGCTGCACCGCCTGTGTATCTAATAATGATTTTTAAATGCATCTAGCCTAGGCAGACTGTGGGGACCCTAACCAAACCCAGACGCTCAGCCCCCTAACGCCCCTTTTTCATTGACAATACAATCATGTAATTCTTACAACTGGATGGGTGAGGATCGGTCACAGCTTTATTAACGGTTTATACGCATTCCATTAGAAATGCATTTTATTTCTAAAATAATTCAGCTTGTTGCAGCATGCCCTGTGTCTCCAGTCTCCACAACGTTAAGTTGGCCAACAAGTGTAACTCTCCAACATGTCCTTTCTATTTCCAGGCCACGGAGGATCCTGCGTACTCATATGCAGGACTCTGACCCCCATCCATCACTCTTAACGCTTGTTCCACTCCGTCCTGGAGTCCTGACAGGAATATGTCCAGTCCAATATCCATTAAGTGAACACCGTCGGGCCGTATGAGGCCTGCTTTATCTCCTTCCAGTTGTCTGTGTCGTATCACTACACAGCCTCTGTCTCTCTTATAAATTTTGCCATCCGAATATTTATTACCTGCCTTGTCTGTTCGATGGCCGTGATGTCTCACGCACCTTGCCATACCGCTATCGGCACAATCTCTGACCATACTATAGTTAGTTTTGTGAAAAATTCTCTGAAGCGCTCAGTGTCTAGTTTCATTATTGCCATTAGTTATGCGCTCTTGTGATAACCTAGGTCGTTTCAAGGCCTGTATAACTAAGATGACCGGACCTCTTGCCTCTCTCCCTACCTTGATTACCTTCATTAGTACCTGTGGCCATTGCAGGCCTCTAATACCTCTCCAGTTCAAATATGTGTATGAATAGTGTTGAGCGATACCTTCCGATATTGGGAAATATCGGATCGGACCGATATCCAAAAAGTATCGGATATCGCCGATTCCAATACCGGAAACCAATGCAAGTCAATGGGACACAAATATCGGAATAAAAATAAACCCTTTCTCTCCTTGTAGGTTAATTCTTCATGAAGGAAAACAGCTAAGAATAATGTAGAATGTATTACATGAAAACCAAGCAATTCAGCAGCAGCATACACCGGTACCCAACAATTTAGAACAGAAAGAATAGAACATCACACATAGATTATATATATGACTGACATGTTTCTATCTAAGAAGTACAGTGATAGTGTTGATTACTGTACTTGTCATTTAGTGTTAAAATAAAAGGATTTATTAAAAAAAAAATTGGCGTGGGGCTCCCCGTAATTTTAGGCTCTAGCGGAGGTTAAGCAGATGGCTGTGGCAGTTGTTTGAAGCCTGGGAAAGGGGTAATACCCACGGAGCTTCCCAGGCTACTAATATCAGCCCCCAGCTGAATACCTAGCCTTTACTAGCTATTAAAATGGGGGACCCCCCCCAAAAAAAATGACGTGGGGTCCCCCGTATTTTAATAGCTAGCAAAGGCTAGGCAGACAGCTGGGGGCTGATATTAATATCCCAGGAAGGGTGCCATGAATATTGGCCCCCTCCCAGGCTAGAAACACCAGCCGTCAGCCGCCCCAGAAATGGCGCATCCATAGGATGTGCCAATTCTGGCACTTAGCCTCACTCTTCCCACTGCCCTGTAGTGGTGGCAGTGGGGTAATAGGTCTGGGGTTGATGTCAGCTTATAATGCCAGCTGACATCAAGCCCAGGTTAGTAATAGAGAGGCGTCTATAAGACACCCCTATTACTAACCCCATAGTCAAAGTTAGACGAACAGAACCGAACTCAAACACTACGGGGGTGGCTCAACTCTAATCTTTACTCACAAATTAATGAAAGCGGGCAGGGTTGCTTGCATCCCTACAGTTTATGTCACATCCAAAAAAACTTTTTGGGGCCATTTAAAATTTATTTTTTATTGTACAATATTACCACTTATGAGAGATTCGTGTATGGGTAACCTATAGCAGCAAGGATAGAGTCTTACAGGCATCTAGTCAGATTATTGTGTTATACTGTAAACTGGTGTAAAAAAAAATCTATTCCCTATTGATAACGCTGTTAGCTGCTTTTAAAATAGGGACATGTGCTAGATGTTATCAGTCTGATCAGGTCTCACACACCACATGGCCAGATAAGGTAGTAAAATATTAAAAATACATTTACAGGTGAATGAATTTTTCACCATTGAAAGCAATGCAAAAGTGCATCTAAAACGCTACATGTGAACATAGGCCAAGGTGTGGAGGAGAATTTTTTTTTTTTTGCCTTATACACTAGTTATTACCCTGGAAAGGATGTTCCTTAACATTTTTCCCAGGAAAATCTGTTTTTGCTTCGTCTTTGTATGTTTTATTTCGAGTCCGTAAAAGTGGCGTAATACTCTGACAACACTGTTCACAGCATTGACCTGGGAGTCAGAGATGCTTCCAGGGGTCTTTCTCCATGCTTTTCCATATCATTTGAGCACCATTTCCATCGCTTTGGCCAATTTTTAAGTCCCCCTCCAGAACTCCGGGGGGGGGCGCCAGAAAATGCTCAAGATTCCCAGTGACTTACATTGGGCTCATTAATTGCTCAACCCGAGCAACAAGCACCCGAGCATTTTAGGGCTCCCTCATCAATAGTTAGATTGTGTTCGGCTAGTGACAAAGGCTCTGACTTAGCTCTAGTTTTCCGTTTTGTCTTTCCCATGCTCTGACTCGCTTATAATTTGACTACTTGCTTGCTTCCGATTTTGTCCTTAGCGCGACTTCTCGGCTTGACCCTGCCTGGCGACCATTCCTACCTCTAGATGGCAAACCCTCCTTGATAGCCATCCACTGAATCCTGCTGTAAAACCAGATCTCTGTATAGGGGTCTAAAGGAAGTTGAGGTTTCTTTGGATTCTGCTAGACAAAGACAAAATGGTTGTGTTAATTCTGTCCGAGGTAGCATTTTGAGCCTGTGACCTCAGACAAAAGTAATACCAGACTTTAAGGCTATGTGCCTACGATGCAGAAATGCTCCGGATTTTTCCTGAGCGTTTCTGCATCTCCCCTGGCAGAAAAAACTCATGCGAATTGTACATGCGTTTTTCCTGCCAGGGACATGCGGATGTGAAGCTTTCTTCACATGCATTTCCGCATGCGGGTTGACCAGCGCTTTTTAAGCGATTTTAGCATCACTTGGAAAGTGCTTGACAACTTGGTCACACTATATAAATCCATGCAACCGGTATGGATTTATATCGTGTGACCGAAAGAATGTAAAAATTAAATCTATACTTAACTTCTGATGGCCCCCGAAGTCTTTCTTCGCTGTGTGCTGACTGCCGGCAGATTGCGGTACACTGCACTGAAGGACCTGCCGACGTCAGCGTTGCGTGACCCGTCACATGACTGACGTCAGCGCAGGTCCTTCAGTCCATCGCAAGGGAGGAGGAGCGCACCAGGGGCCGTCAGAAGGTAACTAATATATATTTTTTTATTTTATGCTTTTTTTTTTTTCTTTTTTTTACAGTTTCTATGGTACCCGGTTTCAGAGGAGAGTCTCCTCTCCTCTAGACCTGGGTACCATCCGCATATTGGAACTCATGGAATGCGCATCTACATATGCAGTGATGCGTAATCCATGCGTTCTAATGCAAGTCAATGGCGGCGAAAACACAGCACTTCAGCAAAATAATTGGTAGTGCTGCGGATTTTTCTGCAATGATAATCCGCAGCGGAAATTTCCGCAGCATGTGCACAGCACATGAGGATTATCATTGGGGAACATGGCAGACCTTCTACCATGCGTTTTTTAAGAGTTTCTGCAGCGTTTTAGCGGCTGCGAAAATGCTTAAAAAACGCATCGTGGGCACAGCCTGAAAGTCAGTGCAGTCCACATTATACTCTGACCAATTAAACGACTGAATGTTGGGTCCAAATATCAACAAGACAATAATTAGAACCGATAAAAAACCTTTATTAGATTTCACATGGTCCATATCCCTTCCTTTTCACTTCCTTCTCCTTCCTTTCCCCCTCTTTTCCATGTGAGGGCATTATAAATTGTTACACATCACATATACAAGAGGTGGCATTTGCATACTACTACCTGTCATTTATGTACTACTTTGATTTGGTGACAATACATCATATAGGACACATATGCAATACGGTACAAAATTTGAACTATACCAATATGCATTATGTGCATGTCTTGCCTGTGTGATTTACTGTTTGCACATGGTGGTTTATTATCTACTAGCAGCCAGAGTTCCGTAACAAATAAGTTTCAGAAGCTAGAAAACTAATTCAAATTACCCATGTCTAATAAATTTCAGCCATTTTTTCATGATAAACAAAGTTGTCATAATTAATAAATTAGTAAATGGCATTACAGAAAACAAAAATAAAAAATTTATAATTTTACAGAGACGTTCGACAATTCAAAAAGTGAATTGCCCAGGGCAGATCGCGTGGAAATTTCTCTATGAAAAAAATTTGTATATGTGTTTAATGCTAAAGAATTAATTCGGCTGCTTGGATTTCTAGCACATGCATTATTGTACGATGGAAATCCCTTAATAAAACCATATTTCTGGAACCACTTCCAATTTAAAAAAAAAAATTTACATTTCTGGATTCCCCGCATTTAAATAAGTATTTCATAACCAGGTTGATTCTGTGTTGTAGCGCTAAGTTTTAAGTTAATCAGAAAAGAAAGTAGATGCTGTGTTGGGAATTGCACAGCCAGAGTAAATCAGACTCACCTCAACATTAAGCTTTTTATGTAGTAAGATTGTTTGATTGACAGTATATGATGTGCCTTAGGTACTGTCCATGTGCACACCACACAGACACTATATGCAAATCTCATTTATGTGATACACTGTTTGCACATGGTGGTTTATAATCTATCGTATTAATGACACCCTTTGATATACCCCAAGTACTGTCCATGCATACTCTTCATTGTGGCCCTTTACCTGTTAATATTTATTGACTGACTTACTATATTTTAGTGCGGGCACTCTTGTACACGTAGTGCCACTTTAACCATTTATCTAATAAAGTTTTTTATCCTAATTATTGTCTTGTTGATATTTGGACCCAACATTCGGTGGTTCTCTTGGTCAGTTGTATTCTCATCTGAATGGTCTGCCATTTACATGTCCATATAACAAAGATATTACTACATGGTTGCTTTTTACTGACCATATGGTTTCTTTAATAATCACATAAAGGTGCACTTGAAATAGATCACTCTGTAATGACTATAATTTATGAGTTTCACTTTTTGTATTGAAGATCTGAAATAAGTTATTGTTTTGATGATATTCTAATTTAGTGAGATGCACCTGTATATGTTGCTACTAGTGTTGAGCGAGTATGCTCTATTAACCCTTTCGCCGAGTATGCTCGGGCCGAGCGCCGAGTATTTACAGCTGCTCGGTGATGTGTTTGAATCGCTTCCTTGTGCATGATTTGCAACTGTTTGACAGCTTTATTACATGTGAGGAATGTGTAAGAAATAGACATTCCTCCCATGTAATAAAGCTGTCAAACAGTTGCAAATCAAGCACAAGGGAGCGATTCAACCATATCACCGAGCAGCTGTAAATACTCGGAGCTCGGCCCGAGCATACTCGGACAGAACATACTCACTCAACACTAGTTGCTACCTAGTGTGTTTTGTGTCACAAACTCAGGAACAAATACATTTGTAAGGTACAAAAGTTTTAATGTTTATTTGCCCTGCACAAAGTTCATTTTAATTACTAATCTAATTTAGCTCTTGACTTTTTATCCTACCATATAGAAGACTAGTTATTTTTTGTTGCCCTTCTACATATTGGAACTGAACTTTATGAAATAAATTTGCTGTTATATTTATTACACTTTAAGTTTTTAAGGGGGGTTTCTAGATTTGAGGTACATTACTACAGTCAATCTATGACTTCAGATTGGTGAATCCTTACATTGTGCATTATGCACACTGTCAAGATTCCCCTCAACTTACTTTTTGAGCAAGCAGTCACTTAACCACCAGGATGCAATCTGTATACTGGTGGTCACGGGTTAACTAAGTGAAGCAGATGAGAATCTATTAGTAATACTTGGTGTCAGGATTTGCCATTGTGCAATTACATAAAGTGACTACAGGAATTTATCTCAAGCCCAGAGAACTGATGTATATTTACAATTGTGCACAGGAGAAAAAAAAAACACAGGCATCACCATATGACCGTGAACAAAGATTGAAGTGGGAAAGTCTTAAATCTAGATTGGGTGCAAGGGTTAAAAATACATGTAGTATATTATCACAAAATGGCATACTTATAGGTTATCAGAAAAGTGATTAATGACATTGTTCACTAAATACAAATGGGTATGACTTGTGATCCATTATGATTGACGAAGGTTCAGCAGACTGCTCAATAAACAGGGAATGGAGAGTCAGGGATCAAAATAAAGGACATTGAGAAAGTGCTCCAGAAGTAGGACGGCAATAAAAAGTTAAGCAAATATGTTTTGGGATAGTTACAAGATGAATGACTAGAGACAAGGACTTGCTGGAATAGAGATTGCTTAGTTAGATTTATTAGGATACTAAATGACAGGGAGAACATTAAAAGTTAAGAGGAAACATTTAGAGGACCATATATTTACATTTCTCCTGTACAACAAGTAATTATTCCCATTATTGGATCATGCTGTTTAAATTTGTGGCAATATTTTGACAAAAGGATTTTACCAAGTTACCTTAGTGGTCAGTGGCATGATCTGCTCTTGCTCCAAAATACTGAGGAATGGTATCTCCAGGAAACTTGACAAAAATTCCAATTGTAGCAGCTCCTCCTGTGACTCAGGGAATGCCAGCACTGCAGCCACTCCTTGGGCAACTATCACCTGGCATAACCATCGTGCCAAAGAGACAGGATCTCTCTCCCTTGGAGCCCCCGAAACCACCTCCAAACTCAGATTGTATGGGAGTAAACTGCTGCGACTGATGCGGGACAGAACATTCTGGATTCTTGTCTGCGAGTGTCCAGCCAAGGGCAAGAGTGCACCAAGACGAACTGTGTGCCCAATACGGGCAAGAATACGACATGGTTGGGGGTGACCACAGCAAGGCACCAAACTGCAGAATACACTAAGGTACAAGTAAAACCAGTGCAGAACATCCATGAGGTGAAACCTAAGTGGGAGGGGGGCAAGGAAAGGTGGATAAAGAAATGACAGTGGTAGAAATATGGTGTTAATGATTTAGAAGATGAGTGGGCTGAGGTAGTGAAAGATGGACAAGAAACCAAACAGGCAATTGGAAAATGGTGTGAAAAGGCAGAGAACAGTGTTGAGGGAGGGTAGAGTACATGAGAAAGGAGGTCAATGTAAATATATAAGAATATAGGTGATGATCATCTACCCAGGTAAAATGGTGCTTTGTATGGAGAGAGGAGAACAGGATCCCAGTCTAGGAGGATGAGACGTAAATGACGGGAATGTAAGGAAAGTCGTCTGTCCAGGATGAATCAGACTGGATGCTGAGTTGAGCTCAGCTCTGCCACTATTTGCTGGAGTCTGGTGATACTGACAGAAAAGAGCGAGAGGGGAGGGAGAGAGGGACCAGAGGAGAGGAGGTCAAAAATATTGATGAACAGGAGAAGGAAAGCAAACAGAAGAGCTAAGGACTACTGAGTGGTGATTCTGGAAGGAAGGCATTGTACAGTGACAATAAATGAGGCTGCCAGTCACAGGGTGAAAGTTGAGTGAAAAAGAGGGCAAGATAGAGAAGGAAATTCTAAAAGCTTGGGGAAAAAAAGGCTTTAAGGGGTTAACTGGAAACAAGGAGAAACTGGAGGCAGGCAGATATAGGGTGCTGTAGGTAGATTATTATTTTGGGACTAGTTCACAGATTTAAGGCCAATCTATAGAAAGGTGGGTCCTGAAGCATTAACCGATCTCAGACTGTCTGGGGCACTGATTACAAGACAAAGGCAAATGAAAAGAAATGAGTAGTAAGAATGTGACCGTATCAAGATTTTATGGTATAATACATAGGTTCATTTAAAAAGGCTAATTCAAGCTTTGATACACAGCAAAGCAGACAGCAACATATAAACCCCAAAACATGGGAAGTAAAGCACACAAGGGGTTATTAGTGGACAGACATTTAGCCATTAGGCTTTTGCAGACTGCAGTGGTGTTCTGGTCATCCTGTGTCACACTGCCAAGAATTACCATTGCTAATGCTTAACCCTTTCAATTCCACTAGGTCAGTAATGGATCTCATTATCAAATCAAAGCAGTTTGGCCATAAATACTGGGGCTATTTGGTGTTAGGTTTATCTTTTGCCCAGTACTTTGCAGAATCTGGATAGTGCTTAAAGAAAAGCAATTGTGTCAAAGGAAAACTGCCAAGAGGAGATGGAAGGGAAGACGCAATGCCAAATGGAGGGAGTTAATGCATGACAGAAGCAATCTGTTTGTGTGGAGGGGGAACAGGTACAATTATGGTGATGGAGAGAAGCGAGCTAGAAACAGCATTCGGGAAATGAAGCAAGGATTGAAGATACATGAAAATGAGGGGGAAGACCATATATAATTTCCTGTGCAACAGGAGGGTGATGGTAACTCTGGTTGGAGACTAGATAGGTGTAGCAGTGTCCATGCTTCATTAGGCACACACTGTAGTGCAACAGAAAATTGGAGGGGGCAAAGGTTTTAAAGTATGGTGGGAAACAAAAGAATGTGCTTTAAGGAAGATAAACCCCATATGTACAGAATGATGGATGCTCTGAGGTAATGTCATCAGACCTAAAATAGGAGAAAGAAGTTATGAGATCGACCAGATGGCTGCCTGGAACAGGCAGTCCCTACCAGGTGACTGAACAGGGAAGACCCTCCGGCAGTTGTCTGTAAAATAAAGGAGCTCTGCTAACCGGCTGCTTGGAGATTGTGTGGCAGTGTTTGTATGGAAGCAGGTAGTCAATCTTCTGCCTGTGTGTGACAGACAGAGAAAGCCCCTTCGCTGTGTATGTGACCAACACTCTAATGAAGGTGGAGAATTTCTTCTGTCAGTCAGCGTTACGTATCCGCTCTCCTGGCTTCCACAGAAAATACTGCACACTTTCATTAAATGTGTAAAATAGATCTGAAAAAATAATCCTTGGAGGATCTAATTCTGAAAAAAAAACTATTTACTTACTGATATGAAGGTCTGGATATATTTGCATTACCAGAACAACAATGGTCTACAAAATGTCTGGAGAATCCTCAGCACATTTGCCAACCTGAAAAAAGGAAAATATCTATGAATGACCGTAATATTTTTAATTACCTTTCTATCCAGAATGTGAAAGATTATAATAGCATGGCGTACTATAATAGTGTGTCGCACTCCATAAACTGCTCTACATAAGGCTGAGAAATTGTTGGCTGTAATGTGCAGGCTAACAGAAAAATTAAACCACCAGATACCATCCCTAATAAAAATGATTGTAACAGGTTTATCAAAAAGTCAAATGGTTTTTTTTTTACATTAAATTGACCACTTGTAGTCACTGCACACATGGCACAGGTTTGTACTGTAAGTGTACAGAATTTTAAGACAAAGCATAAAGATTGAGATCAGAGGGGGTTTTCAGGAAAATAAATGGTCTTACATTTTTGTAGAAACAGCGACACTACTGTCCATCATTTATTTCTGGTATTGCAGCTCTATTATTCAGGTTAGTGAGGCAAACATGTCTGGAGATCTTGCCAGAAAAAAATATCTATCTGACAATATTGGACAAATCTTTTAATGGCAGATTCACAAATGTAGTTTACTGCAGTCTTGCTGCTACTTTATGTTACAATGTGACACAGAGCTGCAAGATTGCTGGAGCATGTAGTGTTCACACTGCAGCACACTAATCCAAGTGTTCTTGAGCTTTACCACCCACTGACCTCAATGAAAGGCAACTTACAGTGCAGGTTTCCATAACAGGGAATTTACTAAAACTTATGTCAAGATGTTAATTTCAAAGTGAGTTGACTTGCTGGGGCGGCACTGATCTCAGCACGCCAGGTATTCTAACATCGCTCTGTTACCGGTTCGTTACGACTAATCTGAGCCAACAGAGCACAGTGTCATTGTGCACTTCGCGTAGGAACTAGCCCAGACCCTGAAATGAACATCACTGATGACTGTTTCAGGGAGGGGGTTGGGGCTGCGCCAGTGACAGCAGCCTCTGCTCCCTGATACTGAGTATCTCAGTATGCGTTAGGACTCAGAGTCATCAGAAAGTAAGGAGCAAAAATGTAGCTAGGGAAATAGTGAATTTTTGATGCACAAATTAAGAAAATAGTTTACTTTATGGCACTAAATAGATTTAGAAAAAAATTTATTTGTCTTCGGTCCACCCCTTTAAACCCTAGCTGTCTGCAGTAGGTTGCATAGGTATTCTACAGTGTAGGGCAGATTAGTCAAGGAGGAACCAAGGTGGTTGAGATAACACATCTGCACAGTGATCATGGTTATGTGGCTGTAGGTAACTATGTAAGCACTGTAAACATTAAATTAGCACCTCAAAATACATTTTGCCTATACAATGTATGTTAAATTCTGGCCACCATTTGTATTCAGTTGCTATGTTTTTAAAAATTAATATCAACTTACTATATTGCAATACTAGAAAGAAATTATAAAGTGAGTTTATCAGTGGTTACCTGGCAACTATAGAAATTGCTACCACAGACTAGCTTAGCACAAGCCACTGTTTACCAGATCCCTAGAGTTACCCTGGCATTCAACTATTAACCCCTGTACATGGATTTCGACTTACACATGGACCCCTGGATTAGGGCCACAGAGTGAACTGCTGACTAATGGTGCAGGCAGGGGAAAGTTGCTGGGTCAGAACCAGGACAGTCAAAGTATAATATTGGAAGAATAGTAAAAAAAAAAAAAAAAAAAAAATGGGCCCAAGTCTATAGCAAGAAAAAACACAAACTAGAGCTATGACAAAGTGCTGTAAACCACATAAGTTTTAAAAAAACAAACTATATTTTGAAACCTCCAGCAGTAAGCTGGGAGTTTTAACCTTTTGGTGACTAAGACAATTTTTACCTTAAAGACCGGGTGAAATTTTTTAATTCTTACCACTGTCACTTGATGTGGTAGTAACTCTGGAATGTTTCAACAGATCCCAGTGATTGGGAGAATGTTTTGTGCCATATTGTACTTCATGATAGTAGTAAAGTTTGCTGATACGACTTGCATTTGTGAAAAATTGGAAAATGTCACAATTTTTAAATCTATTAATTCTTATGCCCTTCCATTAGAGCGTTATGTCACACAATAGTAAATAAATAATACTTCCCACATGTCTACTGTACATCAGCACAATTTTTGAAACAATTTTTTCTGTTAGGACGTTAAGAGTTAAAAGTTTAACAGCGATTTTGCATTTTTCCAGTAAAATTAAAATTAATTTTTAAGGGACCTTATCACATTTGAAGTGACTTTGAGGGGCCTATATGACAAAAAAATACCCAAAAGTGACACCATTCTAAAAACTGCACCCCTCAAGGTGCTCAAAACCACATTCAAGAACTTTAACGCTTCAGGTGCTTCACAGGAACTAAAGCAACATGGAAGGAAAAAATGAGCATTTTATTTTTTCACAAATTTTTATTTAACCCGAAATTTTTTATTTTGAAAAAGGGTAACAGGATAAAATGAACCACACAATTTGTTGCACAATTTCTCCTGAGCATGCAGATCAAACATATGTGGGAGAAAACTATTAATTGGGGCGCACGACAGGGCTTGGAAGGGAAGGAGCACTGTTTTGACTTTTTGAACACAATAATGGCTGTAATCGAGAGCGGACATTATGTTGCCTTTGGAGAGACACCAATGTGTCTAAAAAGTGGAAACCCCTCACAAGTGACACCATTATGGAAACTACACCCCTCAGGAAATGCACCTAGATGTGTCTTGACTGAGCACCTTGAACCCCCCACAGATGTTTATAATGTTGAGCCATTAAAATAAAAAAAAAAAATCAAATTTTTCCCGCAAAAATCTAATTTTTTTTCCACACTTTCTCTTGAGTACTCAGATACCCCCATATGTAGGGAAAAACAGTTCTTTGGGTGCACGGCAGGGCTTGGAAGCGAAGGAGCACCGTTTGAATGCCAGAAAGGCTGGAATCAAGAGAGGATGCCATGTTGAATTTGGAGAGCCTTTGATGTGCCTAGAAAGTGGAAACCCCCCACAAGTGACCTTAATTTGGAAACTACATACCTCAAGGATTTTATCCAAGGTTATAGTGATCATTTTGAACCCACAGGTATAACAGAATTTCATAAAATTAAGACATAAGGAAAAGTTGTTTTTTTTTCACCAAAATGTCTTTTTAGCCTTAAATTGGTATTTTTCACAATGGATAATAGGTGAAAACGAACCCCATAACTTGTTATGCAATTTCTCTCGAATGCGATGATACCCCTTATTGTGGTCAAAAACTTCTGTTTGGGCACAATGGCAGGGCTAGGAAAGGAAAGCGTGTTATTTGTCTGGATTTAATTGTGAATGCCATGTCACATTTGGAGAGCCCCTAACATGCAAAAATAGCAGACAACTCAAGGAATTCATTTAGGGGTATGCCGAGCATCTTTAACTTACAGGTGATCGACGAAACTTTATAACAATTAGCTATGAGAACAATTTTTTTTTCTTCTATTAAAATACTGTTTTCGCACCAAATTTAGAATTTACACTAGGGATAATGGGATAAATTGGACCCAGCAATTTGTTATGAAATTTCCCCCGAATGTGGCAATACACTACTGTCACATTGCAGGGATCGGATGGGAAGGAGCACTTCTTTGCTTTTAGAACGCAAATACCATGTGAATAGATTATGGGCACCATTAGCGGAGCCCCTTATGTGCCATAATAGTGCGACTCCCCCCAGGTGACCTCATATTGGAAACTCCACTGCCTAAGTAATTCATGCAGGGTGTAGTGAGTATTCTGAACCCACAGGTGACTCACAGAATTTTATAACATTGAGACATGTAAATATGACATTTTAGTGGTTAAAATGTAATTATTGTATTTGCTGCAAATTTTGCAGGTCGCACTTGACAGCGGTATTTAGGGGGTTAATCAGTCCCCATCAGTCGCAAAGTCATCCGTGGCCGATACAGCCAACATCCATGGGAATTGTCACCACTGGCTAGTGCTAGTCCCTTCTCCCCAATCGCAATTTTAAAACTGCAATTAGGCAATAGGGCTCCTTAACGACCAGCATTTTTATGTGTATCGGCGGTCGTTAAGTGGTTAATAGGATGTGCTGGGAGACTACAACCCCTGGCAAAAATTATGGAATCACCAGGCTCGGAGGATGTTCATTCAGTTGTTTAATGTTGTTGAAAAAAAGCAGATCACGGACATGACACAAAACTGAAATCATTTCAAATGGCAACTTTAGGGCTTTAAGAAACACTAAAAGAAATCAAGATTTAAAATGTGGTACTCCGTAAGGGTAATTTTTTGCAGACCAAGCAGAAGGAAAAAATCATGGAATCACCCCGTAAATTTTTATTTCCAAAACCAACACCTGCATCAAATTAGATCTGCTCGTTAGTCTGCATCTAAAAAGGAGTGATCACAACTTGGAGAGCTGTTGCACCAAGTGTACTGACATGAATCATGACTCCAACACGAGAGATGTCAATTGAAACAAAGGAGAGGATTATCAAACTCTTAAAAGAAGGTAAATCATCGTGCAATGTTGCAAAAGATGTTGGTTGTTCACAGTCAGCTGTGTCTAAAATCTGGACCAAATACAAACATGGGAAGGTTGTTTAAGGCAAACATACTGGTAGACCAAGGAAGACATCAAAGCGTCAAGACCGGAAACTTAAAGCAATATGTCTCCAAAACAGGAAATGCTCAACAAAACAAATGAGGAACGGGAGGAAACTGGAGTTAATGTCCGTGACCTTACTGGAAGAAACCGCCTAAAGGAAATGGGATTTACATACAGAAAAGCTAAACATAAGCCATCATTAACACCTAAACAGAAACAAACAAGGTTACAATGGGCTAAAGAACAGCAATCGTGGACTGTGGATGACTGGATGAAAGTCATATTCAGTGATTAATCGTGAATCTGCATTGGGCAAGGTGATGATGGTGGAACTTTTGTTTGGTGCCGTTCCAATGAGATTTATACAGATGACTGCATGAAGAGAACAGGCAAATTTCCCACAGTCATTGATGACATGGGGCTGCATGTCAGGTAAAGGCACTGGGGAGAAGGCTGTCATTACATCTTCAATAAATGCCCAAGTTTGCATTGATATTTTGGACAGTTTTCTTATCCCATCAATTGAAATGATGTTTGGGGATGATGACTTCATTTTTCAAGAGGATAATGCATCCTGCAATAGAGCAAAACTGTGAAAACATTCCTTGAAATTAGACACAAGGTTAATATCATGGCCTGCAAATAGTCCAGATCTCAATCCAAATGAAAATCTTTGGTGGAAGTTTAAGAAAATGGTCCATGACAAGGCTCCAACCTGCAAAGCTGATCTGGCAACAGCAATCAGAGTAAGTTGGAGCCAGATTGATGAAGAGTACTGTCACTCATTAAGTCCATACCTCAGAGACTGCAAGCTGTTATTAAAGCCAGAGGTAGTTTAATAAAATACTAGTGATGTATTGGAGTGTTCTTTTGTGTGTTTGTTTTTCATGATTCCATAAGTTTTCCCTCTGCTTGGTCTGAAAAAAATTACTGTTACTGAGTACGACATTTTTAATCTTCATTTCTTTTACTGTTTCTTAAAGCCCTAAAGTTGCAATTTGAAATGACTTTAGTTTTGTGCCATGTCTGTGATCTGCTTTTTTTCAACATTAAACTGAATGAACATCTTCCGAGCCCGGTGATTCCATTATTTTTGCCAGGGGTTGTATTACTCTAGCTTGTCAGCACATGCCTATTCTGCCAGACGCAATGGTACTTTAAGCCCCAGCAAGTTTAGTTTCAGTCGCTGCACCGCCCAAAGCTTCTGATCCCAATGTTTCACTTTTATTAGTATCAGAAATAATATGGCCTTGCCTGTTGACAGAGCAGCAGCAGGCACTGCAGGAGATTTGACAAAGACTGCCAGGTAAGAGTGCTTTCACATTGCATTTAAACACCGTTCAGTGGTTGTGTCAGGGTTTACATCCAAATCCCCCACAAAACAGGATTCTGTCGTGTGCGTCGACAGGGCCATATAGACTAATGATTTCAACAGAGCGAACGTGTGCTCTTCCGTGCATATACACATACTGCAGGCGGCCAAGCCCGAAAATGATGCATGGCAGAGTTAACGTTGGTTCTGACGGCACCATTATAATCTATGGCCAAATCAGTGCATATGTACGAATCCCGTTTTGCGGGGGGTTCAGACGCAAGCCACTACACCTGTGCCTAAATGCGATGTGAAAGCACTTTTAGAGTTTTGCACAGTAGTAAATGGGTGGCACACAAGTTGAGGTGCAATATATGTGCGAGACAGTACATAGCAGGAGTAAGTGTGGCAGAGAGCTTCGTAAAGGCGTCGCAAATCAGAGGAAATGCAGTAATGGAGCAAAAGCTGAATGTGTATTACAGAGCCGCCAAATTCGACTACTATGGAGACTTCAGAGCAAAACTGAATAGTGTGGGATCCCACAAAGAAGTCCGAGGTGTCAGCAAGATTGGGTTAGCAAATATAAGCACTTGGTATACTAATAGTAATGACTGTGCGGTTTAAATTTATGCATTGAGACTGTCCCATTCCTGCTGGACACTTAGGCTATGTGCACACTGTACGTTTTTGATGCATTTTTGCAGTGTTTTTTGTGTGGAAATGAACCAAAAATGCTAGGTAAACAGTGTGCCAGCTAATGCAATGACAATCCTTAAGTGCTGTGCACATAATCAGGAATTTTCCTGACAGGATTGTCATTGCATTTAAATCTGCAGCATGACCATTCTTTGAAGCTTTTCTGCCGCGTTTCCCGCCCATTGAGGTTAATTGAATGGCAGCAAACCCGCAGGTATAAATATATCTGAGGATTTGCTGCGGATGTTTGCTGCGTATGTGACTGACTCAATTCAAGTCAATGAGTCAAATACGCTGCAAAAACACACAAAAGAATGGTACCTGGGCCAGGGAATTAGACTACTCCTCCCATCATCCGACCACAGCCAGAGCAGGCGCGGCTGACGGGAGAAGTCTTCTCCTCAGCCAGCGCCTGCGCGCGGTGTTTTAAAATAAAAAAAAATAAATAAAAATCTAATTTAAAATGACAAGCACCTTATTCTCACCTGTCCGCCGTCCCGATCACCAGGCAATACACTGACGGAAGCCGGATTGCTCCTGGCAGTTTACATCCGTGAGCTGCCGAGACAGTTCCCCTTAGTTTATCAGCTGAAGATCATGGGAATTTTCCCACGCAACACTGACGCAGTAAATAAGGTCACCAGGGCTGATCAGCTTATCTTCAGCTGATGAACTCTGGTGAACTCAGCCAGCAGCACAGAGATGTACACTGCCAGGAGTGATTACAGTCCTGTCAGTTATAGTCCTGTCTTCTACAGCAGTGACATCAGTGATTAATGTGACTGCTGTACAAGTTACCCGGATTGTCGTGGGACACTGGATTACATCATGATGACGGACAGGTGAGGGATATGGTGATTTATTGAATTTTTATTTTTTTTTGTACAGGAGACTAGGGATTCCGGGTACTAGGTGAATAAATAAATTAAAACCGTGTCTTACTTTATTTCAATAAGACTTTATTCTGGCCGTGTCTTCATTGAAAAACCGTTGAAAACCTTACTACAGGATTAGTAATGGGGGCATCTTATAGACTCCCTCCATTACTAACCTAGGCTTCATGTCAGCAGCCAATACAAGGCTGACATGAACCCCAACCGCTATACGGCAGTGGGAAGAGCCGAGGCTAAGCGCCAGATTTCGCACATCTTATGGAAGCGTCATTTCTGGGACTGCTGAGAGCGGATATTATTAGCTACGGAGGGGGCCAGGATCCATGACCCCTTCCCTGGCTATTATCAGCACACAGCTGTTTGCCTAGCCTTTGCTGGTTAGATTTTATAGAGGGACCCTACATCAATTTTTTTCTAGGGTCCCCCTGTAATTTAGCCAGTAAAGGCTAAGAAATCAGCTGTGTGCTGTTATTAATAGTCAGGGAACATTATTGGCTAATGGCCCATTCCCTGGCTACTAATATCAGCTCCCATTGGTTGGCTTCCCCTCTACTGGTTATTAAAATGATGCGGGAGCCCAAGCCTTTTTTAAAAAATTTTAGGCTGTGCCCACGATCCGGACCTAGCAGCGCTTTGGATGCAACATTTTTGCTGCGTCCAAAACACTGCGTTCTATTGAATGCAGGTAAACCGGCATGTGTTCACTGAACCATGTGGATTTATCGCATTCAAACCATTCTAGTGGTCAAATTTGTTGCTGAGACTAGCGACCCTTACATTACTAAACCAAATTAAAGTAGTTAAATACAGTGTATAAACACTATTTGAAATACAACCTACACATTCTTTAATCATTTAAATTAATTAACTCACCCCAGGTCTGACTGTAAACTAAGGGTTAACCCTCAAATGGTGAGATGGGTTTTTTGTCACGCAACTGGTATTGTGGGGTTTCCTATAACAAAGTGTTTAGAAATCAATTATTTTTACAGAAAACGCAAAGATCACGTTTGTTGTAATCGTTTTCTTATTGGCGATTGATTACACATGAGTATGACAAATTTTTGACACCCACAAATGGATGGAAGCTATTGAGACACGTTTCCTCTTACCAGCATTTTTCAAAGAATGGCAGCTGAACAAAAATTCCCTGGGTTAAAGAGATGTCTTTTTTATAAAATAACTTTATCTAGCTCCAAAAAGCATTCATTGATGTATAAAAATGCACCAAAAAAACACATTTTACTCAGCGTTTTTACTGCCAAGAGATGCAGAAACCTTAAGGAATTCTCTGCATTCAAATACTGAATCGTGCACAGATAGCTGGGTTCAAATAAAGATCTGAAAATCACCAGAATTTTCCTGCGTAAAGACTGCGTATGGATTTTTTTTCCCCCAACTTGTCTTATTTACTATTTATTATAAAATACACTTTAGCAAAAAGTAGAAGGATAAAATTGTAACCAACATTTAATTTTTTCATAAATCAATAGTATATCTAGAAAAAAAAACATATATTGCCAGAAATCTGCTTCTTTCACTGCCAGGACTAATCATTCTCAAATCACAGGTAAAAATCTGTCTTCAGTGAATACAGACTTCGTCATTACTGGGATAGCTAACAGCTAGTGCTCTAAGTTCATTTGGAAGGGGAGGGAGGCAGACATTCTGCTCCAAATTTTGCTGAAACGACTGTTCTACCATGTTCACACGCTCAGTATTTGGTCAGTATTAAACATCAGGAGTGGAACAGTGAGGAAAACTATAATAGAAACAAGTGCACCACTTCAGTATTTTTCACCCAGTTCTGATTTTGTCTCAAATACTAAGGTAAAAAACTGACCACCTACTCAGCGATTGAACGTGGCCTTAACAAGTCATCCTGCAATACAACAATTACATGGACCCTTTCTGTACGTAAGCAATAGCCATTTACAACACAAAAAAAACACGAAAAACAAAAGGACTAGACACTAGTGTTGAGCAAGCACTAAAATGCTCGAATGCTCGAAGCGCAGGCCGAGCTCACAGTGATACTCAGGTGCTCGACCCGAGCAACAGGCCCAATGTTAGTCTATGGGAGACCTGAGCATTTTTGTGGTGGCACCCCCGGCAGTCTGTAGAAAGCCTAAAAAGTGCCCAAAACGATAGTGACAGTGCTCAAAAGACATGGGGACAGCATGGGCAAAGCCCCAGGAAGCATTTCTGACCCCCAGGTCACTGCTGTCAACGACGTGGTCAGAGTTATTAAGCCACATTTACGGGCTCACAATAAAACGTTCAAAAACTAAATTGAAACAATTTTCCTGTGAAATATGTTAAGGAACATCCTTTCCAGGGTAAAGACTTGTGTATAAAGTAAAATAGATAACCAAAAACAAAAATACTCCTTCACACCTTGGGCTATGTTCACAAGTAGCATTTTTTATGCGTTTTTGCAATTTTGTATTGCTTTCAACCATGACAAATGCATTCACCGGGAAATGTCATTTTAACATTTTACAATCTTATCTGGCCATGTGCTGTGTGACATGCATACAGTGCTGAAACGACATGGGAACAGCATGGGGAAGAACCCTGGAAGCATCTCTGACACCCAGGTCACTGCCTAAAAGTGTGCCCATCTGAAGTGATCCTTGCCGCATCAGAAGATGCAGACTTGCAACCATCCCCGTGCAAGTCCTTGTCCCAGGGCAGTGTTCAATTGTACCTCCCACATTCCTTCCAATGCAAGCGCAAGTATGCAGCCTGCCACCCACCCACCCCCAGGCTGCAATACCATACTGCTAGCTTGCTTGCACTTGAAATTGGGCCTTTTAGGCATGTGGAGGCAAACGGGTGTCCATAAACGGTCCCCAGCCACCCCTATTTGTCCCGGTGAACCTTATACACAAGCGCGCATGCAAAAACATTACCTGTGCATTCGCCAGAGCATTTAGTGGGAAGGACAGTAACCACAAACACGTGGACAAGTGAATGTGGCCAGGGATGGTCCATCTCACTGATGCCTTCAAACTGGGTTAATATTGTGGAAGCCAGAACACAGTTGGACACTGGGATGCAACACGTCCTCAAGACATCGAGGATTGCAGGTCCTGGGTCAATCATGCTTCAACACAAAGTTCAGAAGGTAGACAGCAGCAGTGGTCGGCCTCCTACACAACGAGTAAATTATTCATGATTATGAGGCCATCCATCTCCTTAACTTTCTGTTCCTTGGAATGCAAGCGCATGTATGTAGTAGCGGCTAGACCTGAGGTGGTCAGCGTTTTGGCGCAAATACTACCTCCTCAGAGGATTGCTGGATGTTTTCCTGCTACTATCCCAGTTCTATGACTCCCGTTAAAACAAAGCTTCAGGTGATGAATGATGGATGAGGTGGTGGCAAAGGAGAAAGAGCAGGAGGAACAGGGACCATTCACATCAATATCAGGCCAGTCAAACACACGTCTTGTAGGATATGTTTCTGTACCAAAAGGAGTGGTTCGGCTACACAGTTACAGGGCATTCAGTGAGTGCAATGCCTACCAAAAATTTCGAGGCACTCCAACGCCCCTAGGAAGTGACATGGAGGTCAGAGGGCCTTAACTAAACTGTTTTTTCCATTTATAGCAACTGGGTCTCCTGTACACTGTCGGCCTAAGCAGTGATTGGAAGGCTTTCCAAAAATTAAGAGGAACTGCAATGCCCCTTGAAACAGACGTGGATTACAGCGTACTAAAAACATTATACCCATTATTGGGGAGTGGGTCTCCCTTAGTGTTCGCCTATGCATTGAAAAGCAAAAGCTGACAAAATTAGTAGGAAATGCAATGCCCGTTGTAAGAGTCGTGGAGGTTGGAGTTAATTAAAAACATTTCAATGCCCCTTGTTAGAGCTGTGGAGTTCAGAGTGGTTTAACAAGATGGTTTTAATGCCCCTTGGAAGAGACGTGGAGGTCCCAGCGGAATAAAAAGACAATATCAATGCCCCTTGGAAGAGTGGTGGAGGTCGCAGTGGAATAAAAAGACAATATCAATGCCCCTTGGAAGAGTGGTGGAGGTCGCAGTGGAATAAAAAGACAATATCAATGCCCCTTGGAAGAGTGGTGGAGGTTACAGTGGAATAAAAAGACAGTATCAATGCCCCTTGGAAGAGACGTGGAGGTCACAGTAGCGCAAGACTATTTTAATGCCCCTTGGAAGATACGTGGAGTTCAGAGTGGTTTAACAAGATGGTTTTAATGCCCCTTGGAAGAGATGTGGGGGTGACAGTAGCTTAACAAGACTGTTTTAATGCCCCTTGGAAGAGACGTGGAGGTCACAGTAGCTTAACAAGATGGTTTTAATGCACCTTGGAAGAGACGTGGAGTTCAGAGTGGTTTAAAATGACGGTTTTAATGCCCCTTGGAAGAGACGTGGAGGTTCCAATGGAATAAAAAGACGATATCAATGCCCCTTGGAAGAGACGTGGAGGTCCCAGTGGAATAAAAAGACAATATCAATGCCCCTTAGAAGAGACGTGGAGGTTGCAGTGGAATAAAAAGAGAGTATCAATGGCCTTTGGAAGTGTGGTGGAGGTCGCAGTGGAATAAAAAGACAATATCAATGCCCCTTGGAAGAGACGTGGAGGTCACAGTAGCTTAAGATGGTTTTAATGCCCCTTGGAAGAGTGGTGGAGGTCACAGTGTAATAAAAAGACAATATCAATGCCCCTTGGAAGAGACGTGGATGTCACAGCAGCTTAACAAGATGGTTTAAATGCCCCTTGTTAGAGACGTGGAAGTCACAGTACCTTAACAAGATGGTTTTCATGCCCCTTGGAAGAGACGTGGAGGTCGCAGTAGCTTAACAAAATGGTTTTAATGCTCCTTGGAAGAGACGTGGAGTTCAGAATGGTTTAACAAGACCATTTTAATGCCCCTTGGAAGAGTGCTGGAGGTCACAGTGGAATAAAAAGACAATATCAATGCCCCTTGGAAGAGACGTGAAGGTCACAGTAGCTTAACAAGACTGTTTTAATGCCCCTTGGAAGAGACGTTAAGGTCCCAGTGAAATAAAAAGACAATATCAATGCAACTTGGAAAAGACGTGGATGTCACAGTAGCTTAACAAGACTGTTTTAATGCCCCCTTGGAATAGACGTGGAGTTCAGAGTGGTTTAACTAGACTGTTTTAATGCCCCTTGGAAGAGACGTGGAGGTCACAGTGGAATAAAAAGACAATATCAATGCCTCTTGGAATAGTGGTGGAGGTCCCAGTGGAATAAAAAAATATCAATGACCCTTGGAAGAGACATGGAGGTTACAGTAGCTTAACAAGACTGTTTTAATGCCCCTTGGAAGGGACGTGGAGGTCACGTAGCTTAAGACAATTTAATGCCCCTTGGATGAGAGGTGGAGGTCACAGTAGCTTAAGACTGCTTTAATGCCCCTTGGAATAGACGTGGAGTTCAGAGTGGTTTAACAAGACCGTTTTTATACCCCTTGGAAGAGACGTGGGGGGTGACAGTAGCTTAACAAGACTGTTTTAATGCCCCTTGGAAGAGACGTGGTGGTCCCAGTGGAATAAAAAGACATCAATGCCCCTTTGAAGAGACGTGGAGGTCACAGCTTAACAATACGGTTTTAATGCCCCTTGGAAGAGACGTGGAGTTCAGAATGGTTTAAGAGGACTGTTTTAATGCCCCTAGCAAGAGCCATGCATTACAGCATATTAAAAACATTATTCCCATTATTGCAGAGTGGGTCTCCCATAGTCTTTGCCTATGCCTTCCAAGCTAAAGCTGCCAAAAATTAAGACGGAGGAACTTGCAATGCTGGCAACATGGACCACGGTCACCTTGGTGGTATAGTGGTGGTGGAGTCTGAAGATAAGGGGAAGAGCAAAATACAGCCGAAATGAGGAAGCGTATACCCATGTGTGGGTGTGAAGCCGTGCATGGGAATACACCTACCAAAATAACACAGTGGATTTGACTTTATTTTACTCTGCTGTCCTTTGGTGGTGATGAACAGTCTGGCCTAATCCAGCCCTTGTTCATTTTGATAAGGGTCAGCTTGTCCGCATTGTCAGTTAACAGGCGAGTGTGCTTATCAGTAATAATTCTCCCAGGGGCACTAAAAACACTCCGATAACACGCTAGCAGCAGGGCAGGCCAGGACCTCCAAGGCATACAGAGCGAGTTCATTCCAAGTGTCCAGCTTGGATACCCAATAATTAAAAGGCACAGAGGAATCACGGAGGACGCTGGCATGGTAGTCCCTCACCATCTTTTGAAACTTGCCACTCCTTGTGAGAGTACCCTGTGCCTCAGGGACTGTAAGCTGGGCGGGTCTCAGAAAACTGTCCCAGAACGTTGACAGTGATCCCCTGCTTCTACTGGATTGGAGATGCTTCTCTCTCGCCTGTAAGCCTTGGTTGGGCAACGAACTGTGACCTCTGCTGCTGGCGTGTTCAGATGGGAATTTTTTTATTTATTTTTTTTTATTTTTTTTAACAGTTCTGCAGCAAGGGCCTTCTGGTACTGCCCCATTTTTGTAGACCTCTCCACCTCAGGAATTAGAGTGAAAGTTCTCGTTGTAGAAGGGGTCTAAAAATGTCACCAACCAGTAATGACCGTCACCCAACATTTTGACAATGCGAGGGTCACGGTTAAGGCAGCGTAACAAAGTCAGCCATGCGTGTTAGACTGGTAATGGGCAAGACTTCCGCGTCCTCACGAAGATAACGACTGACCATGCTCTCCTCCTCCTCCCCCCTGTTCTCAGGCCTCCCACGCTGAACCGACGGTATGACAGTTGTACAGGTACTACCGTCTACAGCGCATAACAGCTCCTGTTCTTCCTCCTCCTCTCCCTCATTGTCCCCCAATGCACGTTAGGATGAGATGAGGCTGGGCTGTGTGTAATCACCCGCTACTGCTTCTTGATCCATCTCATCATACTCTGGCTGCAATGCCTCCTAATTCTCTGCAGAGAGCATTGCAAAAGACAGACAAATGGAATGCTGATGCTAATGATGGCGTTATCGCTACTCGCCATCTTGGTGGACTCATCAAAGTTTGTCAAGATGGTATATATATCAGACATCCAGATCCACTCCTGAAGTCTTATGTGTGGAGTCTGACCTGAATATAGACAGCCTTGTTGCAGCTGGTACTCCACAACTGCTCTTCTGCTCGCAAATCCTTTGCAACATGTGGAGGGTAGAGTTCCAACGTGTGGGGACATCACACACCAGTCGGTGTGCCGGAAGCTGCAAATGGTGCTGCAACACAGCAAGGGCAGCGGAAGCTGTAGCCGACTTGCGAAAATGAGCTGACAGGCGGCGTACTTCCACGAGCAGATCTGGCAACTCTGGGTACGATTTAAGAAACCGCTGAACCACGAGGTTAAGCACATGAGCCAGGCATGGTACGTGTGTGATCTCGCCTCACCTTAGAGCCGCCACCAGGTTACGGCCATTGTCACACACAACCATGTCTGGATGTAGGTTCAGCAGTCTCAGCCACATACCTGCCTGCTCTTTCACAGCTGTCCACAACTCACAAGCAGTGTGAGGTTTATCACCTAAGTTTATGAGTTTCAGCAGTACTGCAGTGCTTTTAGCTTGTAACTGATGTGGTGATATCTGAAATGGAGGCTGAACATGAGGAGGAGGAGGATGCACAGGAGCTGTACACTGTGGGGAGCAACTCTGACTGACTTAGGGCTTACAATCCTCGGTGTGGGGAGGATGTGTTCCGTCCCAAGGTCCGACTGGGTCCCGGCTTCCACTGTTTACCCCGTGTGCCGTCAGGGAGATGTACTGTCCCTGGCCACAAGCACTTGTCCACGTGTCCAGCACACCAGACAAAATAGTGTCGGCTGGGGACCAAGTACCGAGGGACGGCCACCGTCATAAGGTTGCGGAAGGATTCTGTCTCCACCAGCCTTAAAGGCAGCATTTCCAACGCAAGCAGTCGTGAAATGTGCTAATTTAGGACTGTGGGGCTGTGAATTTGCTCTTTCGTTTAAAGGTCTGGGATATGAACAACTGAACGCTGCGGTGGGACGTGGACGCTGATGCTGTTTCTTGAGAAACTGCCAAAACAAGTGAAGACTGAGGAGGGGGCATCTTTTCATGCAGTATGGACAGGGTATTGCCTTGCAAGCACAACAGGGGGTTCTCTTACATGCACAGCAGCGGCAGAAGCAGTGGTGACACCCGCTGACACTGCTCATGGACCCTGGGGTTCGCCCCACAAAGTCGGGTGCTTTGCTGCCGTGTGCCTGATCATGTTGGTGGTGGTCAGGCTGGTAGTTTTGTCACCCCTGCTGATGCTGGTATGGCAGGTGGTACAAATGGCCTTATTGGGGTTATTAGCAGAGTCTTTAAAAAAATTCCAGACTCTGGAAGACTACCGGTTGTACTGGCAAGGTCCCTCGTGTTGGTGTTACGGGGAATGGTTGCACGCCTTCTGTCTGCGGCCACCACACTGCTGTTGGTTGTGGCACATTTTCACCTTGGCCACGACCCTGTCCTCTGCACGCACCATCACCAGAACGTCCAGTTCCACATCCCTTGCCACACGCCTTGCCCATTGTAAATTAAGTAAAATAGCTTACACTTGCACTATCAATGACAAAAGGGTAATATAAAGGAGATAAGAACCGTGGAAGAGGCAAACCGCAGTTCTAATTTCCTGGCGTATACCAGACTTTTTTAAATAGATATTTTTGTGTCTTAACAGTCATCGAGACACTCCCTTTTTTTTTATGGAAAAAAGGCAAAAAAGTGAATACAGAGCTTTGAACCGTGGAACTGCGAAACCACAGTTCTAGTTATCTGGCCGAAACCAGACTTTTAAACAGATATATTTGGGCCTTTACACACAGACAATTTTTTTTGGGGGGGTGGAAAAAATACCAAAAGGTTAATAAGACTGGTATTTGTACAGTCTGAGGATAAAAAAAAAAAAAAAAGATTTTTCCTGGCCCCTGAGACCTGGGGCTTAGTCTAGCAATTTGAGCAGCAGCAGCACACAGGACTGTAATGCAGTGTTTGTTGGTATAACCACTGCGTCTCCTATATAGCCTGCCTACCTGATATCTGGGATGGATATTTGTCCTCTGAAGGACTGTTTGATTTTGCAGGCTTTAGAGACCCTACACTACCTATTTCGCAGTATTAATCTCTCCCTAACTCAGCAGCACTCTCCCTACACTGTCTGATCCGGAGTGAAGTGACAGTGTCCAAGATGGCGGCCCCCGTTTTTAAATTCTCAAGGTGACGCTGTGCGGCCAGCCAATCACTGTAATGCCCACAACCAACATGGCTGAGGCATTACAGTGACTGGCTGACCATCACTGCATGTTCATTGGCTCTGTAAAGAGCACCAAACATGTAGGGCGGAGACCCGAGCTCCCACCCAAATAACCCGAAAATGCTCAGTGCTCGCCTAACATCCCAAGTAGTGAGATGCTCGGGCGAGTACCGAGCAGTGTCGAGCATGCTTGCTCAAAACTATTAACTATTAAAAAAATTACCAAATGCAAATGCTGGCAGCAGAGGTCATACTTCGCTGGACAACCAGGGACTACAGGCGAGAAAGAACGCCAATCCAGAAGAGGCATGGGAAACACTGTCAAAGTTCTGGAAGAATTTTCTCAGTCCCTCCCATCGCACAGGCCATGAGGCACGAGGGTACACTCACAAGGAGTGCAAAGTTTAGGAAGATGCTGAGGGAGTACCTTGCCGACCGTACCTTCGTCCGTGATGAAACACCCACATCATTTTTTTAAAGGGTTTTAATGATTCCTTTAAAAAAATATTTTTATACAGTATGTTCATGTATACCCACCAGGGGTAATGGTTTGTCAGCCCATACACTTAGTGCATGGGCATTACAAGTATAGGAGACCGGTTCCTTTCTAATGGGTCCCTTTTTTTTATGAGGCCCTACTCCACGTCTCTTCCAAGGGGCATTGGAGTGACTCACAATTTTTGGCAGCCTTTGCATTCACTGCATAGGCCAACACTATGGGAGACCCACTTCCTAATAATGGGAACATTTTTTCATTAGGCCCTCTACATTTTTTCCAAGGGGAATTGGAGTGCCTCCAAATTTTTGGCAGCTTATACATTCACTGCATAGGCAAACTATGGGAGACCCACTTCCTAATAATGGGAACATTGTTTTTAGGAGGCTCTCCGACCTCTACGCCTCTTGCATTGGAGTTGCTCCAAATTTTTGGCTGCCGTTGCTTCACTGCATAGGCAAACACTATGGGAGACCCTATACTTTCTAATAGGAATTTGTTACTGTGGCCCTGCTCTATGTGTCTTTAAATTGTTAGAGGGGTTTTTCCCATATTTTGGCAACCCTTGCAGTGACAGCATGGGCATTTCCACTAGAGGAGGCCAGCTCCTTTATATGGGAACTTTTTTTTTTTTACTGAGACCGTCCTCTGTCTCTTCAAAGGGGTATTGGGTTGCGTCCAAATATTTGGCAGCCCTTGCAGACACTGCATACGCAATAACAGTATAGGAGACCCACTCGTTAATAAAGGGAACAAAGCATAGCCGGCTGATGGCTCTCTAACATTAGCGAGAGCCGACTGCTGGTCCTTTAATAACAGTAAGGACCGCCCTGACAGCCCTATAAAAATAGGTTTTGTGACTTTCAGAGTCCCTCCATTATAAATGAGACAGGATGTGTCTGATGTGTCACACCACATGGCCAGATAAAGGTTGTAAAATTTTAAAATGACATTTCCTGGTGAATGCATTTGTCTTAAAAATAACGTAATAAAAACAGTAGGATCTTTCTTTAGTATAAAAAACAATCGCAAATGTAACCTCAATATAATCACATTGTTCAGCTCCTGCACCTACTCCTCCATCCCCGAAATTACCACATCAGTCACAAGCTGAAAGCACTGCAGCACTGTCTTGGCCAAGCGGCAACAGGCTGTGCTTGAAGATAACATGCCGCCCAGTGCTGCAGAGTTGTTGAAAGCTGTAGCATAGCAGCCTGATCTGTGGCTATCACCACTGAACATGCAGCCAGGCATGGTTGTGTGTGACAATGGGCAGAACTTGGTGACTGAGAAATGACAGCCGGAGTGGATACAGTTTCCCTCTATGCCAGTCGTTTCAGCTAAAGAATATGGCTGTGCACAAATACAACTCCCACTGAGAAGCTTTCAGATTTAAAAACATTGGGCCCACCAGAGGATTTGATTCTGAAGGTTCACCTTTCTCCCCCTCTCTAGAGCCCCATAGCAGCTGCAAAGTTTGCACTATCATGAACTCAACTGATGTAGAAGCCAGGGCACACCAGAGGATTCTCTGATGGGATTGTCCAACCGTGCCGAGAAGCAGTCCTGGCTAAGAAAAGTGTGTGGGAAGGTTCCCGGACACTATAGCTGCTTTTTTACAGAGGTGGAAACCCATGCAAACACGGAGATTACATACAAAATCCTTGCAGATGTTGTCCTTGCTGGGATTTGAACCCAGGATCCCAGCGCTGTAAGGCTTCATTGCTTACCACTGAGCTAATGTGCTGCTGTTCACCCTTTGATATTTAACAGGCTGGAGAAACTTGCACCTACTGCCACTCTATCTTCAGCTCCTTTGTGAGAAACTAATGTATTTGGGCAGCCACTCAGTCTACCAAATAGAATTCCTGAAAAGGAAATTGGGGATGGCTTCGCTACTGCTACTGGGGGCAGTGGTAATACCATGGCGTGTACCATAGTTTGCTGGAAATATTCTAGGCTGGTTGGAGGCAAGCAGATTCCCACAGAAAAGTACCAGCAGTAATGTTCACGGACCCACATTTCTAGAAGGCGGAGACAATACCGGGTGAAATAGTGGTGGCTGAGGACAGAGTATGGACACCCGGCCGCTGCCATGAGGTTGTGGACTGCTTCCGCCTCCACAAGCCTAAAAGGCCTCATTTCAAGTGCAAGCAGCTGCCCAGAAATCTGGCAGTTTAGCATTGCAGCCTGTGGTTGGGTGGGTGGCTGACTGCATTCTTGAGCTTGCATTCCAAGTAACAGAAAACTAAGCAGATAGTGACCTCTATCGTTATGACCTCACCTCGGCACTATGAACTCTCCTGAAGGAGAAGCCAGGGCGCACCGGAGGAATCTCCAGTTCTCTGGTGGGCCCGTCCAACCCTGACTAAGAAAAGTGCATGGGAAGGTTCCAGGTCACTCTATGGCTGCATTTTTAATGTGGACTGGCTCCGTAACATCCCTGGCCACATTCACCTGTCCACATGTTTGTGGTTAGGCGGTCCTTCCCAGTAAGTGCACTGGAGAGGGCACAAGTAATGTTGTGGGACCCGTGCTTATGAAGGTGGAGACAATACTGGGAAATATAGTGGTGGCTGGGGACAGTATGGACACCCGGTCTCCGCTGGCATGAAGTTGTGAAAATCTTCCACCTGCACAAGACTAAAAGGCCACATTTTAAGTGCAAGCAACTTTAAAGGACTTCCTGGGAGAAAAAACAGCTGGAGTAGATACGGTTTCCCAAAAGTCAGTCCTTTCACCGAGCTAAAAAATATGGCTGTGGTGAAATACAACCCACAGACAAGCTGTGGACTGGCTCCGTACCATCCCTGGCCACATTCTCTTGACCACGTGTTTGTGGGTAGGCGGTCCTTCCCAGTAAGTTCACTGGGGAGGGCACGGGTAATGTTGTAGGACCCGTGCTTGTAGAAGGCAGAGACGACAACGGGACAAATAGTATGGATACCCGGTCTCCACCGCCATAAGGTTATGGACAGCTTCCACCTCCACAAGCCTAAATGGCCACATTTCAAGTGCAAGCAGCTGTCAAAAATTTGGCATTATAGTATTTGGCCCTCTGCAGACCACCGGGGGAGCCGCCTGAAAAATGCTCTAGTTTCCCATTGACTTACATTGGGCTCGTTGCTCAGGTCGAGCACCCGAGTATCCCAATTTGCTCAACCCGAGCATCAAGTACCCAAGCATTTTATTGCTCGCTCATCACTACTTTCTACCTTTCCTATGATGGCGGCCTGTGTTTCTTTCCACTGTGTGGAAATTAACTTGTGACCAGTCTTACTTCATTCTAGCGTTTACCTATACTCACTACTTGATTGTCGAGTGCGTGCCCTCTTAACTGCATCGTGTGCGCACCGTGCTCTGGCATCTTCATGCTGGCCCGGGCATGCTGGGAGTTTTTGCGCTTCCTGGTATGATCGGATTGGCTTGACAGCCGGGGGCAGGTGATTCGCGATTGCGGCGATCAGCACATGCGGCGCTTCTCCACTCTCATTGGTGACAGAATCATGTGATCAGATCACATGGTATAAAGGTCCTACAGATGTAATCTCTTTACCTCCCCTTGAAAAAACGTGTGGTTAACACAAGAAATGCGCATAGGTGTATTGCACTTTCTGCCTGTGCAATCCCAGGGGGGCTCCTCCTGCTACATGGCTAACAATCATTACATTTGAGTATGTGATGGTGGTTTTTTGGTACGCTTTAACTAAGATGTATGTGATTCAGGACTGACTTTATGCATACTAATTTCCACCTACTCTTCATAACACCTTACTTTGGTTATTTGCATGTTGCATGGGCTTTTCCCACCCCAGGTTTTTGCTTGTTGCCACTTTGCCTCTTCTGGTCTTATGTGTATGATCTTTGTTTTTTTAAAATGAAACTAATTAAAGTTTATATTTGATATAATCTTCCCTTTTTCTCCTATATTCAAATGTCTATTCAGGAGTGTTTTGTACCTCTCCACATGCATGAATTATCTATGATGATCTAACTCTTTGTATCTAATTATGCTGACGGGATTTGTATTAATCCCTTCAAGATAATGTAGCTTCATTGTTAAATATCTTGAAAATTGTGGGGACTTTTTAGGAGGCAGCCTGGATATTGCTATAGGGAGCAGGGGTGAGCAATTAATTTTTTTTAAGGGGCCACATGAGACCGTGACTGTTGTGTTAGACTGAACAAACAAGCTGAAATTCTGCTTAATATTAACATATTGTAATATTATGTTAAACATATTCCTTAACCCCTTTACAAGCCTGTGACGTATTAGAACGCACCAGGCTGTCACCCCCTGTTCAGCACAGGCTCCAGCGCTGAGCCCACACTGAACCGGGCACATGTCAGCTGGTTATCGCGATCCACCCACGACTGTTAACATGTTAAATGCCGCTGTAAATATCTAACAGCGGCATTTAACATCGCAGCGCCGGAAGCGCGTCACTTAACCCGCCCATTGGTGACCCCGTCACGTGATCGCGGGTCACTGATGGGTGGGCATAACAACCCTGGGTCTGCAGCAGACCTTAGCGGTTGCCATGTACTGATCGCTATGAGCGCCACCTAGTGGTCGGTGCCTATAGTACAGGAGCATTTCTGCTACATAGAGGTTATCTGCTCATCACCTCTATGTAGCAGAGGCGATCAGACAAGTGCTACTTCTAGTCTTCTATGGAGACAATAGAGGCAAGCAAAATGTGTTAAAGTTTTTAAAAATATTAAAATATAAAAGCTTAAATCACCCCCCTTTTGCTCTATTCAAAATAATATAAAAAAAAACACATTTGGTATCGCAGAGTTCAGAATCGCCCAATCTATTAATATAAAAAAATAAATTAATCCGATCGGTAATCTGCGTAACGTGAAAAAAAATTCTAAACGCCTGAATTACTGTTTTTTTGGTTGCCGCAACATTGCAATAAAATGCAATAACGGGCGATCAAAACATTGGATCTACCCCAAAATGGTACCAATAAAAACTTCAGCTCAGTGCACAAAAAATAAGCCCTCACCCAGCCCCAGATCGCAAAAAATGGGGACGCTATGGGTCTTGGAAAATGGCACCTTTGTTCAGGCAACTTCTGGAATTTTTTTTCACCACTTAAATAAAAATTAACCTATACATGTTTGGTGTCTACAAACTCGTAATGACCTGGAGAATAATAATGGCAGGTCAGTTTTAGCATTCCGTGAACGTGGTAAAAAATGTTAAAAATAAACATCTGGTATTGCACTTTTTTTGCAATTTCACTGCACTTCGAATTTTTTCCAGTACACGATATGGTAAAATCTTTAATGTCGTTCAAAAGTTAAACTCATCCCGCAAAAAAACAAGCCCTCACATGGCCATATTGACCAAAAAATAAAACCGCTATGGCTCTGGGAACATCATAGGGAGCAAAAAACTAAAATGCAAAAAAGTTAAATCCCAGGGTTGCAAAATTATTGATCAAAATTAAGCATGCTGTCACACCCCTGTATACATTATGAGTCTGCACACAGCCCCCTTTATGAGCCCTTACATAGCCCTTCCATATACACACATCACACACATTCACAAATATTTAAAAAAAACCTCTCAATTTGCTCTCATTCCCCTGGTTTCCTGCTCTGGTTTTTGCTGTGTGTACTGATGCGCCACACAGCAGGTGATGTAGTGACACCATGCTGACTGGAGGATGGAGTAGTCGATGGCTCTATCCTCCACCACTGTATTCACCGTTATCAACATCCTGAGGATGCAGCTAGTGGTGATATTTTAACATCGGGCAGAGAACAGTGGCTGCATGGTGCGACCGCTGTTGAGTTTTTCAGCCACATTTTGCCCAGGTCTGAGCTAGTTTACTACCAAAATAATTGCACTTCTAAATACTACTAAAGAGGAAGAGAGCTGTGATGGCAGGGAGGATATGGATGTGTAGTTAATCAGAGGACCTTGTAGCAAACTATGTAGTTGGAAGAAAGTTTTATGACTGAGCAGCATGGAGGTAAAAAAGAGAAGGCAAACTACCACAATCAATGAAGACATCGACCTTGAGTCATAAGGTTTAATTGTTTATTGTGCTTCAGTCCTTCATTAAGTCTGCAGTAAGATCACACCTTACAGACAGACTTGTACTATGTGGTTGCATGTCATGTACAGCATGTCATGTACAGCATGTCATGTACAGCATGTCATGTACAGCATGTCATGTACAGCATGTCATGTACAGCATGTCATGTACAGCATGTCATGTACAGCATGTCATGTACAGCATGTCATGTACTGCATAGCCAGAGGCATAGTTAGGGGATTAGTTCAGGTTACCATCTTTAACCTCAGCAGATGACCTTGATATTCCTGAAAATATATCCCCTTAAGACCAACACCAATATTAACACCTTATGGTGAACAGATAGTAAATACTAGAGACAGGCCGGGGCCCGACCCAGACAGGCCAGGGCCCGGTGATCAACTTTGTTCTCACTGCTCAACATGCTCGGCGAGTATTTCCAGGATGTTCGGGCGGAAGCCTGGGACGCCGTCCTGCATGTTTGCCACTCTAGAGAGCCAATTTACATGCAGAGATTGCTTGCCATGCACTGTAAGGCCGTAGCCATGTTTGTTGTGGCATTAGTGTGATTGGCTGTCCGCAGAGCAATATCGGGTCTATGCAAGACCAGGTAGCCCTATGCTTGTTACAGTCTAACCAGGAAACAGGCAGAGTAGGGAGAGATGCTGCAGAGCTAGGAAGAGAATTGGCGGTAAAATAGTTAGGTATAGGTATTCCACATTAAGATACATATCCATCTGATCTAGAAGTCCTTCTGAGGACTAATCCAGCTGCAGATATTCAGTGGTAATAGAAGGAGATAGGCAGGCAGGGTTTATGGCAGTGTATACAGCACTAGAAGGTCCATTTCACGTTCTATCTGCTGTAGCTGTTACAGATATCAATATAGCCCTACATATCCAGGCTAATTTTTCTTTTCTGCTCTTAATCCAGATTATTTGCTTAAAAAGAAATACAGAGTACACTATTTACTGCTCTATTTGCTTGTAAGCAGAATACAGCCAGATTTTTTTTTATTTTATTCGCATTACTGTGTTGTGTTAGAGAAACTTTTTTCAATGATCAGACGTGATCCCATATGACTGCCGTAATACAGAAATTTTTGGGAATGTGTCAGATATCACACTACATTTTAATTATGTCAGAGTATCATGCCACTTTCACGGTCTGACAAAAAAAAAAGCTAAAACGGAAAAAATGTTAACATTTTTTCCAGGACTCCTATGTAAGGCCAAAGAAATAACAACAAAAAAAAAGTTATGGACTGTGGAAGACATTTATGTGACCAGAATTAACACTCATCTGGCGCTGATAATACCACCTAGCACCTGTCCCTATTGTAAACACTTTTAACAGCTTTATTGATAAGGAATAGAATAGATTTAAACACTTGGGGGCAGCACCAGCAGCACGCAGTATAAGGCAAGACCTGGCTGGATCGGTGTAATATGCTATTTATACTGCGATACCTCACCCGTAAACAAATTTCAGATAAGACCGTTAATATTCTAGAATATAGAATCTATTTCAATTGTCCTAACTATAGAGTGAGTTTCCTATACTGTTGTAACGTATATGCAGCAATTTGAAGGGCTGGCATAAATTAGGATGCACTCCAATATGCATTTGAAGAGACAAAAACAAAAATATATAGTAACAGTATTTAAAACAGACTTGCCAATGTAACTTCAATATAATAGCATTGCACAGCTCCTGCACCTCCTCCTGTTCAGCCTACATCTCCAAAATTACCACATCAGTCACAAGCTGGAAGCACTGCCTGGGACAGGTGGCAACAGGCTGTCCTGAAGATAATATGCTTATGCGACAAACCGCACACCGCTGCAGTTGTTGAAAGCTGTAACAGCAGGCAGATCTGTGGCTCTCACCACTTAAACAGCCAGGCATGGTCGTGTGTGACAATGTCCGGAACCTGGTGACGGAGAAATGACAACCGGAGTAGATACGGTTTCTCTCTATGCCAGTCTTTTCACAGACCAAATAGACTGGTGAAAATAAACTCTCAATGAGCAGTGTCAGACTTTAGAACATTGGGCCCATTGGAGGATTTGATAGAGGGCCCACATTTCTCCCCCGCTCAAGAGCCCCATGGCAGCTGCAAGGCTTGCGCAATGAACTCTCCTGAAGGAGAAGCCAGGGCCCACTAGAGATTTCTCCGGTTCTCTGGTGTGCCCGCCAACCATGCCGAGAAGCAGCCCTGGCTAAGTCTGTGGGAAGGTTCCCGGACACACTGGCTTTCTTTTTTCTTTGCTGTGGATTGGCTCCAGCAATCTCTAAGATTGCAATAAAAACTTTTTACTAGACTTAACGGTAATTTGGTTTCTAATAACCACCACGACAGCACCAAAGGAGGATGTCACCCCACCCTAATAGGGACAGGAAACACAAAGAGGTTAAATAGCTCCTCCCTCATCCTCCCTCCAGTGTTTTTATAAAGGACCACAATAAATTATATTTATTCAAATTAAATGATTGGCTAACCAAGCCTGGGAGGGAATTACGAGTGCTGTCGTGGTTATTAGAAACCGAATTACCGGTAAGTCTAATTCTATTTTCTCCAATAACCCCACGACAGCACCAAAGGAGGAGTACAAAAGACTCATGTTCAGGGCGGGACCATCGCCTTAAGCACTTTCCGCCCAAAGGCCAAGTCTTTAATGGACATTAAGTTTAGTTTGTAATGCTTGGTGAAGGTATGGACCGAAGACCATGTAGCTGCTCTGCATATCTGCTCGAGGGAAGCGCTAGCCTTTTCTGCCCAGGAGACTGACATGGCTCTTGTAGAGTGTGCTTTCAGTTTCTCTGGTGGTGAGAGATTTTGGATCTGATATGATTCCACAATTGCCTTCTTGATCCAAGTAGCGATGGTAACCTTTGAGACCCTTTTCCTGCTGTTCTGACAAAATGGCTGAATAAAGAGGTTCTGATCTTTTCTCCAGGGCTCTGTCCTCTGGAGGTAGTGAAGAACAACCCGTCTTACATCCAAAGTATGGTATTCTTCTCTTATTTTTTGGGTCTTGACAGAAGGAAGGCAGAATTATTTCCTGAGACCTATGAAAGTCTGAGACTACCTTTGGTAAGAAAGATGGGTCCAATTGTAGAATAATCCTATCATCCAGGATTCTCAGATAAGGGTCATTCACTGAGAAGGCTTGGATTTCTCCTACTCTTCTAGCAGTGGTAATTGCTATTAGAAATGTTGTTTAACAAGCTAATTTATCCATCTCTATTGAGGCCAAAGGTTCAAATGGAGGTAGTGTCAGACCTTTAAGGAAATATTAAGATCCCAGGAGGGAACGTGGTTAATTATTCTGAGACGCAGACGAGTAGCTGCTGTCATGAACCTTTTTACCCATCGGTGTTCGGCAAGGCTCTGGTCGAAGTAGATACTCCGTGCTGCAATCTGAATTTTGAGGGTGCTGGGTCTAAGACCCTTCTCCAGCCCTCCTTGTAGAAAATCCAAGATCTGGGTCTTGTCAGGATGCCGAAGATCTGGTACATTTGGTTTATACCATGTTAGGAAGGTCTTCCATATCTTGCTGTATATGGAGTTTGTCATTTGTTTACTACTTTTTTGTAGGGCATGAATTACTCGGTCTGAGAGCCCTCTAGCCTTCAGGATAGTGAATTCTGAAGCCAGGCTGCTAGATGGAGGTTCTCTGGATCTGGATGGAGTATTGGACCCTGATTGAGAAGGTTTCTGATTGCTGGTAGAATGAGGGGTCCCTCTATGCTTAAATTGTTTAGTGCACAGAACCAACTACTTTTGGGCCAAAGCGGGGCTATCAAGATTATCTTGACCTCCTCGGTCCTTACTTTCTGTAAGGTTCTGGGTAGCAATGGAATCGGGGGAAAGGCGTAAGCCAGATGGAAACACCATGGGTGAGCGAATGCATCTATCCCCAGGCATGCGTCGTCTGGATCTAGGGAGAAGTATTTTTCTGCCTTGGTGTTCTGGCGTCTTGCAAAGAGGTCCACCTCCGGATGACCCCATCGTTTGGTCAGCATGTGGAAAATGTCTGAGTCCAGCTCCCATTCTCCCAGATGGATATTCCTTCTCCTCAGAAAGTCGGCTTGGGTGTTGTCTGAGCCTTTTATGTGCAACCCTGATAAGGAACGAAGATGTCCTTCTGCCCAGAAGAATATTCTTGCAGAGATACTCTTTAGATTCTCATACCTTGTGCTCCCTTGATGAGATAGATGAGCTACGGTAGTCATGTTGTCTGAGTAGACTTTTACGTGTTTGCCCGTAATGATTGGAGCCAATATTTTGAGCGCTTCCTCCACTGCCTTTAATTCGCGGAAGTTGGAGGATCTCTTGCTTGTTTCTTTTGTCCAGACCCCTTGGAAGGGGGTTTGAGCAACAACAGCTCCCCATCCTGTTTTGCTGGCAAATACCATGACTTACCAGAGGGAACTGAGACCATGGAACCCCTATTCTTAGGTTCCTTGGGTTGAGCCACCATGATAGGGATGTCTTTGTGGCACCCCAGGGGTCTGGTTGCCACAGTAATAGAAATATTATGTCTGAGAGCAAGTGGGAGGTTTCTCTGGTCAGGAGCCCTAAGCATGCAACACTGCCCGCCCAGACCTGGGAGGGAAGGAATCTGCCCTTATAAACTGGGTATGGGACGGGATTAGGTTAGACAGAGCCTGCAGAACAAGCAGAGGAGTCAGAGCCTAGAGTGAAGTCCCAGACAGACACAGTCTGGTCAGGACGACAGCAGACACAGGGAAAACGAGAACAGGAGCTCTGTAGGAGGAGAAGCAGAAGACCAGGGGCTGTGAGCAGAGATATAGCTCACCCTGGCTGAGGACACTAAAACCGGACACAGGAGTCCGAGGCTGTGGGGACTGATATATACCCAGCAGCAGAAACCAGCCGGCAGGGGATTCCAGGTCCTCTGGCCATAGAAGCCCAGAGGCTCAGTCACAAAGAAGGGACCAGCGCCGCCATTCAGGAGCGGAGGCTAACAGAAGGCCCCAAGTCACCAGCCATACGGGTGAGCACCACACGGTATACTCAGGGACGTGGGCTACTTGTAACCGCTTACAGCAAGGTAGCCAGGAAGAGTGCAGATAAACAGGGAGGCCTACAACTCCACCTGGCCAGGGGAACTCCTGCTTGCTCGCAGACTGACCAGGCCCCCTTATACTAGCCAGTACTCCCGGGAGGGTCTGCCTTATAACATCAGTAAAGACCCTGAACTGCAACCACACGTCTGTTTCATCGCCGCACCAGCACCATTAGTACTGGGACGCTCCCACCATCATTCACTCTAGCTGCCCTGAGGCAATACTTCTCCCGTGGGGAGTCATCCCATTCTTGGCTGCGCATATAACATCAGCCCCAGCGGTCTGCAGCTCAGTGGCGGTCCCCACTGACCGCAATCCACGGGTGGCGTAGTCGGACAATTACAACACCAATAGACTGCCACTGGTTTGACCACCCTGAGCCACGGACCGGGTCACCGCCACATGGAGACTACAACCCCCAGCATCCTATAACAGGCCCAGTTCCGGGTTCTCAGCACAGGCCCAGGGGGCGAGTCATCTTCACATAATGAGGGATCATGATCTTCCTGTCTAGCGAGTTTGGGGATCTGTCCCACTGTGCAAGAATATGAGTCAGCAAAACTCTGGTGTGAGCCTGAGCCCAGGCTACAGATTGAATGCAGGCTGTCATGGAGCTGAGGGTTGACATGGCAGACCTTAGGGACACTCTGTTCAGGGTCTTTAGATTCGATATCTTGGATCTCAAGAGTATCTTTTTGTCCTTTGGTAGGAAGGAGGTTTGTCTGGTGGAATCTAGTAGAACCCCCAGGAACTTTTTTTCTGTGGCAGGGACCAGGTCTGACTTTCGATGATTTATCAGCCATCCTAGGGTGGTCAGGATCTGGATTGTTCTTTGCAGATCTTCCTGGAGTGATTCTACCGAGGGACTTACTAGTAAGAAGTCATCGAGGTAGGGAATGATGTAGATTTTCTCTTTCCTGATTGAAGCCACTACTTCTGACATAATTTTGGTGAATATTCTTGGTGCTGAAGATATCCCGAACAGCAATACGTTGAATTGGAAGTGTAACGTCTGATCCTCTTGAACCACTGCAAACCTTAGAAATTTTCGGTATGTTGGATGTATAGGGACGTGTCCTGTAAGTCTATGGTTGCCATCACATACCCCTGCCCTATTAAGTGAACTGCTGATTTGATGGACTCCATCTTGAATCTTCGGTAGACAATGTACTGGTTTAAGGGTTTCAGATTTATTATTCTGTATGTGCCGTTTGGTTTCTTTATCATAAACAGGCATGAATAGTGGCCTGTGTATCTTTCTGTTTTTGGAACTGGTTAAATAGTCCAAGGATAGTAGGTCTTTTAGGCCAGACATCAGAGCGTTTTTTAATCTTGTAGAGGTTAGATGAGTTATCCTTACTCTTTTGGGAGGATATGAGGAGAATTCGATCTTTACCCCTTCTTGAATCACATTTAAGACCCACCGATTGGAGCAGATCTTTTGCCATTGGGGAAGGTATTTCATGATTCGTCCCCCCACCGCACTGGCGTCACCGCTTCTGTTGTCTTTGTCCTTTTGGGGAAAAAATATTCCTATCTTTACCCCCTTTGGGGTAGCTCCATCAACCGGACTTGCCCTTCCCCCTGTATTGGGAATTCTGTTCCCGAGGATAGCGAAAGGGGGTCTTATAGTGTCTGGGTTCAGGCAAGGATTTCTTTTTGTCAGCCGCATTTTCCAGGAGGTGGTCAAGGGCCTGGCCAAACATTCTCCCTTAAAGGGAATAGAACAAAGTTTTATTTTAGAGGCCACATCACCGCTCCACGATTTCAGCCATAGCGCTCGACTTGTGGAGTTTGATAGGACTGCTGCCCTGTTGGTTACCTTCATGGATTCTGCTGAAGAGTCTGCCAGGAAGTCAGTGGCTTTCTGCAGTAAAGGTAGGGAAGCTTGTATCTCCTCTGGATGTGCCCATAGCCAGGTGTTCTTCAAGCTGGTTGAGCCATCTTGACATGGACCGTCCAACACATGTGGAGACTACATTTGTGTTCATATGGACTGCTGATGTTTCCCAGAATTTCTTGAGAAGGCTGTCCATCTTACGGTCCAGAGGATTTTAGTTGGGAGGAATCTTCGAATGGCACTACTGGTTTTTTAGCTACTCTTGCCACTTGAATGTCGACCTTAGGTATCTCTGTCCAACATTTTGCGGTTTCTTCATCTACAGGAAACCCATTTTTCATTTCCGCTGGTGTATTCAGCCATCTTTCAGGGTTTTCCCATTCGTCCAGGATTAGATCCTGAATGTTTTGATGCATCGGGAACACCATCCTTTTCTTTGAACGGAGACCACCGAACATCTCTTCCTGGACTGATCTAGTGGGCTTCTCTTCCACTTCCATCATTCTTCTTACTGCTGAGAGGAGGTCTTCTATGAATTCCATTGAAAAATAATATTTCTTATTTTCCAGACCTTCCTCTGCTTTACCAAGTTCACCTTCCTCTGTAGGGTCTTCTGGAAGGAATGTCTCATCCTGGGAGTCCGAGTCTCCTTTTTCTTCCAGGGAAATTGATCTTTTTTGCCTTTGGAGGCGAATCAGAAGTGGATCGGGAAAAGGAGGCCAATGAAGACTGAATCTTCTGCCGGACTATCCCTTTGATTTTGGCCATAAGGGACAGCTGCTCTTCCATCCATCTTTTCTGTGCATTTCTGGCATAAATATTTTTTCCTGGAAGAAGACAGTTTTTTTGAACATATAGCACACTTCTGGCTAGATTTATTTCCTGGTGCAGGATCCTTGTCCCCCTAAAAAAGAGGTAGAAGTGTTATTAAATATTAATTCTAACCTGCACCTAGGAAAGGACCCCCAGTGCCAGACTTACTGGGACTGGAATCGCGCTGGACTCCGCAGACATGGCAAGATAGACTTCTGACATCCAATGTAGCAAACAAATGGATTATGTCCTACCTTAGCTGTCTTCAGTCCAGGGCTGTTATATAGGCGACTGGACTCAGCGCTCCTCCCCTTCCCTGGGGAGGGGGGTGGTGTAGCTCCTTCCCCTGGGTCCAATTTGGTGAAGCAGGTACACCTGCGATCACCTGCGGGGTTATTCATTTATTTACCCCTTTCTCTCTTTTTTTTTGAACAGACCGGAAGTGCCATCAGGGACCCATTTCCGGTGTCCCACGTAACTTTCCGGCAGCTTTGTTTTTTTGCGTTCCAGGGTGGAACGCATACCGGAAGTGATGTTCTCGGCGGTCCGTGTCACTTCCAGGATTCCACACGTGGCGCTCTGCTACGGAGACCGCTTAGAGGGGGGAGAGGAGCGGGGCTGGAGAGCTCGAGGAGGCCTCCAGCCCGACTCCCACCAGACCTTACCCGCAGGTGCAGACACGGTGGGGACAGGAGTCCCGAGTCCCAGAGGAGATGGGAGCAGCATCAGGGAAGGAGGAGAAAACTGTCCGGTCCCAGCTGCCCGGCTTCAACAGGTATGTGAGGTGTCTGCCCCCGACACAGAGCACCCCGGATGACCTCTTCATCCCAATAGGGACAGGAAAAACACTGGAGGGAGGATGAGTGATGAGCTATTTAACCTCTTTGTTTCCGGTCCTTATTAGGATGGGGTGACATCCTCCTTTGGTGCTGTCGTGGGGTTATTGGAGAAAATCACTACTGGCTCCCAATTGCCCAGCATATCCAGTTCAAACTACCAACACTGACATATAAAGCCATCCATAACCTTTCTCCTCCATACATCTCTTAACTAATCTCTCGATATACACTGCTCAAAAAAATAAAGGGAACACTTAAACACAATGTAACTTTAAGTCAATAACACTTCTGTGAAATCCACCTGTCCAGTTATGAAGCAACACTGATTGTGAATCAATTTCTCCTGCTGTTGTGCAAATTCAACAGACATCTGGTAGAAATGATAGGCAATTGGCAAGATACCCCCTATAAAGGATTGGTTCTGCAGGTGTGACCACAGACCATTTCTCTGTTCTCATCCTTTTTGGCCACTTTCATTTTGCCATTGCTCTCACCCCTAGAGGTACAGTAGCATGAGGCAGTGTCTACAGAGCAGCCCACAGAAGTTGCTCAGGTAGTGCAGTAAATCCCGATGGCACATCAGTGCGAGCTGTGGCAAGAAGGGTAGCTGTGTCTGTCAGTATAGTGTCCAGAGCATGGAACAGATACCAAGAGATGCGGAGGGAGCCATAGGAAGGCAAAAACCAGCAGCAAGACAGTTACCTCCTCCTTTGTGCAAGGATGAACTGCAAAGTGACCTCCAGCAGGCCACAAATGTGCATGTGTCTGCACAGTTAGAAACAGACTCCATGAGGGTGGTATGAGGGCCTGACGTCCACAGATGGCGGTTGTGCTCACAGCCCAACACCGTGCAAGACGCTTTGCATTTGCCATAGAACACCAGGATTGACAAAGTTGCCACTGGCACCCTGTGCTCTTCACAGATGAAAGCAGGTTCACACTGAGCACATGTGACAGATGTGACAGTCTGGAGACACCGTGGAGAGCGATCTGCTGCCTGCAACATCCTTCAGCATCAGTTTGGCAGTGGGTTAGTAATGGTGTGAGGTGGCATTTCTTTGGAGGGCCACACAGCCCTCCATGTGCTCGCCAAAGGTAGCCTGACTGCCATTAGGTACCGAGATGAGATCCTCAGACCCCTTGTGAGACCATATGCTGGTGCAGTTGGCCCTGGGTTCCTCCTAATGCAGGACAATGCCAGACCTCATGTGGCTGGAGTGTGTCAGCTGTTCCTGCAAGATGAAGGCATTGAAGCTGAATCTGATTGAGCACATCTGGGACATCATGTCTCGCTCCATCCACCATTGCACCACAGACTTTCCAGGATTTGGGGGATGCTTTAGTCCTGGTCTGGGAGGAGATCCCACAGGAGACCATTCGCAACATCAGGAGCATGCCCAAGCGTTGTAGGGAGGTCATACAGGCACGTGGAGGTGACAATACTGAGCCTCATTTTGACTTGTTTTAAGGACATTACATCAAAGTTAGATCAGCCTGTAGTGTGTTTTTCCACTTTAATTTTGAGGGTGACCCAAATCCAGGCCTCCATTGGTTAATAAATTTGATTTCTATTGATTTCTGTGTAATTTTGTTGTCAGCACATTCAACTTTGTACAGAACAAAGTATTCAATGAGAATATTTCATTCATTCAGATCTAGGGTGTATTATTTGAGTGTTCCCTTTATTTTTTTGAGCGGTGTATTTTACGTAATCGCCAATCCAACATGCTGGATAAAACTGCACCTACTGCCACTCAGTATCTTCAGCTCCTTTGTGAGAAACTGTTTGGGCAGCCACTCAGTCAACCAAATAAAATTTTTGAGAAGGAAATTGTGGATGGCTTCACTTCTGATACTGGAGGCACTGCTAATACCTTGGCGTTGTGCCATAATTCACTGGAATTATTCCTGGCTAGTTGAAGACAAGCTCATTCACACAGAAAAGTACCAGAATGCTAAGGAGATGGTGGCCTCTCATCATGAATAATTTGCTCGTTGACTAGGAGACCTACTACTGCCGCTTTCTATTTTGTGGACATTGTGTTGAAGCTTGATTGACCCAGGGCCCGCAATCCAATACGTCAGGAAGACGTGTTCTGTCCCAGGGTCCGACTGGGTCCCGGCTTCCACAATATTAAACCAGTGATATGTCCCTGGCCACATTCACTTGTCCACGTGTTTGTGGTTAGGCGGTCCATCCCACTAACTGCGCTGGTGAGGGTACGAATAATGTTCTGGGACCCATACTTGTATAAGGCAGGGATGACACTGGGAGAAATAGTGGCGGCTGGGGACAGAGTACCAAGGGGCCAGCCGCTGCCATGAGGTTGCAAAAAGCTTCCGCCTCCATGAGCCTAAAAGGCAAAATTTCTGGCGCAAGCAGTCCAGAAATGTGGCAGTTTAGTATTACGGCTTGTGGGTGGCTGGCTGTACATTTGCGTTTGCATTCCAAGGACTGGGGTAACATAGTAATGTAGGTTGAATAAAGACCTAGGTCCTTCCAGTTCAACCTTTCACCCCCAATTGTACTCCCTACACTAGCACTATACTAACTTACTGGGACTAGGCCTCACAAATGTATTACCATTTTTATTATTGCTGCACTATTACAATAAAAAATAAACCGGTTAATTTTTAAATTAGTTTTATATTTTGTATTACTCTTATGATTCTAATAATGGTATTACTAAAATCCCTATGCCTAAATCTGTTGATCCAGAAGAAGGCAAAAATCGCAGGACACATTCAGCCATTTTACATCATGGGGAAAAATTCCTTCTTGACCCTGAGAAAAGGCGATCATAGAACCCTGGATCAAACCTAATTATGATACTAGTTATGTAATTACTATTATCATATTAAATGTACTGCTATAGGTTTAATATTTTGACTAATTTAACTGTAGCCCACAATGTTATGTGTATCGAGGAAATCGACCAGCTTTTTTTGAAAGCTGTTCTAGTGTCTGCCATCACTACCTCTTCAACAGTCCAACTGCTCTTACTGTTAAGAACCCTTTACTGTTAAGGTGCCGGAATCACCCTTCTCCCACCTGTAATGAGTGCCCCCTGGTCCCAAGTATAATCTTTGGAAGCAATTAGTCATGTGCTAGTCCTTTGTACTGACCACACATTTATACATGTAAATGAGACCTCCTCTGAGGCGTCGTTTAAGCTTAAAAAGCTCAACTTTTTTAACCTCTCATTTGAGATACCTTCCATCCCTTGTAATAATCTAGTTGCCCACCTTTGAACTGATAACTTCTGCATATCCTTTTTAAAAAGTGGAGCCCAAAACAGGATCCCATATTCCAGATGTGGCCTCACCAGTGATTTATAAATGGGTAACAGTACACTGGGAAAGTGAGATTTTAATTCTTTTTTTATACATCCTAAATAGTGTTGAGCAAGCACTAAAATGCTCAGGTGCTCACCGTGATACTCGGGTGCTCAACCCGAGCAACGAGCCCAATGTTAGTCTATGGGAGACCAGAGCATTTTTGCGGCGGCACCCCCGGAAGTCAGAAGAAAGCCTTAAAAGTGCCCAAAACGATTGTGGCAGTGCTCAAACAACATGGGGACTGCATGGGCAAAGCCCCAGGAAGCATTTCTGACCCCCAGGTCACTGTTAGCAACATGTTCAGAGGTATTAAGCCACTTTTACAGGCTCATAATAAAACGTTGAAAAAGTTTCACTTTTGTTTTTGCTGTGAAATATGTTAAGGAACATCCTTTCCAGGGTAAAGACTTGTGTATAAGGTAAAATAAATAACCAAAAACAAAAATACTCCTCCACACCTTGGGCTATGTCCACAAGTAGCATTTTTTATGCGTTTTTGCACTTTTGTATTGCTTTCAACTGTGACAAATGCATTCACCGGGAAATGTCATTTAACATTTTACAACCTTATCTGGCCATGTGCTGTGTGACACATGCATAGTGTGCTGAAAAGACATAGGAACAGCATGGGGAAGACCCTTGGAAGCATCTCCTCTGACTCACAGGTCACTGTCTAAAAGTGTGCCCATCATAAGTGATCCTTGCCACATCAGCAGATGCAGACTTGCAACTATCCCCATGCAAGTCCTTGTCCCAGGGCAGTGTTCAATTGTTCCTCCCCCATTCCACGGCCGGGTGTCCACACTTGGTCCCCAGCCACCCCTATTTCTCCTTGGAACTTCCCCCCACACTTTTGTTAGCCCGGCCTGCTTTAGGGCAGCATTGGACGAGCCCACCAGAGAACCAGACTCCTCCGGTGGGCCCTGGCTTCTCCATCAGGGGAGTTTGTGCCAAGGTGAGGAGCATGATGAGGATGATAGAAGTTAGCATTTGCTTTGTTTTCAAGGAATGCAAGCGCAAGTATGTAGTAGTAGAGGCTAGGCCTGAGGTGGTCAGCGTTTTGGCGCATATCCTACCTCCTCCGTGGATTGCTGGATGTTTTCCAGCTACTATCCAAGTTCTATGACTCCCGTTAAAACAAAGCTTAAGGTGATAAATGATTGATGAGGTAGTGGCAAAGGAGAAAGCAGAAGGAACAGGGACCATTCACATCAATATCAGGCCAGTCAACCACATGTGCTGTAGGATACGTTTCTGTAACAAAAGGAGCGGTTCGGCTACCCAGTTATAGGGCATACAGTGAGTGCAATGCCTACCAAAAATTTTGAGGCACTCCAATGCCCCTTGGAAATGATATGGAGGTCAGAGGGCCTTAACCAAACCATTTTTTCCATTTATAGCAACTGGGTCTCCTGTGCACTGTTGGCCTAAGTAGGAATGGAAGGCTTTCCAAAAATTATGAGGAACTGCAATGCCCCTTGAAACAGACGTGGATTACACCTTCTACCCATTATTGGGGAGTGGTTCTCCCTTAGTTTTCACCTTTGCATTGAAAAGCAAAAGCTGATTAAAATTAGGAGGAAATGCAATGCCCCTTGGAAGAGCTGTGGAGTTCAGAGTTGTTTAACAAGACTGATTTAATGGCCCTTGGAAGAGTGGTGGAGGTCGCAGTGTTATAAAAAGACAATATCAATGCCCCGTGGAAGAGATATGGAGGTCACAGTAGCTTAAGACGGTTTTAATGCCCCTTGGAAGAGACATGGAGATCACAGTAGCTTAACAAGACTGTTTTAATGTCTCTTACAAGAGCTATGCAGTACAGCATATTACTAACATTAGTCCCATTATTGGGGAGTGGGTCTCCCATAGTATTTGCTTATGCCTTCCAAGCAAAAGCTTCCAAAAATTATGAGGAAATGCAATGGCTGTTCGAAGAGTCGTGGAGGTCCCAGTAGCTTAAGACACTTTTAATGCCCCTCAGAAGAGACGTGGAGGTCAGAGTGGTGTAACAAGATGCTTTTAATGCCCCTCAGAAGAGACGTGGAGGTCAGAGTGGTATAACAAGATGCTTTTAATGCCCCTCAGAAGAGACGTGGAGGTCAGATGGTATAGCAAGATTGTTTTAATGCCCCTTGGAAGAGCCATACAGTACAGCATCTTAAAAATATTATTCCCATTATTGAGGAGTGGGTCTCCCACAGTCTTTGCTTATTCCTTCCAAGCAAAAGCTGACAAAAATCAGGATGGAGGAACTTTCAATAATGGCAACACGGACCACGGTCACCCTGGTGGTATAGTGGTGGTGGAGGCTGAGGATAAGGAGAAGAGCAAAAAACAGCCGAAATGAGGAAGCGTATACCCATATGTGGGTGTGAAGCAGTGCATGTGAATACACCTCCCGAAATAACAGTGGATTTGACTTTGTTACTCTGCTGTCATTTGGTGGTGATGAGAAGTCTGGCCCAATCCAGCCCTTGTTCATTTTGATAAGGGTCAGCTTGTCAGCATTGTCAGTTGACAGGCGAGTGCGCTTATCAGTTATAATTCCCCCAGCGGCGCTAAAAACACGCTCCGATAACACGCTAGCAGCAGGGCAGGCCAGGACCTCCGAGAGGTACAGAGCAAGTTCATTCTAAGTGTCCAGCTTGGATACCCAATAATTAAAAGGCAGAGGAAACTGCCATCTTTTGAAACTTTCCACTCCTTGTGAGAGTACCCGAGCGCCTCAGGGACTGTCCGAAGGGAGGGTCTGAGAAAACTGTCCCAGAACGTTGACAGTGTTCCCCTGCCTCTGCTGGATTGGAGTTGCGTCTCTCTCGCATGTACACCTTGGTTGGGCAACAACGAACTGTGACCTCAGCAGCTAGCATGTTCAGATAGGAATTTTTTTTTTTTTTAACAGTTCTGCAGCAAGGGCCTTCTGGTACTGCCCCATTTTTGTAGACCTCTCCACCTCAGGAATAAGAGTGAAAGTTCTCCTTGTAGTGGGGGTCTAAAAATGTCACCAACCAGTAATGACTGTCACCCAACATTTTGACAACGCGAGGGTCACGGTTAAGGCAGCGTAACAAAGTCAGCCATGCGTGCCAGACTGGTAATGGGCAAGATTTCCGTGTCCTCACCAAGATGACGACTGACCATGCTCCCCCCCCCCCCCCCCGTCCTCAGGCCACCCACACTGAACCGACGCTATGACAGTTGTAGAGGTACTACCGTCTACAGCACATGATACCAGCTCCTGTTCTTCCTCCTCCTCTCCCTCATTGTCCCCCAATGCATGTTGGGATGAGATGAGGCTGGGCTGTGTGTAATCGCCCGTTACGGCTTCTTGATCCATCTCATCATACTCTGGCTGCAATGCCTCCTCTTTAATTCTCTGCAGAGAGCGTTGCAAAAGACAGACAAGTGGGATGCTGACGCTAATGATGGTGTCATAGCCACTCACCATCTTGGTGGACTCCTCAAAGTTTGTCAGGATGGTACATATGTCAGACATCCAGGTCCACTCCTGAGGTCTTATGTGTGGAGTCTGACCTGAATATCGACAGCCTTGTTGCAGCTGGTACTCCACAACTGCTCTTCTGCTCACAAATCCTTAGCAACATGTGGAGTGTAGAGTTCCAACGTGTGGGGACATCACACACCAGTCGGTGTGCCAGAAGCTGCAAACGCTGCTGCAACACAGCAAGGGCGGCGGAAGCTGTAGCATACTTGCGAAAATGAGCTGACAGGTGGCGTACTTCCACGAGCAGATCTGGCAACTCTGGGTACGATTTAAGAAACCACTGAATCACGAGGTTAAGCACATGAGCCAGGCATGGCACGTGTGTTATCTCGCCTCGCCTCAGCCGCCACCAGGTTACAGCCATTGTCACACACGACCATGCCTGGATGTAGGTTCAGCGGTCTCAGCCACAGATCTGCCTGCTCTTTCACAGCGGTGCACAACTCACAAGCAGTGTGAGGTTTATCACCTAAGCTTATGAGTTTCAGCACAGCCTGTTGCCGCTTGGCGGAGGCAGTACAGCAGTGCTTCCAGCTTGTAGCTGATGTGGTGATATCTGAGATGGAGGCTGAGGATGAGGAGGAGGAGGATGATGCGCAGGAGCTGTACACTGTGGGGTCAACTCTGACTGACATAGGGCCCACAATCCTCGGTGTGGGGAGTATGTGTTGCGTCCCAAGGTCAGACTTGGTCCCGGCTTCCACTATGTTTACCCAGTGTGCCGTCAGGGAGATGTACCGTCCCTGGCCACAAGCACTTATCCACGTGTCCATTGTCAGGTGGACTCTCCCAGTAACTGCGTTGAGGGCACGGCAGATATTTTTGGACACGTGCTTGTGTAGTGCAGGGATGGCACACCGGGCAAAATAGTGTCGGCTGGGGACCGAGTACCAAGGGACAGCCACCGCCATAAGGTTGCGGAAGGATTCCGTCTCCACCAGCCTAAAAGGCAGCATTTCCAACGCAAGCAGTCGTGAAATGTGTGAATTTAGGACTGTGGCCTGTGGGGCATTGGCTGCGAATTTCCTTTTTCGTTCAAAGGTCTGGGATATGGATAATTGAACGCTGCGGTGGGACGTGGACATTGATGCTGTTTCTTGAGAAACTGCCATAACAAGTGAAGACTGAGAGGGGGCATCTTTGCATGCAGTATGGACAGGGGTTTGCCTTGCACACAACAGGGAGTTCTATTGCATGCACAGCAGCAGAAGAAGCAGTGATGTGATGACACCCGCTGACACTGGTCGTGGACCCTGGAAGTTCGCCCCACAAAGTCTGGTGCTTTGCTGCCATGTGCCTGATCATGCTGGTGGTGGTCAGGCTGGTAGTTTTGTCACCCCTGCTGATGCTGGCATGGCAGGTGGTACAAATGGCCTTTTTGGGGTTATCAGCAGAGTCTTTAAAAAAAATCCTGACTCTGGAAGACCTACGGCTTGAACTGGCAATGTCCCTCGTGTTGGTGTTACAGGGGAACGGTTGGCCGCCTTCTGTCTGCGGCCACCACACTGCTTCTTCCTGCCTGTTGGGGTACTCAGCCTCCCTCACTCGGCATGTCCTCCTGCCACATTGGGTCAGTTACTATATCATCCACCACCTCCTTCTCTTCCACTTGCGCACCACGATCCTCCTCCTCACTTCCTGGCAATTGTGTTTAGTCATCGTCCACCTCTTGTGACAAATTGCCAGCGTCGACTTCCTGTGGCCGTGGCTGTTCAAATATTTGAGCATCGCTACATGGGATCTCCTCTTCCACCACTTCAAGCGGAGCAGGCGAGGGGCACAAATCTGGAAATGGACCAGTGAACAGCTCTTCAGAGTGTCCAACTGTGGGATCAGTTGCTGTCTGACGACACTCGGCATGGTGGGAGGAAGGAGCATCAGGGTGAGGAGGAGTATGCAGTCGAGACTCACTGCTACTAAAACTTGACCGTGTGGAAGACAGACCGGAGGTGGTGGTGCCCAGGTTACTGGAAGTATCTGCTATCCAATTAATAACCTGTTCACACTGATCAGTTTGCAATACTGGTGTTGTAGTGTGCTTCCCTAGTAATTCGGTCAAGAAGTGGGAGCGAGAAGATGTGGCTGTTGGTTGTGGCACATTTTTGCCATGGCCCCGTCCTCTACACGCACCATCACCAGAACATCCAGTTCCACGTCCCTTGCCACACGCCTTGCCCATTGTAAAGGAAGTAAAATAGCTTACACTCGCATTATCAATGGAAAAAGGGTAACAAAAAGGAGATTAGAACCGTGGAAGAGGAAAACCACAGTTCTATTTCTCTGGCCTACACCAAACTCTTTTAAACAATCAGAACAATCAGGGATAAACTTACTGCTTCTTTACAGAAAAAATACCAAAACCTGAATAGAAATTTTTTTACCGTGGAATGGCAAAACCACAGTTATTGTTTACTGGGGTATACCATAAAATTTAAAGTATATTTGCAGCTTTACAGTGAGCGACACACTGTTTTTTTAGATACAAAAGGCCCAAAACTGGATACTACATAGATTTGACCTGTGGAACTGCAAAACCACACTGGGATTTGTCAGGCCTACAACAGACTAATTTCAACAGATATATTTTTGTGTCAGAACAGTCAGGAGACACTACTGTTTTTTTTTAAGGCAAAAAAAGCGAAAACCAGGATAGAGATTTTTTACCGTGGAACAGCAAAACCACAGTTTTAATTTACTGGTGTATACCAGACTTTTAAATAAATAGATTTGCGGCTGAACAGTGAGCGACACACAAACTTTTTTTTTTTTTTTAGATACAAAAGGCCCAAAACTAGATACTACAGAAATTTGACCCGTGGAACTGCAAAACCACACTTCTGTTTCTGTGGCCTATACCAGACTTTTTTCAACAGATATATTTGTGTCTGAAAAATCAGAGACTTTTTTTGGGGGGGGGGCACCAATAGATTAATAAGACGGGTATTTGTACAGTGTGAAGGAGGAAAAAAAAAAAGGATTTAAATAAAAAAGGATTTTTACTGGCCCCCCCGAGACCTGGAGCTCTGTCCAGCAATTTCAGAAACAGGAGCACACAGGACTGTAGTGCAGCATTTGCTGGTTTAACCACTGCGTCTCCTATACAGCCTGCCTGCCTGATATCTGGGATGGATATTAGTCCTGAGAAGGACTGTTTGCCTTTCAGACCCTACACTAACTTTCGCAGGAAAAATCTCTCCCTAGCTCAGCAGCGCTGCCCCTACACTGTCTAATCCGGAGCGACTGTCAAAGATAGCGGCACCCGGTTTTAAATACTCGAGGTGACGCTGTGCGGCCAGCCAATCACTGTAATGCCCACAAACATGGCTGCGGCATTACAGTGACTGGCTGGCAATTCCTGCATGTTCATTGGCTCTGTAAAGAGCGCCAAACATGCAGGGCGGAGACCCGAGCTCCCGCCCGAGTAACCCGGAAAGGCTCGGTGCTCACCTAGCATCCAGAGTAGCGTGATGCTCGGGCGAGTACCGAGCAGCGTCGAGTATGCTCGATCAACACTAATCCTAAAATCTTAATTGCTTTTGCAGCTGCTGCTTGACATTGAGTACTGCTGCTCAGCTTACTTGTAACCATAATAGTCCTTCTCCTGTTTTGTAGTCCCGAGTATACTCCCATTTAATGTGTATGCAGCAATAGGATTACTCTGTCCTAGGTGCATTACTCTACATTTATCTACATTAAAAACTCATCTGCTAAGTGTTTGCCCATTCAGTCATCTTATCCAGATCGTTCAGCAATATTGCAATGTCAAGATAAGATTTTAATATCCTACATAGATTGGTGTTGTCAGCAAAAAAGAACACTTTACTTTCAATCCCATCCCCTAGGTCATTAATAAAGAGGTTAAAAAAATGAGTCTTAGCACAGATCCCTGCAGCACCCCAGTGCTGACTTGATCTCATTTAGAGAACGTACCATTTCTGATTGTTTCCATTTCCATTCCATTTGTTTCATTTAGCCAATTCCTTACCCATCATCCCCCAAGTCCTTGCTCCTGTAGCTTCAGTATAAGGCTGCAATGTAGTACCTTATCAAATGCCTTGGCAACGTCTAGATAAATCACATCATCCGCATTACCAACATCCAGATTTGAACTTACCTCCTCATAGAACCCCATGTTGGTTAGACAGCCTATTTTTCATGAATCAGTGCTGATTAATTTATTATATTATTCTCTGTTATAATTCTGCAGGTCATCTCTTATGATGCCCTAAAAAACTTTGCACACTACTGATGTCAGATTTACTGGATGGTAGTTACTTGGATCCACCTTTTTACTTAACTTAATTATCGGTACCACATCGGCTATCCTCCAGTCCTGTGGCACTACCTCAGTTACCAGAGTCTAAGATTATGAGATACAGCGCTTTGTCAATTACTGAGCTTAATTCCCTCAGTATCCGTGGATGAATACCATCTGGGACAGGGAATTTGTCAATGTTTAATTTGCTCAGACGCAGGAGTAGTTTTTGTGTTAAACTAGTTATATTAGGAGGTGAACTTTGATTTTTGCCCTGTTTAAAGATCCCTGTAATAGACAGTTTGTTAGTTAACATGGATGAAAAGTGCCTGCTTAATGTCTCAGCCTTTTCTTTGTCCTCTATAATTACCTTGTTACTGTTTTTAAAGGGGCAGATACCATTTGATTTTTTCTTGGTCATTGTTGTATAAAATTTTGGGGGATTTACTTTAATGTCGCTGGCGATTTGCTGCTCTGTAGATAATTTTGCTAGCTTGATTTCTTTTTTACATTTCTTATTTAGGTCTTTATACTCCTGAAATGCTATTTCTGTATTCTCGGCCTTTAAGATTTTGAATGCCCTTTGTTTTTGTCTTATTAAACTTTGTACTGTCTCATTTATCCATTTTGGTTTCTTTTTAATCCTGGACATTTTATTACCAGAGGGTATAACTTTTCTACAGGATTCTATTAGTATTTCCTTAAACATGCCCCATTTACTTTCGGTATCCCCAGTTACTATGACATGGTCCCAGTCTACACGATTAAGCTCTTCCCTTAATTTGTTGAAATCAGCTTTCCTAAAGTTTCAGGTTTTTGCATTTCCTTTTTGAAATGTTTTATTGAATATTACATTGAAACTTACTTTATTATGGTCACTGCTTCCCAAATGCTCCCAGACCGGTAGATCTGAAATTGTATCTGGTCTATTTGATAGAACCAGATCCAGCAGATTACTTCCCCTGGTTGGTTCATCTACCAGCTGAGAGGTAATTGTCCTCAACTGTGGAAAAGAACGTGCAGCTTTTAACACAAGTGGATGATTCTATGTCCTATTGGATATCTAGATAGTTAAAATCCCCCATAATAAGGACTTTATTCTTGTTTGCTTAATTTTTAATTTGTTGCTGCATTTCATCCTTTACCAGTTCAGCTATATTAGGAAGCTTGAAAAACTCAAATTAAAAGCTTTCCATTATGGACATCCCCATGTACATTAACCCAGACAGCCTCAACATTGTTGCAGCTTCCCCCAATGTTGTCACAGCACAGGTTTTAAGTTTGATCTTGCGAAAATACACACCCCTCCACCTTTGTCTTTCCGGTCCTTTCTAAATGTAGTGTAACCATTCATGTTTGTCACATTGTCATGGCTTTCATGCAGCCAGGTTTCTGTAATACCCACATCATATTCCATGACAGACATGAGCCTCCTGTTTAGCCATTTTGTTTGCGAGACTTCTTGCATTTGCCAGCAAACAATACCATTAGCACATTTGTTACTCCTACTCCGCTCCCTACTTTCCTTGCGTATCACAGCCCCCACTAGATCCTCAATAACCCCTGCTGTCCCACTCTGTGTACTCTATCCCCTTATTAACACGAATACCCTCCCCCCAGATCCTAGTTTAAAAGCTCCTCCATCCTTCTGACCATTTTTTCCCCCAGCATAGAAGCACCCTCCCCATTGAGATGCAGCCTCTCCCTACTGTAGAGCCTGTAGCAGACAGCTAAGTCGGCCCAGTTCTCCATGAACCCAAACCCTTCCTTCCTGAACCAATTTCTGAGCCACTTATTTATCTCCCTTAGCTCCCACTGTCTTTCTAGTGACGCACATGGCACTGGCAGTATTTCTGAAAACACCACCTTGGAGGTCCTGGCCTTCAGCTTCTCTCCTAGTTCCCTGTTATTTTTAAGGACCTTCCACCTCCCTCTAACTTCGTCATTGGTACCGATGACTAATGGGTATGGACAACTGAACTCTGCGCTGGGACAAGGACATGGACGGTGATGGATGCAAGTGTGCAATAACAGGTGCAGGGTGGGAGGCATCTTCACATGCGCCATGACAGGGGATTGGCGTGCAAGCACAACAGCGGAAGAGTTAGTGGTGTCATCTGCAGACACTGTTTGTGGACCCTGGTGTTCGGCCAAGCTAGTCAGGTGCTTTGCCGTCATGTGCCTGAGCATGCTGGGAATGGTCAGATTGGTAGTTTTGGTGCTCTTGCTGATGTCGGCCTGGTAGATGTTGAAAATGGCCTTTTTGAGGTCATCTAAACAGTCTTTAAAAAAAAAAACAGACTCGGGAAGACCTAACAGCTGTACTGGCAACTTCCATCGTGTTGGTGTAACGGGGAGCAGTTGTACACCTTATGTCTGGCCACCACACTGCTCGTTCCTTCCTGTTGTGCTGCTAGGCCTCCCTCCCTTTGTGTGCTGCTGTCCTTGCTCTACATGACCCCTTGCCAGGTTGGGCCAGTGACTTCATTGTCCACTGCTTAGTCTTCCACTTCAGAACTGTGGTCCTCCTCTTGACTTTGTCTATTGAGTCTCATCATCATCCACCTTTTGCAACAGTAATTGTACTTTCCAACTTTCACCTTCGGGTTACCATGGCTGCTCAAATATTTGGTTATCGCTACATGTGATCTTCTGTTGCCCTGATTGAAGTAGGCCAGACGAGAGGCCCGAATCTATAATTGGGTAAGTCAACAGCTCTTGGGGTAACCCTGGACTCTGATCTCTCCTTCAAACCACATATCCAAGCACTTTCCACTTCAAAGCGAACCGAGCGAGAGGCCAGAATCTATAAATGGAAAGATGAACAAAATTGATCTTTGGAGTGTTTAAGTGTGGGATCAGTTGTCTCAGGGCACTCAAAATGGTGGGAGGAAAAAGGATCAGGGTGAGGAATATGCAAACTCCATGTAAAAAAAACACCTCACGGATACGCACATTTTTCAATCCCTTAACTAAAAAAAATACTAGTGCACGTCATCTCTCACCTCGACTACTGCAAACTCCTGCTCTGTGGCCTCCCTTTTAACCTTTCTCACACCCCTCCAATCTATCCTAAACTCTGTTGTCTGACTAATCCACCTTTTCACCCCCTATTCCCTGGCCTTTCATCTGTTAATCCATTCACTGGCTCCCCATTGCCCAGAGACTCCAGTTCAAAACCCTAACCCTGGCATGCAAAGCCATCCATAACCTGTCTCCTCCATACATCTGTGACCTAGTACCTCCCGGTACTTACCTGTACGCAACCTCTGATCCTCAGAAGATCTCCTTCTCTAGTCCCCTCTTATTTCCTCTTCCCACAATCACTTACAAGACTTGTCCCCTGCATACCCCCTACTCTGGAACGCTCTACCCCAACAAATCAGACTCTCGCCTACTGTTGAAATGGATTGGATGACACACCTTTTCCGACAATCGTACATCCTGCAGTAACCCTCACTCATCCATAACGCTGCACAAGCAGCTCTATCCTTGCCCATCCCTTGTTGACTGAGCCCTCGCAGGCAGTGTCCTCTTCTGTATCAGTCGCTGTCATTTTTGTTCAAGATTATTGTAATTGTTTTTGCAATGTATACCCCTTTTTCACATGTAAAGGGCCATGAAATAAATGTAATAATGTGGTACAGACTCACTGCTACTGAGACTGAACCATGTGGAAGACAGGGTGATAAACTGACTGGAAGCATTATCCGCTATCCAACCAACAACCTTTTCACACTGCTCTGGCTTCAATAGTGGTGTTCCGCAGCTCCCTAGAAATTGGGCCAGGAAGGTAGTTCGACATGACGTGGGTGTTTGTTGTGCTCCCTCAGCAGGCACAGTTTCATCTTGCCCACAGCCTCAGCTTCTGCATGCACCATCACATCCACTTCCCCATCCCTTGCCACCAGCTTTGTCCATTTTAAATGGAGTTGACTATTTGTCACGTTGCCAAAAATGTCTGTATTACCGCAGTAATACAAGATCACGTCTGATGACCACGGTTTTAGGCAGTGACCTGGTCATGTCTCACAAACCACATTGCCAGATAAGGTAGTAAAATGTTAAAATTACATTTAACAGGGAATGTATTTTTCACCATTGAAAGCAATGCAAAAGTGCAAAAACGCATCAAACACTACATGTGAACATAGCCCAAGGTTTGGAGGATCGTTTTTGTATATTTATTTTGCCTTATATATTAGTCATTACCCTGGAAAGTATGTTCCTTAACATTTTTTCCCAGGAAAATCCATTTTGGTTTCGTTTTTGTATGTTTTATTTTGTGAGTCCGTAAAAGTGGCGTAATACTCTGACACTGTTGACAGCAGTGACCAGGGAGTCAGAAATGCTTCCAAGGGTCTTCCCCATGCTGTTGCCATGTCATTTGAGTACTGTTCCCATCAATTTGGACAAATTTTAGGCCCCATGCAGAACTTCAGGGGGCCGCCAGAAAAATGCTCGAGTTTACCATTGACTTACATTGGGCTCGTTGCTCAGGTCAAGCACTCGAGCAACAAGCACCCAAGTATTTTAGTGCTCGCTCATCACTAGTAAATACCAATCCTGCAGCACATATTAAGATCTAACAGTACAGTTTTACATAGGTGATATTCTGTTGGAGTCTTAACCGGTTCAGGACCACCCACTGTACATAAACGTCGGCGCTGCCCGGGCTCTGTGCAGCACCGACGTTTAAAAACGGTAGGTGGTCCCGCAGCGCTCAGGACCCCCAGGGTCCTGCTAGCGCTGCGGTACCGGTTCAGAGCGATAGCTCTGACATGTGGCATCATGGGGACCTGAATGGATCAGGTCCCCATGATGTTAACCTGTTCCTATCTTCTAGATGCCGCGATCCATAGCGATCGCGGCATTTAAAAGATAGTAACAGCTGGTGGTCGGCGATCGGGACCCCCCACATACCTCAGGAGCGGCGGGGATCCCGGTGCTGTGACCTCTGACATCATTGAGACCTGATTGGCTCAGGTCTCGATGATGTCAGCGTCACACCAGCCAATCAGAGAGATCACCAGGGAAGTTTGTTTTAGCAACAAACTTTCCCGGGCGATCTGCCTGATAAATACACTGTTTCTCCTCCGATCTCAGTGAGAGCAGAGGAGAAACAGTGTGACAAGAGCTGTGTCAGCCTTAACACTGTGAAAGTAAAAAAAAAAAAAAAAAAAGAAAGTAAGAGTTAGGGTCCGTCCGTCCTGTCAGATCGTTCGGTCCGTCCGTCCTGTCAGATCGTTCGGTCCGTCCGTCCAGTCCGGTCCGTCCAGTCCGGTCCGTCCAGTCCGGTCCGTCCAGTCCGGTCCGTCCAGTCCGGTCCGTCCAGTCCGGTCCGTCCAGTCCGGTCCGTCCAGTCCGGTCCGTCCAGTCCGGTCCGTCCAGTCCGGTCCGGTCAAAAAATCTAAAAATAAAATGGCCCGTCAGACTTATACCGCAGAGGAGGTGTATGCCCTGCTGTGTTCTGACACTGATGACAGCGCAATCTCAGATGGAGATGTGGATTTTGAGGGCTTTAGTAGCGGCGACACAGAGCTCAGAAATGAGCAGTGATTCTGGTCCATCCTCAAGCCCAAGGACCAGTACAACAATAGGGGCAAATAGCGCTACTGGAGAAACGTCTCCAAATCAGGGAACACTGCCCAGTACAAGCGCTGTCCCTGCTACTAGTGAATTGGCGCACGCCAGTTTACAAGGGGCTTTGCCACATGATCTAGCATTTCCCAGATGGGAGGCTTCGGATTCGGCTGCTCCATTCAGCCCTGATTTCAACACCACTCCTGGTATAAATGTGGAGGTGGAAGATTTTGGACCAATTCATTTTTTTAATTTGTTTTTTACAGACAGCTTGCTAGAGCATATTGTCGTGCAAACAAATTTATATGCATCCCAATTCATAAGCCAGAATCCCCGATCTTACTATGCTAGGACAAATTTATGGACACCATCTAATGTCCCGGAAATAAAAAAATTTTTAGGACTTACATTTGCCATGGGGCTTGTTAAAAAACAGAGCATTCGATCCTACTGGTCCAACCACCCTGTTCAAGCCACCCCTATGTTTTCAGTCATTCTGCCTAGGACCCGTTATGAAATGCTCATGCGGTTTTGGCATTTTAATGACAATAGTCAATGCCTGCCCAGAAATGCCCCAGAACATGACAGGTTATATAAAATTAGACCCATCATTGAAAATTTGTCAGAAAAATTCTTAAGCCTCTACACCCCAACACAAAATATTTCTATAGATGAGTCCCTTGTAAAATTCAAAGGAAGACTGCACCTCAAGCAATTTATCCCATCTAAAAGGGCAAGGTTTGGAATAAAGATCTATAAAATGTGCGAAAGTTCAACCGGATACACATCCGCTTTCCGCATATATGAGGGGAAAGATAGCCAGCTAAACCCACCAAGATGCCCTACTTATCTGGGGACATCTGGAAAAATTGTTTGGGAGCTGATAAGTCCATTTTTTCAAAAAGGCTACAATCTATATGTGGACAATTATTACACCAGCATACCCCTATTTAAAAGTCTGGTTGAACACAACATCGGGGCTTGTGGGACCATCCGTAAAAACAGTCAGGGGTTTCCACAACCATTGGTCAACCAAGAGTTCCAAAAGGGGTAGTCAGGGGCTGTACGCAACGGAGAGCTGCTTGCCCTGAAATATAGGGATAAGAGGGATATTTTTGTCCTCAGCTCGATCCACACAGATGCCACAAGGGCCACTGTAGAACTAGGATCCACCACTCCGAAGCAAAAACCTGTGTCAGTCATTGACTACAACAAACACATGGGGGGTGTGGACCTTGCAGACCAGGTTCTACAGCCATACCAGGTATCAAGAAAGTCCTATACCTGGTATAAAAAGTTGGTTATCTATTTGTTTCAGGTGGCCACATACAATTCTTTTGTGTTATACAAAAAAGCAGGAAATTCAGATCCTTTTCTTGATTATCAAGTAAAGGTAATTGAAAATCTTGTCTTTCAAAGTGTTAGCCCCGCTCATCCATTAGAATCTGAGGATGTGAAAAGACTCACTGAGCGACATTTTATTGCACTTATTCCAGCAACGGAAACAAGAAGGAACCCCCAGAAAAGATGTCGTGTATGTACCAAGAGGAATGAGGCGTGATACCCTCTACTATTGCCCACAATGCCCATCATTGCCAGCCTTATGCATCACTGACTGCTTTAAAATCTACCACACAGAACCACGTTTTTAAACTGTAAAAATGTATCCCAATTTGTCATCCAAACATTTGGTTCATTTAGTGAATGACATATTCGAGTAGAGCTCACTTAATTTCCAGGGGGGGTTCTCCAGAATCTAAACCTTCCATTGCGTGCTTGTTTCTGGAAATCATCCATCGAGTTAAAATGGTCACTAAACCCATAGATGAATTCCCAGAGGGGTGTCATTTCCAAAATGGGGTCACTTCAGGGGGGATTCTTTAGTTCTGGTACTCTGAAAAGTGCCAGAACAGCATAATCCCCCCTGAAGTGACCCCATTATGGAAATGACACCTCTGTGGGAATTCATCTATGGGTTTAGTGACCATTTACCTACTTATTTTCCCACCACTAGATTAATTTATACAGAGGAGTAGATTGTAAAATTCGGTCACTTGTTGTGGGTTTCCTCTGTTTAGGCACCTCAGGGGCTCTCCAAATGCAACATGGCGTCCGCTATCCATTCCAGTCAAATTTCCATTCCAAAAGTCAAATGGCGCTCCTTACCTTCCGAGCCATGCATGTGCGCCCAAACAGTGTCTTTGCACCACATATGGGGTATCAGCGTGCTCAGGAGAAATTGCACAACACATTTTGGGGTCCATTTTTTCTGGCTGCCCTTGTGAAAATTAAAAATTTGAGGCTAAAGTAGCAGTTTTGTGTTAAAAATGTGTTTTTTTATTTTCACCCTTCAACATTATAAAATTGTGTGAAGCCCCTGGGGGTTCAAGGTGCTCACCACACATCTAGATAAGTTCCTTGAGGGGTCTAGTTTCCAAAATGGGGTGACTTGTTGGGGGGTTTCCTCTGTTTAGGCACCTCAGGGGCTCTCCAAATGCAACATGGCGTCCGCTATCGATTCCAGTCAAATTTCCATTCCAAAAGTCAAATGGCGCTCCTTACCTTCCGAGCCATGCCGTGCGCCCAAACAGTGGCTTTGCACCACATATGGGGTATCAGCGTGCTCAGGAGAAATTGCACAACACATTTTGGGGTCCATTTTTTCTGGTTGCCCTTGTGAAAATTAAAAATTTGAGGCTAAATTAGCAGTTTTGTGAAAAAAAGTTAAATGTTCATTGTTTTCTTCCACATCCCAAAAATTCCTGTGAAGCACCTGAAGGGTTAATAAACTTCTTGAATGTGGTTTTGAGCACCTTGAGGGGTGCAGTTTTTAGAATGGTGTCACTTTTGGGTATTTTCTGTCATAAAGGCTCCTCAAAGTCAGTTCAAATAAGATGTGGTCCCTAAAAAAATGTTTTTGTAAATTTTGTTGTAAAAATGAGAAATCGCTGGTCAACTTTTAACCCTTATAGCTTCCTAACAGAAAAAAAATTTGGTTCCAAAATTGTGCTGATGTAAAGTAGACATGTGGGAAATGTTATTTATTAACTATTTTGTGTGACATATCTCTCTGATTTAAGGGCATGAAAATTCAAAGTTTGAAAATTGCAAAATTTTCAAAATTTTCGCCAAATTTCCAATTTTTTCACAAATAAACGCAAGTGATATCGAAGAAATTTTACCACTATCATGAAGAACAGTATGTCACAAAAAAACAATCTCAGAATCAGCGGGATCCATTGAATAGTTCCAGAGTAATTACCTCATAAAGTGACAGTGGTCAGAATTGAAAAAATTGGCCCGGTCACGAAGGCAAAAACAGGCTCTGGCGCAAAGTGGTTAAACTTTTCTCATCTTTTCAATGTGGCAAAGTCTACAATGACTACTTCAAGTGATAACTTCTCTGCTGAGCTAACAAAAAAATACATTAAAGGGAACCTGTCATGTCCCGTCTACTATGTAAACTGTCCCCATTGCGTTGTTAGTGATGCAATGTGCATCACTAACACTTTTTTCATTAAAATTGGCGGTAATTTAATGAGTAATATTTTATACACTTATATCCTACCTGCTTCTTCAGTCACAGGGGTGTGATCCTTGCATTCAGTCAGGGCTGGCGCTGCCCACGCATTCGAATTCTGCTCCCGGCTCATGCTGAAGTATGTGCAGTATGTCAAGTCCAGCCAGCAAAGCTTGCAGCGCTGGGACGAGCGGCTACCCGCGCGTGCTAAATGAGAAATGAGGCTGTGTAGTTCCAGCTTCACTGTTTGCAGCTGGAGTCGCTCACATTTTTCACATTCACAAACTCCTCCCGATACCTCAATGCTGAGCCTTGCTGCTGCTATACTTCATTTTGATACTGGATCCACTACATGGCACAAAAACAGTGTTCCTCTTCGTGTCCCACATTATACACACCACTGTATCCCTTACTAATTAAAACTGCTCCTTTGTGCCCTCTATACCATAAAATTGTCGCGTATAATAAAAGAAAGCCATGGGAAAGTTCCCTAAAAAGCAGTGCCCACATTTTACCATCAAGTAATAAATGCACTGTGTATATTTTGTTATCACAATACCTTGAGCGTCCTTATAACAATGCTTCTTCAGTGCCTACTCAATATTTAATAACAAAGAAAATGACGGCACTTCTACTACAAGAAATAGGTGTGAACAGGTGCTTACTAAGAACAGCTACCTCCATATATAATGAACAAAAAGTAGCACACTAACACTGAGTATATAGATATGAAATATGAATAGCATAACTGCTGTAGAAAATAGAAATAAATGAAAAAAAATTTTGACATTTTTTTTAGCGCATGTAAATATTAAGTATGGAAAATGAATAGCATTACTGCTGTAAATAAATGAGAAATCTTAGCGCATAAATTGGCCAATTCATGTGTATATGACAGCCGCAGTTATGCTATTCATATTTCATATCTATATACTCAGTGTTACAGTGTGCTACTTTATTTGTTCATTATATATGGAGGTAGCTGCTCTTAGTAAGCACCTGTTCACACCTAGTTTTTGTAGTGGAAGTGCCGTCATTTTCTTTGTTACTAGATTTAGCGTTGACTGAGCACTCCACCCCCACCCCCATGCCGCAGGTGGTTTTAATTGCATCAGGATCTTACTTTCCCACACATAAGCAGACGGAGGTCTCTTAGAGAGGTATTCACATTGGTAGGTCCTGACATCGAGAAACTGCTTACCGCGGCTGTCAGGTACACATGAATTGGCCAATTTATGCGCTAAGATTTCTCATTTATTTACAGCAGTAATGCTATTCATTTTCCATACTTCATATTTACATGCGCTAAAAAAATTTCAACATTTTTTTTCATTTATTTCTATTTTCTACAGCAGTTATGCTATTCATATTTCATATTTCATATCTATATACTCAGTGTTACAGTGTGCTACTTTATTTGTTCATTACTCATTATTTAATAACATCCACTGAGCCATTCCAAGTAAAGTGGTAATGTCCACTGAGGCCCCCCCCTTACATACAGCTCCACAACTATACATGGTATGATGGACTGGACACCGTATGAGGGCCACAACAGTACAGGAATAATGACCACAGTGACCTCACCCTACAGGGGTGCCACGCCTGGTGAGGTCACCCTACAGGGGTGCCACGCCTGGTGAGGTCACCCTACAGGGGTGCCACGCCTGGTGAGGTCACCCTACAGGGGTGCCACGCCTGGTGAGGTCACAGCACAGGGATAATAAACAGATGTCAATTATCAAAGCGTAGGGGTTAGAAGTTGTCAGGTCAAGAAAAGTTTATGTGAATAGTAGTGTATGTAAATGTTTCATTGATTTGTTTGATAACTTGTGTTACATTCATTTTCATGGCCAGTTTTGTCTCAATTTTTTTGAGTTTCTACCTTAAGGCCATCCCCGGGAAATGGTGATGTCTTCTAGGGAAACATTACAAAGTATAGGCGTATAGTGTGCATCACACAGGGTAGTATACAGTTCACAGATCAGGATTAGCCCATGGGGAGTAGATTTTTTTCATGTTAGTAAACCTGGTAGTGGTCCATGACTTTCTAGTCTGATCGCTTCTGTGTGAATGCTCCTTATCACCTACTTTTCCTTCTCTGTGTTGCCAGCTAGGAACAAGGTAGCAATAACAAGGGAAATAAAAAATCTATATCACAAACAGTTTCAATACTAGTGTTAGTATGTAATACACTCACTTACCTGCACTGGTCCAGGAGCAGCAGGGTGTGTCTGCTTAGACACTATAGGAAATGGACCAGGTGCCTTCAGGTGTTATATAGTGAATAGTGCAAAGAATTGTGGGAGTTTCCATGTGTATAAAAGGGTCACAATGTAAAGTAATCAGTGTGGATGATTGTGGGGGCCTTGTTTGTTGGGCTTGGTTAAAGCAGCTGCTACAGTCTGATGTAAAAATCTTATGTTGAGTGAAATATGGATTATTTTCCTTTGGTGAAGAAAAAAAGAAAAAGATGGCTTAAAATAAACTCCTTTGGAATTTTTTTGCGTCTATCAAAGACTGTTCTGTTTGGAATGACCATGCTTCACATGTGGGATAATGTTTGGTTATTGCTCTAAGTACGTTCCCTTATAGCAAATATAAGGAGTTATGTACAAGACCTGTTCCCAGCATAATAAACCAAAGAAAAGAACTGCAAAGCAAACTGCTGCAAATAATCTTTAAAGTATGGAAAGTTAAGGTGCCAGACCTAAAGAAACAGCACAAAGTGATGAGACAGAGCTGCAGGGAGCTGGTGCTGCAGAAGATCCAAGTGCTGCTGAGCCATCTGAAAAGATTTTACCAGAGCATTGTGGATCAGGAAAAGCTCTTGGGACAAGTGCATATCATCCAGTGGATAGGAATTTCAAGGAGGATTAATGGTTTCAAGATGGATCTTGAATGAAAAAAATGTAAGTAAGCATAGTTTTCTTTGGCTTCCCCATGTATGTGTATATATATTTTATGGATATGCACCCTTCATACTTGAATCTGGATTTTGAGAGGATATCACAGCTCTCATCCAAGCCAGAGAGATGGGAGACCTATAAAACAAAACACAGAAGAAATTGTTCATTTAGTGTGTGTCAGCACGGCAGTGAAATATATTTGGATGTGAGGAAAAAATAATAAACATGTTTAATCGATGGGGAGATGAAAGGGATCAGAGTAGATAGTCTGTGAGGGAGGGCCACATGGCTGCCGGTTGTTGCTGGAATGATTAGGGTCACAACTTCTTGTAGCTGTCAGCTGAAAACAGCATGGATGAAAAGGTATGAAGGAGGTGGAAGGCTTAAGTCAAATAACTCACATCAGTTTCAATGCTTCTTTAATGAATATCCACATTTAAAGACGTTTCAGCCCATCCTGAGCTTTTAACAATTGACAAAAGTTCGGGATGGGCTGAAACGTCTTTCCATGTGGATATTAAAGAAGCATTGAAACTGATGTGAATGCTCGGACCTAATTACTTAATGAACGTGCGCCACAGATCTGTATGGAGAGCTGACCCTTCTACTGAACATTAAGTCAAATGACTGATTGTGGTGGTTAAAGTAGTAGCAATGGCAGCTGTAATGGTAGGGAAACTGGCACTAGCTGCCAAGGCTGTAGGGGCACTCAGTCATGACTAATTTAGAGATAGGAATCAGGAAGGGGGGAAAGATCACTGTCAGCCAAGTCAGGAATGACCATGACTCCTCAAAACCAGATGGGTGCGATGAGGAATTCATGTGATCAGAAGAGGTTAGTGGTGGTAGTAATAAACAGAAGAGCCATGTTTTTCCTTCTTTTAAAAGTAAGCTGCTTGAAATGCATTTTTGGATGATAAAAATTAATGTCAGCAATATGTGCTCAATAGAGAGATGAAGTTCATATGGTAGTAACTATATGGTGTGTCATCGAGATATATAGGCCCTGATTCATTAAGATTTTGTATGCCAGTCTTGAGGTGTGCAGGAATAAGATGCGTCGTATTTATTACAGGACACACGCCAATTAATTCAATGCATCTTATCAGCCTCAGTAGAAATATTACTCCAGTTAGGGACTTGGGCAACATCTCTGGTGTAAGAAACGCTACTACTTTTAATGAATTGATGTGTGGCATAGTCACCATAGTTCCTACCCTAGCTCTTCCCATTTTGGCAAAGCAGCCCAAACTGGTGTGAAAAAGTCAAGTTACAATTTTTGTACAACTTCACATTGTGCAAAACTTAAGCAAATTTTCATTAAATATTTTCATGTTCTATATAGAAGGAAGACAGGATATATATATATATATATATATATATATTTTTTTTTTCTGCAGGGGGTCATTTGGATATTTATACCATTATTCGGGGGCGGTAAAAAATTATCAACTTCACATTTATCCTGCTATATTTGGTCAAATATTTAAAGGGAATCTGTCACCTCCTGACACTTAACCGACCTCTAATATAGGCATACAGGTGATAGAAATGTAAATCTATACTTACCTGTATGGCCCATAGTAGAGGTCTTGTTGCTGTGAAATGTCTTTTTATTATACAAGTTTCTGATACCTTCCAGTCCCGGAACCCGGAAGAAATCCCCGTCTCCCGTGGTGATTATAATGTTTCCCCCCTCCCCTGTACGTCACAGTGGCCAAATCCTGCGCCTTCACTTTTTACAGAAGGTGCACTTCTTCCTCCCATCTTTGCTCATAGTACTGCAGGGATCTTGTGCGCTGGCAAGTCACTATGACTTTCTGGCGCCTGTGCACAAGATCCCTGCAGTACTATGTTTGTATAGTACAAGTGCACCTTCTGAAAAAAGTGAAGTGCGTGTGATTTGGCCGCCACCACTGCCTATCAAAGGTCACTGTGATGCGCAGGGGAGTGGGGGGGAAACATTATCATTCACACAGGAGGCGAGCCCCGGGACTGGAACACATCATAAACTTGTATGAATAAATAGACATTTCACAGCAACAAGACCTCTAATATAAGGCATACAGGTAGGTATAAATTTACATTTCTATCACCCGTATGCCCATATTAGTAGGTCCGATAAGTTTCAGGGGGTGACAGATTCCCTTTAACCCCTTTACCCCTGGGCCATTTTCCGTTTTTGTTTTTTGCTACCCTTGTTCCTAGAGCCATAACTTTTTTATTTTTATTTTTTGGGCAATATGGCCATGTGAGGGCTTAGTTTTTGTGGGACAAGTTGTACTTTTGAATGCCATCACTGGTTTTACCATATAGTGTACTGGAAAATGGGAAAAAAATTCAAAGTGCGGTGAAATTGCAAAAAAAAAGTGCAATACCGCAGTTGTTTTTTGGTTGTTTTTTTTTACCACGCTCACTGAATGCTAAGGCTGACTTCACACGATGCGTATTTAATGCGTTTCCGCGGCGTTTTTGCAGTTGCGTAAACGCCGCGGAAACGCATGAAAACGCATGGTAGAAGGGCAGCAATGTTCCCCAATTGAAATCCGCATGTGCTGTGCCCATGATGCGGATTTTTCCGCAACGTAAACGCTGCGCTCAAAAATCCGCAGCATGTCAATTAATTTTGCATAAACGCGGCGTTTTCGCCGCCATTGACTTGCATTAGAACGTGCCAATTCCGCAAGACTGCATCTGTACTTGCGTAATTGGTGCGTTCTAATGTGCGGATGGTACCCGGGTGTGGAGGAGAGGAGAGTCTCATCCACACCCAGGTACCATTAGAAAAGCTGTAAAACAAGAATAAAATAAAAAATATATATATATACTTACCATCTGTCGGCCCGCGCAGCGCTCCTGCTTGGTTCCCGGCACTTGCAGTGAGTTGAAGGACCTGCGCTGACGTCAGTCATGTGACGGGTCACGTGACGCTGACGTCGGCAGGTCTTTCAATTCAAAGTTGCCGGGAGAACGGAGTGAGCAGGACAGCGCTGGCCATTGGAGGTAAGTATATACACTCTCTCGGGTCACACTATATAAATCCATGCTGTTGCATGTATTCTGCAGGAAAAACGCATGCACAATCTGCATGCGTTTTTTTCTGCCTGGGAGATGCAGAAATGATGCAGAAATTTTCTACTTCATTTCTGCATCGTGTGCACATACCCGAAAAATGACCTGCTATTATTATTCTCCAGGTCATTATGAGTTCGTAGACACCAAACCTTTAGGTTCTATTTTATTTAAGTGGTGAAAAAAAAATCCAAAGTTTGCTAGAAAAAATAAATACTGTCGCCATTTTCCGAGACCTTTAGCGTTTCCATTTTTCATGATCTGAGGCCATATGAAGGCTTATTTTTTGCGCGCTGAGTTTACGTTTTTATTGATACCATTTTGTGGTAGATCTGATGTTTTGATCGCCCGTTAACGCATTTTATTGGAATGTTAATTCTAATTTTTAGATTGATCAGGTGATTCTGAATGCGGCGATACCAAATACGTGTAGGTTGAGTTTTTTTTATTGTTAAATATTTTTAAAAACTTTTTTTTTTTTTTTTTTTTGCTTGCTTCAATAGTCTCCATGGGAGACTAGAAACAGCACTTGCCTGATCTGCTCATCGCCTATATGTAGCAGAGCCAATCGTCTTTACGCAGCAGATGTGCACACTTGCTATGAGCGCCGACCACCGCCCACTTTTGGAAAATATCTACTTTCTGCCCCACGTCTTCACCAATCACACATTAACGGTTCCTATTGAACACCATATCACATACATAGCAAGCAGCTTTTGTTTTGGGCAAAAGATTTTTTAAGCTGCCACCACAACAAGGATACTCTTCTGGCTGGGCCATACTCAACTCTAACCTATTAAATATTTCTTACAATACCCAATATTCTTTTTAAGTACATTTTTTATTTAAGGGAATGTGTCACATTTTTTAAAATGACCAAAAACAAGGGACAAATACCGTCACACCATGACCACACCACATAGTAACCGAATAATACCACACACAAGGGACAAATACCTCCACACCATGATCATTAATAAAAAAAACAGAATACTAATATTACCATAAGAACCATTATACACAGGATATCTGTGTATAGTGTCAGTGTACCGATAATACAGGCATCACCAGTGACATTATACACAGGAGCTCTGTATATACTGTCAGTGTACAGGTAATATAGGGATCACCAGTGACATTATACACAGGGGCTCTGTATATAGTGTCAGTGTACAGGTAATACAGTGATCGCCAGTGACTTTATACACTGGAGCCCTATACATAGTATATAGTGTCAGTGTACAGGTAATACATGATCACCAGTGACGACATACACAGGGGCTCTGTATATAGTGTCAGTGTACAGATAATACAGTGATCACCAGTGACATTATACACAGGAGCACTGTACATAGTATGTAGTGTATAGTGTCAGTGTACAGATAACACACTGATTCACCGGTGACGTTTCTAGTTGAAGTCCTTCATCTTCGCTGTTATCTAGAGCAGCTTACAGAGCACATTCTCCAATTTTCCCCAACTTCTACATTACACCAGATGAAGAAACAAGTGACAGTGCCGCCCTGCACAGTAACAGGACTCCCCCACTGAAAACAGTATCCTCAAAAATAAAATACATCACAGCATCCCAATTAGCCCCTACAGTAATAATGTCTCCCCATCCTGCCCCCAATGTCTCCCCATCCTGCCCCCAATGTCTCCATTTGTCTCCATCCTGCCCCCTCCGGAAGCACGATTGCTGGCGCATGATAGTAACGCCATACACCATTCTGACATCAGCTGCCGGCCTGTGATTGGCCCGGCAGCTGTTAACTATTGCCACGGTGATAGATTTAAAGTGAACGTGAGTCCGAGGACGCACATTAATTGAACCAGCAGAATCCTGCTGCTGGGGCCTGGTGAGCAGAAGAATGGGGGTCCAACCGGGCCCCCTCTGCTCACCGGGCCCCATACACCAGTAAGGGCAGTAATGCCCTGATGACGGCTTTGTATCTATGAAATGGTTATCTTTCCCATATTAACCTGCTTGTGTGTGGAAAGTGGCTTATGTGAATGGTACATAAATAAAATAAATAAAAAAAAAAGACCTTGTGTAATTTGCTTGCTGAAGTAAGGGCATGTATTTCTATTGGACTTTGAGTACTGCTGGACAAGCAAATTTTATGTTTACCTTTGAAGAGACCTGCGCTTAGAGAAGCTGTTTGTCGCTTACTGTTTGTTATTAATAGTGATGAGCGAGAATACTCGTCATTACTGGTGACTCGCCCGAGCATCACCGTGCTCTAGAGGCTCGTTACTCGGCGAGTATTTTTTGAACTGGCGAGAGCTCGAGGCCCCACCTTGCATGATTGCCGCATATTAGGCAGCCAATTAACTTGCAGGGATTGTCTGCCAGTCGCTGTAATTCCATAGCCATGTTGGTTGTGGCATTAAAGTGATTGGCTGGCCACATAGCGTCATCGGGTCTATATAAGACCCGGGGACCCTATGCTTGTCACAGTGTACTCGTCAAACAGGCAGAGTAGGGAGAGGTATTGCTGAGCGAGGGAGACAATTGGCGCTTATTTTAAGCAGTGATTCCACATCACATAGTAATTTCATTCTGATGAATATTAACCCCTTCCTGACATGCTACATAATACTTTTCTCTGCCCTGGGCCTGGACCGAGTATGTATTATTACGGCAAAGCAATCGCGCCTGCACAGAAGCTGTGCCGGAGCGATAGCTGCCATGTGTCAGCTGATTCTGACAACTGGCACTCAGCGCTAGGAGCGGTGCCTGCACCGCTCCTGGCATTTTAACCTCTTAAATGCTGTGAAAGCAGCATTTAGTGAGTGAGCAGAGGGACAGAAGCCCACCTGCTCTTGGATTGGAGACCTCACGACGTCATCGCGGGGTCTCGATCGTTGCTATGGTGATTCGATGTCGTCATGACAACCGTGTCACCAGGCAGTAGTAAGCTAATTTAATCATGCGCAGTGCGTGATCAAACTAGCTTGTGTCTGCATGGCTGACAAGGTATAGCAGTGATGCTGCACTATTATACCTTTTAGCTGCAATCAGCCTGCAGAAAGTGAAAGTCCCATATTGAGACTAAGTGAAAAAAAAAACAAAAAAAAGTTATAAAAATATTTATTAAAAAATATATACATATATTGTACCCATACATAAATATTATGGAAAAAAAACAACAATAAAAGTACCCATATTTGGTATCGCCGGGTCCGGAATGACCTGACCCAGGGCCGGCGTCAGCACCCGGGCAAATGCCGGGGCCCTGAGCAGGCAGAGGGGCCCACTGGCGGTCGCGCTCCCCGCTGGGCTATGGGCGGAGGAGAGCGGTGTCAGCGCCCGCCCTTCTCCGCCGCTTGCTCAGGGCCCCGGCAGCTGGATACTTACCTCTCCCCGTGCCTCCGCAGATCAGCTGTCTTCCTGCTCTGCGCTCCCTGTGACGTCTCAGGTCAGAGGGCGCGGTGACGTCTTTACACCGCGCCCTCCCCTGAGCCGTCACAGGGAGCGCTGAGCGGGAAGACGCTGACAACGCTTGAGTTCGGACCCAGGCAGCAGGTAGCAGGTGAGGAGAAGGGAGGTGAGTATTTGATTTTTTTTTTTTTTAATATATGGAGGCATGGGGCAGTATAAAGAGAAGGGGGGGGAGGGGGTGGCATCCTCCATGGAGCATTATAAAGAGAGGGGGGGGCATCCTGCATGAGGCATTATAAAGAGGGGGGGTGACATCCTGCATGGGGCATTATAAAGAGGGGGGGGGGACAGCCTGTATGGGGCATTATAAGATGGGGAACAGCCTGCATAGTGCATTATAAGGGGGGGGGCAGCCTGTATGGGGCATTATGTGGGGGGTAACAGCCTGCATGGAGCATTATAAGGGGGGGACAGCCTGTATGGGGCATTATGTGGGGGGTAACAGCCTGCATGCAGCATTATATGGGTGCCAGTATCCTGTATGGAGTTTTATAAGGGGACTAGTATCCTGTATGGAGCGTTATATGGGGACTGGTATCCTGTATGGAGCGTTATATGGGGGCCAGTATCCTGTATGGAGTTTTATAAGGGGACCAGTATCCTGTATGGAGCATTATATGGGGGCCAGTATCCTGTATGGAGCTTTATAAGGGGACCAGTATCCTGTATGGAGCGCTATATGGGGGCCAGTATTCTGTACGGAGCCTTATATGGGGGCCAGTATTCCGTATGGAGCCTTATATGGGGGCCAGTATTCCGTATGGAGCCTTACATGGGGGCCAGTATTCCGCATGGAGCCTTATATGGGGGCCAGTATTCCGCATGGAGCCTTATATGGGGGCCAGTATTCCGCATGGAGCCTTATATGGGGGCTAGTATTCCGCATGGAGCCTTATATGGGGGTCAGTATTCCGCATGGAGCCTTATATGGGGGCCAGTATTCCTTATGGGGCCTTATATGGGGGCCAGTATTCCGTATGGGGCCTTATATGGGGGCCAGTATTCCGTATGGGGCCTTATATGGGGGCCAGTATTCCGTATGGGGCCTTATATGGGGGCCAGTATTCCGTATGGGGCCTTATATGGGGGCCAGTATTCCGTATGGGGCCTTATATGGGGGCCAGTATTCCGTATGGGGGCCAGTATTCTGTGTGGAGCGATTCACCGGTTTCTGAGCTATTGTGGAATTTACAATAGATATCACTCATGTAATGTAAGAAGTGAAATCTTTGCATTGTACTATATATATATATTTCTCCGCCGTATCTCTGCATCATGAATCATGGTATGTGTTAAAGGGGCCCACTGAGACTCTTTCGCCCGGGGCCCAGAAAAACCTGGAGCCGGCCCTGACCTGACCTATAAAATAATCCCACTAGTTAACCCCAAAAGTACACAGTAAAAATAAATAAATAAATGAAGCAAAAAATAGTGCTTTATCATACCGCCGAACAAAAAGTGTAATAAAACGCGATAAAAAAATGTAAATAAAAATGTTACCGCTGAAAACGTTATCTTGTCCCGCAAAAAATCAAGCTGCCATACAGCTCAATCATCCAAAAAATAAGTTAGAGCTCTCAAAATAAAGCGATGCAAAAAAAAATTTTCTCTAACAAAAGTTTTTATTGTGTAAATGAGCCAAAACACAAAAAAACAATATAAATGTAGTATCACTGTAAACTTCCCAGAAGAATTAAGCTGCCTTATCAATTTTTCCCCATGCGGAAAGGCATAAAAAAACAAAAATAATTCCTCAATTTTTTTGTTCTGCCTCCCAAAAATTGGAACAGAAAGCAATTAAAAAAATGTCAAGTGCCCGAAAATGGTACCAATAAAAACGTCAACTCATCCCGCAAAAAGCAAGAAATCACGACTGTAGGCAGAAATATAGAAAAATTATAGTGCTCAAAATATGGCGATGCAAAAACTAGTCTTTGCTTTAAAAAACAAGTCTTTTACTGTATGGCAGTTGCCAAACATAAAAACCCAATATAAATCTGGTATCGCTGTAATCGCACCGACCTGAAGAATAAAGTCGTCTAATCACTTAGACTGCATGAGGAACAGCGTTAAAAAAAAAAAAAAAAAAAAAAAAAAAAAATTCTTCACCTTCTGTAACATCCCTGGTGGCGTGCTGGCATGGCTTACCATCTCCCACCATGCAAGACCGCCAACTTACCTTCCAGTCCAGGCTGTGCACTATGCTTCTCTACCAGCTGTGTGCATGTCTCTTGTCTGCTGGCTTATTCAATTCAATACAAAAAGGGAAACTCATATATTTTATAGATTCATTACAAAGAGAGTGATCTATTTCATGTGGTTATTTCGGTTAATGTTGATGATTATGGCTTACAGCCAATGAAAACCCAAAGGTCATTATCTCAGTAAATTAAAATACTTTATAACAGCTTAAAAAATGTTTTTAAAATCCAAAATGTTGGCTTACTGAAATGCATGTTCAGTAAATGAACTCAATACTTGGTCGGGGCTCCCTTTGCATCAATTACTGCATCAACGCGGCGTGGCATGGAGGCGATCAGCCTGTGGCACTGCTGAGGTGTTATGGAAGCCCAGGGTGCTTTGATAGCAGCCTTCTGCTCGTCTGCATTGTTGGGTCTGGTGTCTCATCTTCCTTTTGACAATACCCCATAGATTCTCTATGGGGTTAAGGTCAGGCGAGTTTTCTGGCTAATCAAGCTCAGTGATACTGTTGTTTTTAAAACAGGCATTAGTACTTTTGGCAGTGTAGACAGATGCCAAGTCCTGCTGGAGAATGATATTTCCATCTCCAAAAAGCTTGTCGGCAGAGGGAAGCATGAAGTGCTCTAAAATTTCCTGGTAGACGGCTGCGCTGACTTTGGTCTTGATAAAACACAGTGGACCTACACCAGCAGATGACATCACTGATTGTGGAAACTTCACACTAGACCTCAAGCAGCTTGGATTATGTGCCTCTCCACTCTTCCTCCAGACTCTGGGACCTTGATTTCCAAATGAAAATTGGAGCTCTGGGACCTTGAGAGTGTGTCAATGACTGCCTTCTGGACATTTGTCAAGTCAGCAGTGTTCCCCAAGATTGTGGAGCCTACTGAAACAGACTAAGGGACCTTTTTAAATGCTTAAGAAGCCTTTGCAGGTATTTTTGTTAATTCAAATTTACTGAGACAATGACTTTCGTGTTTAAATTGGCTGTAAGCCATAATCATCAACATTAACAGAAATAAACACTTGAAATAGATCACTGTTTGTAATGACTCTATATAATGAGTTTAACTTTTTGTATTGAAGAACTGAAATTAACGTTTTGACGATATTCTGATTTAGTGAGATGCACCTGTATTATACTCCATTCAAAGTCTGCCAGTTGTGCATTGAAAACATATCCACACTTGGTCACTGACCAATAGCATCAATATACCGCCACCACATGAAAAATTGGTCATCAGACGTGATCAAATATTACTGCGGTAAATATCCTGACATTTTCTGCAAGCTGCAAAATTTTATACTATATTTAAAATAAGCAATGCGCGTGGTAAGGGACAGGGAGGTGGATGTGATGCTGATGGTGCACGCCGAGGCGGTGGGCAAGATGAAACTGCCTTACTGAGGGAGCACAACAAGCACCCACATCTTATTGACTTACTTCCTGTTCCACTTTCTACTCTTTTGAAGTCAGAGCAATGTTGTTGGTTGGATAGCAGATGTTTCCAGTCAGTTTGCCACTGCCACCCTGTCTAACACACGGCGAAGTCTCATTAGCCGTGGGTCTGAACCACATATTCCTCACCCTGATCCTCCTTCCTTCCCACCTTGCTGAGTGCCCGGAGACAACTGATCCCACACTTGGACACTCCTAAGAGCTGTTCACTTTTCCATTTATTGATTCGGGCCTCCCGCTCTGTCTGCTTCAAGTGGGGCATGAGGAGATTGTATGTAGCGATGCCCAAATATTTAAGCAGCTATGGTCACACAAAGGCGACGGTAGGAAAGTGCAATTACTGAGGCAAGAGGTGGATGATAATGAGACATAATTGCCAGAAAGTCAGGAGGAGGACCAGAGTGCGTACGTGGAAGACTAGGTTGTGGACGATGAAGTCACTGACCCAATCTAGGAAGGTGATGCATAGCGAAGACACGGTTCCCTCCCCTCTGCACTGCTATTACCACTACAGACAGGAAGAAACAGTGGGATGGCCACAGACATAAGGCAGGCTACTGTTACCCAAAACACCAATACGAGGGAAGTTGCCAGTCCAACTGTTAAATCTTCCAGCATCTGGCACTTATTTTAAAGACTGTCCAGATATCCCCAAGAAGGCCATTTGCAACATCTTCCATGCCAGCATCAGCTGGGGCAGCAAAACTACCAGCCTCCCCACCACCAGCAAATTGGGCCGAATGCCAGGGTCCAGAAACAGTTTCTGTGGGTGACAGCACTGCCTGTTCCACTGTTGTGCATGCACACCAATTCCCTGTCCATGGCGCAGGCGAAGATGCCTCCTGCACAGTACCTGTCATTGCTTACTTAAAACCACCACCATCAGCAACCATGTCCTTGTTCCAGCGCAGTGTTCAGTTCTCCCTACCCCAGTCCTTTGAACACAAACGCAAATACACAGCCAATGCCCCACAGGCCACAGCGTTAAACTGCCACATTTCTCAACTGCTTGCACTTGAAATGTTGCCTTTTAGGCTTGTGGAGACTAAATCTGTCAACCTTATGGCGGCGCCCGTCCCTCAGAACTTGGTCCCCAGCCTCCACTGTTTCTTCCAGTGTGCTGTCCCCACCTTACACAAGCAAGTGTCCCAAAACATTACCCATACCCTCAACAACGCAGTTACTGCGAAGCTCCACCTAACCACGGACACGTGGACAAGTGCTAGTGACCAGGGAATGTACATCTTGCTGATGGCACACTGGGTTAATATAGTGGAAGCTGGGACCCAGTTGGACCCTGGAACGGAACATGTCGTCACTCAGGGTTGCCCCACATTCTACAGCTCCTGCACCTACTCCTCCTTCAGCCTCCATCTCCGAAATGACCACATCAGTCGGAAGCTGGAAGCACTGCCTCGGCCAAGCAGCAACAGGCTGTGTTGAAGCTAATATGCTTAGGGGATATACAGCACACTGATGCAGGCAGATTTGTGTCTGTCATCGCTGAACCTACAGCCAAGCTTGGTCGTGTGCGTCAATGGCCGGAACCTGCTGGCGGCTCTGAAGCAAGGCAAGCTTGCACACTTACCTTGCCTGGCCCATGTGCTCAACCTAGTAGCTCAATCGTTTCTCAAAACCTACCCGGACCAGCCTGATCTGCTTATGAAAGTACTCCGCGTGTGTGCTCATTTCCGAAAGTCACCTACAGCTTTTGCCGCCCTGGCCGGGCTTCAGCAGCATTTGCAGCTTCCAGCTTACTGACTGGTGTGTAATATCACCACACATTGCAACTCAACGTTGCATATGTTGGGAAGGATGTGTGAGCAGCAGAGGGCAGTTGTTGAGTACCAGCTTAAACACACGCGTCGGTATGCAGGTCAGCTTCCGCACAAAAGAGCTGATGAGTGGACATAGATGTCTGACATCTGTGCCATCCTCCAAAACTTTGAGGACTCCACCAATATGGTGTGTGGCAATGACACCATAATTAGCACCACCATCCCGCTTCTGTGTACTGAAACGCTCGCTGCTCACAATTAAAGAGGAGGCATTGCAGGCGAGCATGATCAGATGGAGCAAGGAACCATACAGGGTGATGCCACACCCTAGTCTCATCTCAACGCGGATTGGGTGATAATAAGGAAGAGGAACAGGAGCTGTTTTCCTGCGCTTCAGTCCGTGCTACCCACACAACAGTCATACCATCTGTTCAGTGTGGATGGCCTGAGGAGAGGGAGAATGAGGAAGAGGAGAGCATTGAAAGTCGTCCTCTTCATCAGGACAGGGAAGTCTTGGCTGTTGGCAGCCTGGCACATATGGCTGACATTATGTTCCGCTGCCTTTCCCGTGACCCTTGCGTTGTACATGTTTTGGACGACAGGAATTACTGGTTGGTCACACTTTTAGACCCACGCTACAAGGAGAACTTTCTATATCTTTTTCCCATGGTGGAGAGGTCTAATAAAATGTTGCAGTACCAAAAGGCCCTTGTTGAAGAATTAAAAAAAAAAAATTCCCATCTGACAACGCTGGCGGCAGATGTAAGAGTTTTTGGACAACCAAGGAGTACAGGCGAGGGAGACACAAACCAGATGCAGCTGAGGCAGGAGAACACTGTCAAAGGTCTGGGACAGTTTTGTCAGACCCTCCCAGCACCCAGGCCCTGATGCACGGGGTACTCTGAAACGGACGGAAAAGTTTTGGAAGATGTTAAAGGAATACCTTTGTGACACTACCAGCATCCTCCGTGATTCCTCTGTGACTTAAAACTGTTGGGTATCCAAGCTGGGCATGTGGCATCAACTGTCTCGCTGTTATGCACACGCCCGGGCTAAGCGGCGTGTGCGTGTGATTGGTAGTGATTCCACTGGACCGTGCCGGAGAGTGAATGCCTGGAGGGGCGTAACTAGGTATTCACCCGATCCGACCAGGGTCGCACGACGGCATACGACGCCAGTGCACCAAGGAGGAACCGAGCAAAGGGACCAGGTGCTACTCCAGGACAGACCCCGGACACGGCTGTTGACCCACACAGGGGAATACAGGAACAGACTGGTAGGCTGGCACACAGACTGGTGGGTATAGGCAGGCACGACTGGTATGCAGGCAGGCGGGTAAGCAGGCAGGGGGGTACAGGCAAGCACAGCTAGAGTGCAGACAAGGCTGAGCAGGGAGGACAGGGCTCTGTTCACACGGAACAGACAGGAAGGGAAAGGCAGAGCCAGACACCCACAGGGTACTTGCAGTGAAGTAGCGAGTGGACCACAAACTCACAAACGGGAGTACAGAGACAACAGGCAGGAGTTAGGTACGAGTTCAGACTCTGCAGAAAAAGGAAGGGAACGGACATAGAGGCAAAACAGGTAAAGGATAGGAGAGGGTTCAGACTGGAACTGAGTGTACGGAGGAGACCGACACTGCAGCGGGATACAGGAGCGGGTCTGGGAATACGGCCCCCAGAGAGGCGGGACGAACAGGCAAGGAGCGTGTTCAGACAGGACAGACTAGATACAGGAGCGGGTCTAGGTAAACGGCCACTAGAAGGCGGGAGGAACAGGCTAGGAGCGTGTTCAGACAGGACAGACAAGAGAACACAGAAAGGACTCAGTTCAGACACGGGAACTAATACCGCAAAGCAGGAGACATACAGGACTCAGTTCAGCCACGGGAACTAATACCGCAAAGCAGGAGACATACAGGACTCAGTTCGGACACGGGAACTAATACCGCAAAGCAGGAGACATACAGGACTCAGTTCAGACACGGGAGCTGATACCGCAAAGCAGGAGACATACAGGACACAGTTCAGACAGGCCTGGAAATACAGCCTCCAGGAAAGGCAGACAAGGAAACAAAGAACGGGACCTGGCACCTTCAGAGTGCAAGAACACACTGAATGAAACACTTATGCTCAGGCAGGGAAAGATGGGAGCTGCTGAGCTATATACCAGGTGACAGACAGCAATAGGCTGAGGACGCACAAGGGGTGTGACCCACAGCAGGTACAAAAGGCAGGAAGTGATCGGGCGCCGCCCTTAAGCAGCAGAAAAAGACACAGACACAAACAGACAGCATGGAGGGAAGCCAGAGAGACATTCTGGACAGGAGATCAAGTGCGCCCTCTTGCACAGTGGGAGATGGACCACCATGCAAGGACGCCGCCAGGTATGTTACACTCTCTATGCCTTGGAGGTCCTGGCCTGCCCTGCTGCTAGCGTTTTGTCAAAGCGGGTTTTTAGTGCCACCAGGGGTATTATAACTGATAGGCGCATACGCCTGTCAGCTGAAAATGCTGATAGGCTAATACTTGTCAGAATGAACAAGGGCTGGATTGGGCCAGAATTTTCAACACCACCGGATGATGGCAGCAGAGCAACCTCAAATCCAGTGGATTTTTTTTGACTGTGTCTATTCACACTTAACACCCAGACATGGGTATATACGCTTCCTAATTTTTTCTATTTTTTATTGTCCTCCTCCTTCTCCTCATCCTCCACCACCATATCACCAGGGTGACTGTGATGCAACACCCACATAATTTTTTTAAAGTGTGTTTATGATGCCCATAGGAAAAATTTTTAGAGGCCTACCTCTAACATTCTGTATGTTATGCAGTATGTTCATGTATATCCCCCAGGGGTAAATGTTTTCCAGCCCATGCACTCAGTGCATGGGCATTACCAGTATAGGAAACCCACTCCTTAATAATGGGAACATTTTTATTTAATGAGAACCTCCTCTACGTTTCTTCAAAGGGGTATTGAAGTGCGTCCTAATGTTTGACAGCTCTTGCAGTCACTGCATACGCAATAACAATATTGGAGACCCACTCCTTAAAATTGTTAACAACAAAGCATAGCCTGCTGATCGCCCTCTAACAATAGTAAGGGCTTCCTGATGGCCTTGTAAAAATAGGCTTTGTGACTTTCACAGTCCCTCCATCATAAATGAAGCAGTATGTGTTTGATCATGTCTTACACCACATGGCAAGATAAGGTAGAAAAATGTTAAAATTACATTTGCTGGTGAATGTATCTTTCACAATTGAAAGCAATGCGAAAGTGCAAAAACACATCAACAATACTAAGTGCGAACATAGCCCAAGGTGTGGAGGAGCATTTTTGTTTTTGCAATTTATTTTGCCTTATATACAAGTCATTAACCTGGAAAGAATGTTTCCTAACATTTTTTCCAGGAAAATAAATTAAAGCTTTGTTTTTGTATGTTTTACTGTCAGTCTGTAAGTGTTGTAATGCTCTGACAACATTGTTCACAGCAGTGACCTGGGATTCAGAGATGCTTCCAGGGGTCTTCCCCATGCTATTCCTATGTAATTTCAGCACTGTTTCCATCAATATGACTAAATTTTAGACCCCCCTCCAGACCTCTGGGGGGTGGGGCGCCGCTGGAAAAATGCTGGTTTCCCATTGACTTACATTGCACTTGCTACTTAGGTTGAGCACCCGAGCATTACGACTTACTCGTCTCGAGTAACGAGTATCCAAGCATCTAGATATTTACCTTCCTTCAAACATCTGCATTAGTTTTAGTTACATTTTACTATCATGGTTTGCACTAATTTTGCGAATTACTATATCAACATATTAATGAATATAAATTAAGTTATAGAGCACATTTATGGATTTTTTTCCCCTTTGATATTTTAACTGTAACTAAATTAAGACTACAAATGTGTAGAAAAACCACAAAGAAATCGCTCTGGACAATGTTACCAATTAAATTAAGTGACAATTGAGGTTTACACATACAACCTTTGAATCGCAAATGTTTTGCCTATGCTGGTTATTAAAAATAAAGATAAGCTAATATTTCAATATTCGGTTTGGTTTAACGATTGCCGATTTTGCAATATTTGCCAGTTTGTTTGCCGAACATAGCCCAACGCCATTGATTTCAATGGGGGGCAAAATCAAACGCATGCATAACACCTTAAAACGGGCCTAAAAGCTGTCAAAACACATCAAATTATGGGCACACACCATGAAAGTGCCATCAATTGACCCAGAGTACAAGTAGTGTTTTTATTTATTTCTGCTCCATTTATTCCATGTTGCTTTACATGTCATCAAGGGTCACCAACTGGTACAAGAGGAGAGATGACCCTGCCCGCGTGGGCACACAAACAATCTACAAGGGGTGGGTGAGGATATAGTAGGTGAGGGTACAGCTGGTCATGGAGCGGTATGGTGGAGCGAGGGTTACTGCAGATTGTATGCTTGTCAGAAGAAGTGGGTCTTCAGCTTCCTTTTGAACGTTTCCATGGTAGGCAAGAGTCTGACGTGTTGGTGTACAGAGTTCCACAGTAGGGGAGATGAACGGGACAAATCTTGTATGCGACTGTGGCAAGAAGAGTTAAGAGGGAAGTAGAGAAGGAGATCTTGTAAGGAATAGGATGTTGCGCGCAGGTAAATACAGGGAGACTAGGTCACAGATGTATGGAGGAGACAGGTTTTGGATGGCTTGGTATGCTAAAGTTGGGCTTTTCAACTGGAGTCTTTGGGCAACGGGGAGCCAGCACAGGGATTGCAGAGGGGAGAAGCCGGGGAATAGCGGGGTGACAGGTGGATTAGTCGGCCAGCACAGTTTAGGATAGATTAAAGGGGTGCAAGAATGATAGAAGGGAGTCCATATAGCAGGAGCTTGCAGTAGTCGAGGCAGGAGATAAGGGCATGCACTGGTGTTACTGTAGATTCATGGTTGAGCAATGTGTGGATCCGGAGATATTTTGCAGTTGGAGTCTGTAGCAAGTGGTAAGTGCTTGAATCTAACGTTTGAAGGAGAGATCAGAGTCAAGCTTGCGGGACTGGGGAGAGTAGGCAGCCATTGACTGTGGGGAACCACAGATGGGTGAGTCTGCAGAGCTGTTCACACATTCTATTTCGGGGCATCAAAGGTATGATCCAAAGCTTCAGACTCAAGAGGGGGAAAGCATGTGCAGCGATGCCCCAAATTTTTTAAGTTGATCCGGGGCCGGACGAAGTAAGGTCTGAGCAGAATCCAAGCCCTCGTCACCAGACATTAACTCCTGGGGGTGGAGGTGATCCTGATGAGACTCAGAAACTTGAGGCACACACGGACTGTACCGTGCTGTCAGGGCAGGAAGAGGAGGAGGGTGACTCTCAGGGCAAGGAGTGGGATAACAGAGAGGATGACGATGTGGTTGTATATCCCACTGGGTGTGAACCCAGAGGCATGCAGCTGAGTAGCTCAGAAGAGTAGGTGTAGCAGGAGGTAGATGATGAGGCTACGTTGCGCCTTCCCTCATAGACAGTTATGCAACCATGACAAGCACTGCATCCTCAGCCCCAACTCTGGCAGTTAACAGCAGCATTAGTGGGTCTTTAGTTGCATAGCCTGGGTCTTTTTTGAGACCTCAAAAAATGACACAACTCATGTGTTCGGCCAACTTTGTTGAAAACAGAGTAGCATAAAAAAAATGCAATAATTTGACTGCTACATGCATGAACTGGAACATGCGCGATCAACATGTGTTAATCTGGCAATCTCACTGTGCTAAAATGCAGACTAGTGGGCCTCGTCGACCACTGGCCACCCCATCAACCGCTGCTTCTTCTTCCTCCTTCGTTACCGTGGCAAGTGTTCTCACTCAGGTCTCCCCCACAGAACCTCCCCTTGTTTACCCACTTAAGTCAGGGGGAATGAGAGCCCGTCAGCTGTTAAGAAAGTCAACATGCCTGCTGCTTTTGACTGATCTCAGACACCGAGCACACCCCATCTATCTCAATCCACCATAACATCTCTGTCTGCACCTCTCACAGTCCAGTAACTTGTCATGTTCACTCTAGTCCACCCTCTCCCAGAACTGCAGCCAACCCTCAATCCCACAGTTGTGGTCACATAAAAGATAGTTTCCTCCACATGCCAAAGCAAAGAGCTTGAACTTAACCATCCCAAATCTGTTGGAAACAGAAATGCTGCCTTTCCCACCTGGTGGATAGACTATTTCTGAAAGTTGATGGCAATCGCAGTCCTCCAGTACCAGTTAACCAGTCACCATTACTTCTCTAAGAAAACTGTGACTGCGCTACACCAGCATGTTGCACACATGACCACCTGTTGCTTAAAAAACAATCTAGGTCTGAAAGGTTGCATTTCACCATTTACACCAGGACAAGCAAGCATGGGCGTTACATCTCGCAGACTGTGCACTGGGTGACTCTTGTGGCTGTGGGGGCAGTCAGGGAATGGGCTGGTCCTCAAGTCTTGGAACCCCCAAGGCTTGCAGGGTGCTTGGGGATGGAGAACGAAACTACTACACACCAGAACATGGCAAACTAAACTAATAGAAAACAGGGGTTGGAGAACTAAACCACTAGACACCAAGGTGTCACTACACAGAAATTGTTGGAATCCCCAAGGCTTGCGGTACAAAACTCTGTATCTAACCCTTCATTGCTTATGCCTCCTATACCTGCGTCCTCAACCTCTGCCTTAATGAAACACATGTTCCAACAGTGCTGATAGAATCCCCCCACCTCCATACTGCGCAGCCAGGTCTCACTGCAATAAGGTAGTGTTCAATTAATATGCCTTGGATATCGCAGTCAAACTGATAGAGTTGTGGACAGCTATCCATGCCAAGTTTGACCAATGGCTGTCTCCACTGAACCTGGAGCAAGGGAAGGCCGTGTGCAATAACAAAGCAAACCTGGTGGCTGCCCTATGCCAGGGCAACCTCACACACGTGCCTTGCATGGCTCGCATACTCAATTTGATGGTACTGCAGTACAGCAATTTCTCTGCCACTATCCCTGCCTGGATGCGCTGCTTCAGAAACCAAGGTCTGTGTGCTCAATTAAAACTATAAAAACCAGACTCTCCAATGTAACCTAATCATCCTTGTGTCTCGACACTATTTTTGAATACCCTGGGGCCAGGGGCTCCTTCCCTGTCCCTAACACAAAAGGTGCCCTAGCTGGCCTTGTTCCCTGGATTACTTCTGAAGGTTAAGACGCTGGGGCCATATACCTTGTCGGAGCTCCTTAATCCTATCCTCAGTCTGTTCCCTTTCCCCACACAGGGAAGAGGGGAGTAGTGGTGTATGACAGTACACCAACCAGACTAACAAGGTAATACAAACAGGACTAAATGAAAATACCAATCATACAAATGTATGCACACAAACAAAGATTAACTCCGGGGAGTGGAGGATGGGGGACAACCAAATAAAATTAGAAAAAGATTACACACAACAGTCTTAGTATTACACCTCCAAACGCCTTCTCAAACAACTCGCTTCCTCACTCCTAGCATCACACAGCAATCATAGCCTGTCAAAGCCCATAGGAGCTGGAAGTGGCTAACACTGGACAGCTGAGAGCTTAAATGAAGGTAAGCTTCCAGGGGCTCACAACTGAGCAGGTTAACCCTGGTACTGTTAAAAGAAACCTGCACCGATTAATATGAAGACAAAAAGCTTCTAATGAGTGCAGGAGTGGGAGGAATCAGATGATGTGGTCTTCTGGCTCCTCTGTTGTGGTAAACTTGTGACACCTTGTAAGATTAAAAACAATGTTCACAAGGTAGACAGCAGCGGTAGTCGGTCTCCTAGACAACGAGCTAACTCCTTCATGATGATAGAGGTCACAATCTCCTTAGCTTGCTGGTACTTTTCTGTGGAAATGAGCTCATCTCCCAACAGCCAGGAATATCCAGTGAATTATGGCACGCCATGGTTTGGTATTAGCACTCAGTACCAGAAGCAAAGCCATTCACAATTTCCATATCTCAGGAATTTTATTTGATAGACTGGCTGCCCAAACATTAGTTTCTCACAAAGGAGCTGAAGACACTGAGTTGCAGTAGGTGCAAGTTTCTACTGCTTGACCTGTTTGTTAGTGTCACGCTAGGTATGGGGAGAAACCAGCGTATAACGACGGAAACTGGGGAGGGATCCCTACAACTAGGGAAAGGGAGAGTGGAAACCCTAAGGCTGTGTGCCCACGTAGCATTTTTCAAGCGTATATACTGCGGAATTTCAGCAGCGTAAACGCTTGAAAAACGCATGTATATCCGCACCCCATGGTCCCCAATGGCATTCCGCAATGTCAATGCCCATGCTGCGGTTTTTTCCGCAGCGTTTATGCTGCGTTCAAAAATCCGCAGCATGTAATTTAATTTTGCGTTTCCGCAAGCAGAATTGCCTTTGTCCAATGCATAAAAAACGCAAGGCAATTCCGCATGTGGAAAACGCGTGATAAACGCGCGAAAAATGCGCGATAAACGCGTGCGGAATTCCGCATGCGTTTTTCCGGGAGAGGACTTGCAGAAATGAAGCAGAAATTTTCTGCTTCATAAATGCAACGTGGGCACATAGCCTAAAGCAGATCTAACGACACCCTGACTCGGCTATTGACCCTACATATGTTCCGCACTTATTGTCAAGCAGGATACCTTAGCCCTAGCTGACCCTAGAGCTAGGCCCTAGGTAGGAAGGGGAAGAGGGTGAGCACTAGTCAGCCCTACTTCAAACAAAAGTACAAACCAGGGAAACATAAAAGGGAATACACTTAGCTTTAAGATGACACTGGAGAGAACCAGGCTACATTCCACAAAGGAACTCCAAGGAAATTCTAGCTGACTACTAGAATTCCAGGCCTGAATAGAAGAGGAAACTCTATCACCTGCAACTCTCTTAAGAAACTGGGTGTATTTAAGGATCCAGCAAGGGTGTGATAATTAGCAGTACAAGGTGAGGATCACCACTGGGTCCTAGAGACAGAACGATAATGAAAGGATCAGGAAAATGTTTGCAAAGCCAAACACAGCGACCTTCGAAAGCCGAATCCTGTATGTCTGTCAAACCGGACACCCCTGTGACAGATATCAAAGGGAGAACAGAACTGGGCTTTGCCAAGGTGCCAGATTGCATCTTAAGTCTTATAGATTGCTGGAGCTAGTTCACAACAATAAAAAAAACAGCCATAGTGTGTCCAGGAACATTCACACAGACTTTTCTTAGCCAGGGCTGCTTCTCAGTGAGTGTTATATTTCACCACAGCCATATTCTTTACCTCGGTGAAAGGACTGGCATAGAGTGAAACCGTATCTACTCCAGCTGTCATTTCTCCCAGCAAGTCCTCTAATGCAGTTTGTTCCATAAGCGATAGCAGCCCATCCAACATCAGCTTAGACTTCTCGGTATTGCTTCGACTCACAAAGATCTTTACATCTTAAATTTCATGACTACAGAATTGGGCAATAGCTTGATATGCAATGCATTTTGAAAAATAATGTGCATAAGCAAAGTCACGGTTTAGGCCACTGAGCGTCTAAATTAAGCAAAACTCTTATAGCTTTCCCACAGACTGAAAGAGGGGTATCAAGACTTCCAACACAGCCAAGACTTCCCTGTCCTCTCCAAGAGAACGACTGACCATGTTCTTCAACTCATCCTTCTCCTCTTCATTATCCCCCAATCTATGTTGAGATGAAGCTCTGCTGTGTAGCATCACCCTGTATAGTTCCTTGCTCTGCCTGCAATGCCTCCTCTTAAATTGTGAGCAGCAAGCGTTTCAAAACACAAGTGGGATGGTGACACTAATTATGGCGGCATCGCCGCTCACCATCTTGGTGGAGTCCTCAAAGTTTTGGAGGACGGCACAGATGTCAGACATCCATGCCCAATCATCAGTTCTTATGTGCGGAGGCTGATCTGAATTCCAATGGGCATGTTAAAGCTGGTACTCAACAACTACCCTCTGCTGTACACACATCTGAAATGTTGATTTCCAACGTATGGTGACATCGCACACCAGTTGGTGAGCTGGAACCTGCAAATACTGCTGAAACACTGCCAGGGTGGCAGAATCTGTAGGTGACTTTGTGAAATGGGCACACGTGGCGTATTTTCACAAGCAGATCTGGGGAGGTTTTGAGAAACCGCTTAACCAATTATTGAAGCACATTTAGTGCTCGCTCATCACTGTTACCCCTTTATGGAGAAAAATATCAGCACCAAAGGATTAAAAGATTAAATATAGCCTGCTTTAACATACCACGGTAGTAAGAAAACCAGTTTTGATTTCATCATGTGTACCCCTGTGTGGAGAACAATATTTGTACCAAAGAATTAATTTCACTACAGAACTATTATAATGGGGACTGATACCTCAGCCACTACAGCCAAATCCAGACCCAACCAGTAGTGATGAGTGAGCATACTCAAAAGTACTCGGTGCTCGCCCAAGCATCTCAGTACACGAGATGCTCGGAGCTTGCCGAGTACTTGCTGGATGCTCGGGTCCCCTCCCTGCATGTTTGGCGCTCTTCAGAGCAGGGATTGCCTTCTTCTCATTGTAATGCCGCAGCCATGTTGGTTGTAGTATTAGTGATTGGATGGCCGTACAGCGTCATCAGGTCTATATCAGACCTGGCGCCGCTGTGCTCGTCGGTCTACTCCGCAATCAGGCAGTGTAGGGAGAGATTTGGTTATGTATTAGGTAGTGTAGGGAAAAAACAAGTACATTACACACATCCATCTCAAAAAACAGTCCTTCTGAGGACTAATCCATCTGCAGAGATATTAAGCAGGCAGTGTATATAGCAGACTGCAGTGCATATAGCACAAAAGGCTCATTTCCAGTTCTGCCTTCTGCTGCTGTTAGATATTTCTAGACAAAGGCCCAGGTCTCAGGGGCGAGGAATAATTTTTTTTTTTGTTTCTTAATGCACATTATTTGCTTAAAAATCAAGCCAGAGAACACCGTTTTAATGCGCCATTTGCTTGTTGGCACTGCAGAATACAGCAAGGTCCTTAATATATTACAGCGCTAAAAATCCAGCTATTTAAAATTGTGGTTTGTCTGTCAAACAGATCACATATAATTGCGCTGAAAATACTGTCATTTTTGGCCTCCATTCAAATTTTTTTCCAGTGTGTCAGCAAAGTTTTTGGAACCAGTTTGCTGTTCAAACTAGTTACCTACAGGCCAGGTATTTAAAACTGTGGTTTCTCCATCACACGGATTACATATAACTTCCAAATTCAGCCATTTGTAGTGAGCGTGGAAGATGTTGTCCTCCAATTAAAATGGGCAAGGGACTGGGAACTTGACGTGATGGTGATGCATGCAGAGGCCGTGGGCAAGCTGAAATTGTGCCACAACAAATACCCACATCTTCTCGCTCGACCATCCTGTCCCAATTAATAGGGGAACACAGAACACCACTATTGAACACAGAGCAGTGTCAAAATGTTGTTGGTTGGTAGCGAATAATGCTTCCAGTCACTTAGCTGCCACCACCCCCCTGTTCTCCACATGGTCAAGTCTCAGTAGCCCTGAGTCTGGACCGCATAATCCTCACCCTGATCCTCCTCCCTCCCACCATGCTGAGTGCCCGGAGACAACTGATCCCACACTTGGACACTCTGAAGAGCTGTTCACTTTTCCATTTATAGATTCGGGCCTCTCGCCCGGTCCACTTGAAGCGGGGCAAGAGGAGATCGTATGTAGCAATGCCCAAATATTTGAGCAGCCATGGTCACATGAAGGCAACAGTGGGAAAGTGTCACGAGGTGGACGATGATGAGACACAATTGCCAGAAAGTCAGGAGGAGGACCTGGGTGCGGAAGTGCAAGATGAGGTGGTGGATGATATAGTAACTGACCCAACCTGGCAGGAGGACATGCAGAGCGAGGACAGCAGCACACAGGGGGAGGGAGGCAGAGCACCCCAACAGGCAGGAGGAAGCAGTGTGGTGGCCGCAGACAGAAGGCAGGCAACTGCTCTCCTTAACACCAACACGAAGGAAGTTGCCAGTACAACTGTTGGGTTTTCCCGAGTCTGATTGTTTTTTAAAGACCCTGCCGATAACCCCAAAAAGGCAATTTGCGCCACCTGCCAGGCCAGCATCAGCAGGGGTGGCAAAACGACAAGCCTGACCACCACCAGCATGATCAGGCCCATTGAAGCAAAGCACCCGACTTTGTGGGCCGAACCCCAAGATCCAGGAACAGTGTCTGCGGGTGGCACCATTGCTTCTTCCGCTGTTGTGCATGCAAGCCAATCCGTTGTCCATGGTGCATGTGAAAATGCCTCCTGCCCTGCACCTGTCGTTGCACACTCTCGAAAAGCAGCATCAGGAAACACGTCCTTGTCCCAGCGCAGCGTTCAGTTATCCATACCCCAGTCCTTGGAAGGCAAGCGCAAATATGCAGCCAACACCCCACAGGCCACACTACTAAATTACCACATTTCACTACTGCCTGAGCTTGAAATGTTGCATTTTAGGCTATTGGAGATGGAAGCATTCCACAACCTAATGGCGGCCGTCCCTTGGTACTCGGTCCCCAACCGCCACTATTTCTCCTGGTGTGCCATCCTCACATTACACAAGCACGTGTCCCAAAACATTAGCCGTGCCCTCAACAACGCAGTTACTGGGAAAGTCCACCTAACCACAAGCACGTGGATAAGTGCTTGAGGGCAGGGATGGTACATCTCACAGATGGCACACTGGGTTAACATAGTGGAAGCTGGGACCCAGTGGGACCTTGGGACGGAACACGTCCTCCCGATGCCAATGATTGCGTGCCCTAGGTCAATCATGGTTGCCCCCACAGTCTACAGCTCCTGCACCTCAGCCTCCTCCTCCTCTTCAGCCTCATCTCCGAAATGACCACATCAGTCACAAGCTGGAAGCACTGCAGCACTGCCTTGGCCAAGCGGCAACAGGCTGTGCTGAAGTTAATATGCTTATGTGAAAAACCGCACAATGCTGAAGAGTTGTGGACAGCTCTGAAAGAGCAGTCTGTGACTCACACCGCTGAAACTACAGCCAGGCGTGGTCATGTGTAACATTGGCAGGAACCTGGTGGCGGCTGTGAGGCGAGGCAAGCTCAGATATGTACCATGCCTGGCCCATGTGCTTAACCTCATGGTTCGGCGGTTTCTCCAATCCTACCTGGAGATGCTGGATCTGCTTGTTAAAGTACTACCTGCACAGCTGTCATACCGTCTGTTAAGCGTGGATGGCCAGAGGACAGAGAGGAGAAGGAGGAGAGCATGGTCAATCATCCTCTTGGTGAGGACACGGAAGTCTTACCTGTTAGCAGTCTGGCACGCATGGCTGAGTTTGTTACGCTGCCTTTCCCGTGACCCTTGCGTTCTCAAAATTTTGGGTGACTGTCATTACTGGTTGGTCACACTTCTAGACCCACGCTACATGGAGAACTTTCTATCTCTTATTCCTGAGGCGGAGAGGTCTACAAAAATGGGGCTGTACCAGAAAGCCCTTGTTGCTGGACTAATAAAAAAATTCCCATCTGAAAACGCTGGCGGCAGAGGGCACGCTTCTTTGGACAACCAAGGAGTACAGGCGAGAGAGGCACAACTTCAATCTAGCAGAGGCAGGGGAACACTGTCAAAGTTCTGGGAGAGTTTTCTCAGACCCTCTTATCGGACAGGCCCTGAGGCGTGGGGTACTCTCACAAGGAGTGCAAAGTTTGGGAAGATGCTGAGGGAGTACCTTGCTGACCATACCAACGTTCTCAGTGATTCCGCTGTGCCTTATAATTATTGGGTATCCAAGCTGGATACGTGGAATGAACTGGCTATCTATGCCTTGGAGGTCCTGGCCTGCCCTGCCGCCAGCGTTTTATCAGAGCGGGTTTTTAGTGCCGCTGGTGGAATTATAACTGATGAGCGCATTCGCCTGTCAACTGAAAATGCTGACAGGCTGACTCTTTTAAAAATGAACAAGGGCTGGATTGGGCCAGACTTCTCAACACCAACGAATAATAGCAGAGTAACAAACTCCAATCCAGTGTCTTTTCTTGAGCGTTGTATTACCATGCACCTTTTCACACTCACACATGGGTATACGCTTCCTGATTTTGGCTATTTGCTCTTGTCCTCCTCCTTCTCCTCAACATCCACCACCATATCACCAGGGTGACCGTGATCCGTGATGCAACACCCACCTAATTTTTTAAAGGGTGTTTATGATGCCCGTAAAACATTTTTTTTTATACAGTATGTTCATGTATACCCCCCAGGGGTAAATGTTTGTCAGCCCATACACAGTGCATGGGCATTACAAGTATAGGAGGCCTGCTCCTTTCTAATGGGAACATTTTTTTATGAGGCCCTCCTTCATGTCTCTTCCAAGGGGGATTGAAGTGCCTCCAAATTTTTGGCAGCCCTTGCATTCACTGGATAGGCCAACACTATGTAAGACTCTCTCCTTTCTAATGGGAATTTGTCATTACTGTGGCCCTGCTCTGTGTGTCTTTAAATTCTTAGTGGGGTTTTTCCTAAAATTGTCAGCTGTTGGACTCACTGCATACCCTATAACTGTATAGTAGCTGACCCTCTCCTTTCTAATGGGAACATGCTGCACCTTGTTACTGTGGCCCTGCTCTGTGTCTTTAAATTCTTAGTGGGGTTTTTCCCAAATTTTGGCAGGCCTTGCAGTCACAGCATGGGCATTACCAATATAGGAGACCTGCTCCTTTATAATGGGAACATTTTTTTTACTGAGACCCTCCTCTGTCTCTTCAAAGGGGTATTGGGTTGCATGCAAATTTTTGGCATCCCTTGCAGTCACTGGATACGCAATAACAGTATAGGAGACCCACTTGTTAATAATGGGAACAAAGAATAGCCGGCTGATGGCTTTCTAACAATAGCTAGGGCCGACTGCTGGCCTTTTAAGAATAGTAAGGGCCGTCTGATGTCCCTGTAAAAATAGGCTTCATGACTTTCAGAATCCCTCCATCATAAATAAAATAGGATGTGTCTGATGATGTGTCACTAACCACATTGCCAGATAAGGTTGTAAAATGTTAAAATGCCAAATGACATTTCCCGGTGAATGCATTTGTCTTATAAAAAAAAAAAACGTAAAAGAAACAAAACAATAGGATCGATCTTTAGTATAAAAAAACAGCGTCACAAATTTAACAACAATGTAATCACATTGTTCAGCTCATGCACCTCCTCCTCCATCTCCAAAATGGCCTCATCAGTCACAAGCTGACAGCACTGCCTTGGCCAAGCGGCAACAGGCTGTGCTGAAGATAACATGCTTAATTCTTAATTGACAAACCGCCCAGCGCTGCAGAGAAAGCTGTAACACAGCAGCCTGATCTGTGGCTCTCACCGCTGAAAATACAGACAGGCATGGTCGTGTGTGACAATGGTCGAGACCTGGTGATGGAGAAATGACAGCCGGGGTACCTACGGTTTCCCTCTTTGCCAGTCCTTTCACTGAGCTAAAGAATATGGCTGTGGTGAAATACAACCCCACTGAGAAGCTATTTCAGATTGTAAAACATTGTGCCCACCAGAGGATTTGATTCTGAGGGCTAACCTTTCTCCCCCGCTCAAGAGCTCCATAGCAGCTGCAAAGTTAGCGCTATCATGAACTCTCCTGAGGTAGAAGCCAAGGCACACCAGAGGATTCTCTGGTGGGACCGTCCAACCCTGCCAAGAAGCAGTCCTGGCTAAGAAAAGTGTGTGGAAAGGTTCCCGGACACTCTATGGCTACTTTTTTTTTTTTTTTTACTGAGGAGGAAACACACGCAAACACGGGGAGAACATACAAAGTCCTTGCAGATGTTGTCCTTGCTGGGATTTGAACCAAGGATCCCAGCACTGCAAAGCTTAAGTGCTAACCACTGATCCTATGTGCTGCCGTTCACCCTCTAATATCTAACAGGTTGGAGAAACTTGCACGTACTGTCACGCTATCTTCAGCTCCTTTGTGAGAAAATGTATTTGGGCAGCCACTCAGTCTACCAAATAAAATTCCTCAGAAGGACATTGGGGATGGCTTCACTACTGGTACTGGGGGCAGTGCTAATACCATCGTACCATAGTTTGCTGGAAATATTCCAGGCTGGTAGGAGGCAAGCAAATTCCCACAGAATAGTACCAGCAGTTGTGTTCAGGGACCCGCGCTTGTAGAAGACGGAGACAACACCGGGAGAAACAGTGACTGCTGGGGACCGAGTATGGACACGAGCCATGAGGCATGTGGTTGTGAAAAGCTACCGCCTCCACGAGCCTAAAAAAACACATTTCAAGTGAAAGCGGCTTTACAGGACTTCCTGTGAGAAATGACACGCAGGGTAGATAGGGTTTCCCTCTATGCCAGTCCTTTCACCGAGCGAAATACCACTGTCTGCAAAAAATTTGTGCACTGGCCCCGTACTGTCCCTGTCCACATTCACCTGTCCACGTGTTTGTGGTTAGGCGGTCCTTCCCAATAAGTGCACTGGGGAGGGCACGGGTGATGTTGTGGGACCCGTGCTTGTGGAAGGCGGAGGCGATACCGGGAAATATAGTGGCTGCTGGGGACCGAGTATGGACACCCGGCCTCCGCCGGCATGAGGTTGTGAAAAGCTTCTGCCTCCACGAGCTTAAAAGGCCATATTTCAAGTGCAAAAAGCTGCCCAGAAATCTGGCAGTTTAGTGTTTCGGCCTGTGGGTGGCTGGCTGCATACTTGCACTTCCATTCCAAGTAACAGAAAACTAAGCAGATGGTGGCCTCTATCATCATCATCATGGCCTCACCTCAGCACTATGAACTCTCCTGAAGGAGAAGCCAGGGCCCGCCGGAGTAGTCTCCGGTTCTCTGGTGGGCCCGTCCAACCCTGCCGAAAAGCAGCCCTGGCTAAGAAAAGTGTGGGAGAAGGTTCCCGGACATTCTATGGCTGCTTTTTTAATGTGGATCGGCCATGCTTTTGCATGTTATTTCTCAAACCGCATTACAGATCAGACCATTGTCCAAATCTTTATTCAAGAAATTAAATGCGCAAAGAAAGGTGTGTGTGTATGTCAAAGCACCACCGACCAGGGCGAGTTGATGTTGGACGGGCTGCCATTTCTTCTGCAATAAGCTGCATTACAGGACTTCCTGTGAGCAATGACATGCAGGGTAGATAGGGTTTCCCTCTATGCCAGTCCTTTCACCGAGATAAATACCACTGTCAGCAAAAAAAGTTGTGGACTGGCTCCGTACTGTCCCTGGTCACATTCACCTGTCCACGTGTTTGTGGTTAGGCGGTCCTTCCCAGTAAGTGTACTGGGGAGGGCACGGGTAATGTTGTGGGACCCGTGCTTGTGGAAGGCGGAGGCGATACCGGGAAATATAGTGGCGGCTTGGGACAGAGTATGGACACCCGGCTGCCGCCGGCATGAGGTTGTGAAAAGCTTCCGCCTCCACTAGCCTAAAAGGTCACATTTCAAGTGCAAGCAGCTGTCAAAAATCTGGCAGTTTAGTATTGCAGCCTGTGTGTGGGTGGGTGGGTGGCTGGCTGCCTGCATACTTGAGCTTGCATTCCAAGGAATGGGGTAGGGACAACTGAATGCTGCAGTGGGACAAGACGTGGACAGTGATTGTTGCAAGTCTGCAACGACAGGTTCATGGCAGGACACATCTTCGCATGCGTTTTGGTATGTTTTATTGTGAGTCCGTAAAAGTGGCGTAATACCTCTGACAATGTTGACAGAAGTGACCTGGGAGTCAGAAATGCTTCCAGGGGTCTTCCCCACGCTGTTCCCATGTCATTTGAGCACTGTTACCATCGATTTGGGCAATTTTTAGGCCCTCTGCTGACCGCCGGGGGGAGCCACCTGAAAAATGCTCGAGTTTCCCATAGACTTACATTGGGCTCGTTGCTCGGGTCGAGCACCCGAGTATTCCAATTTGCTCAACCCGAGCAACAAGTACTCGAGCATTTTAGTGCTCACTCATCACTAATACAGGGTGATGCTTCACACCCCAGCCTCATCTCATCGCGGATTGGGTGATAATGAGGAGGAGGAACAGGAGCTGATTTCCTGCGCTACAGACTGTACTACCCACACAACTATCATATCATCTGTCCAGCTTTGAAGGTTTGCAGAGAGGGAGAAATAGGAGGAGGAGAGCATGGACAGTCGTCCTCTTGGTTAGGACAGGGAAGTATTTGCTGTTGGCAATCTGGCACACATGGCTGACTATGTTCCGCTGCCTTTCCCGTGACCCTCGCGTTGTACGCATTTTGGCCGACAGTAGTTACTGTTTGGTCACACTTCTAGACTCACACTACAAGAACTTTATATCTCTCCTTCCCGTGGCGGAGAGGTCTAATAAAATGTTGCAGTACCAGAAGACCCTTGTTGAAGAATTAATAAAAAAATTCCCATCTGGCGGCAGAGGTCACAGTTTGTTTGACAACTAAGGAGAACAGGCAAGGGAGGCACAAATATGATGCAGAAGAGACAGGGGAACACTGTCAAAGGTCTGGGACAGTTTTCTTATACCCTCCCAGCACCCATGCCCAGATGCGTGGGGTACTCTGATAAGGAGGGAAAAGTTTTGGAGGATGCTGAAGGAGTACCTTGCCGAACATACCAGCGTTTTTTGATTTCTCTGTGCCTTATAACTATTGGGTATCCAAGCTGGACATGTGGCATGAACTGGCTCTCTATGCCTTGGAGGTCCTGGCCTGCCCTCCCCCTAGCGTTTTGTCAGGGCGGGTTTTAAGTAACGCTGGTGGTATTATAACTGATAGGCGCATCTGTTTGTCAACTGAAAATACTGACAGGCTGACTCTCATCAAAATGAACAAGGGCGGGACTGGGCCAGGCTTCTCAACACCACCAAATCATAGCAGTGGAACAAAGTCAAATCCAGTGGCTCTCTTTGGGGGTCTATTCCCATGCACCTCTAAACAACTAGACCTGGGCATAAGCTTCATGATTTTGTCTATTTTATGTCACCCTCCTCCTCATCCTCCACTACCATATTAACAGGGTGACCATCATGCAATATCCACATAAACACCCTTAAAAAAAATTGTGATGCCCGTAGGAAATATTTTTTAGGCCTACCTCTAACATTATATATGTTCATGTATATCCCCCAGGGGTAAATGTTTTTCAGCAGATGTACTTAGTGCATGGACATTACCAGTATAGGAGACCCACTCAATAATGGGAACATTTTTTTAATGAGGCCCTCCTCTACATCTTGTCAAAGGGGTATTGGAGTGCATCCTAATTTTTGGCATCTCTGCCACTCACTGCATATGGAACAGTATAGGAGACTCACTCCTTTATAATATGAATTTATTTTTTAATGAGGCCCTCCACTATGTCTCTTCAAATTGGTATTGGAGTGTGTCCTAATTTTTGGCAGCCCTTGAACTTGCTGCATATGCAATAACACTATAGGAGACCCACTCCAAAGTTTTATGTTGTAGTACCAGATGGCCCCTGTTGAAGAATTATTAAAATAAATCCCATATGACAATGCTGGCGGCAGTCGTCACAGTTTCTTGGACAACCAAGAAGTACAGGCGTGTGAGAAACAGATGCAGCAAAGGCAGGGGAATGCTGTCAAAGGTTTTTAACAGTTTACTCAGACCCTCCCAGCGCCCAGGCCGTGATGCACGGATTACTGTGAAAAAAGCCTCTACAGTTTTGTCAGATGGTTTTTAGTGACAACGGAGGCATTATAACATATACGGAATAACAGTATAGGATACGCACTCCTTAACAATGGGAAGGCATATTCAAATCTATTCTATATTCTACAATATTACCACTCTTATCTGAAATTCCTTTATGGATGAGCTCTCTCAGTATGGATAGCGTATTACACCAACCCAGCACTGCTGCCAAAAAATATCTCTTCTATTCCCTATTGATATCACAATTAGCTGCATTTACAATAGGGACAGGTGCAAGGTATCAGCTGGAGAGGAGTATTGTTATTGTCGTCGAATACATCTCTTGATTGATATTGATTGATATTTTCCATGCACTCGTTGACAGATTCATATATATATCTATATATATATATATATATATATATATATATATATATATATATATATACTGTATGTGTGTGTGTGTGTGTGTATATATATATATATATATATATATATATATATAATTTTTTTATTTATTTTTTTTAAACGGTGATCTGATCTTTACTAGAGATGAGTTAATATTTCAATGTTCGGTTCGGATTACAATCAACGATTTTGCAATATATGCCGATTTATAAGTCGAATATTCGCCGAACATATCGGAACGTCATTGGATTCAATTGGGGGCAAAACCAAACGCATACACAACACTTTAAAATGGGCCCAAAAGCTGCCGAAACAGATCAAATTAGGGGCAGACACCAGGAAAGTGGTCTCAATTGACCCACAGTACGAAATTTACAATGGCTCAGCAGCAATCAGCCATGGGCCATTCATGAGTTATCAGGGTCTGGGCCAGCATTTACATCTTTGAATTCAAATTAAGACAAGGTGTGTGAGGGATCGGTGTAGGTCTGCTGTGCTGGAAGCCCTGATAACACATGCAACAGCTCAACCTGTTTTTATGCTCAGCCACACTCAGATGGTAGAAAAATTCTTATTTATTATTATAGCGCCATTTATTCCATGGCGCTTTACATGTGATAGGGATATACATAGCAAAAACATTTACATAATCTTAACATAATGAGTCAGCGACTTGTAAAAGAGGAGAGAGGACCCTGCCCGCGTGGGCTCACAGTCTACAAGGGATGGGTGAGGATACAGTAGGTGGGGGTAGAGGAGGTCATGCAGTAATGTGGTGGAGAGGTGGTTACTAGTGTTGAGCCACCCCCCGTAGTGTTCGAGTTCGGTTCGGTTCGTCGAACACCCGTATGTTCGCCGAACTGTTCGTCGAACACGGTTAAAACCAATGGCAGGCAAACAAAAACACATAGAAACACATAGAAAACACCTTCAAAGGTGTCCAAAAGCTGACAAACTGCTCAGAAGACACAACTAACACATGGAAAAGTGACAAGTACATATAGTCATGCGAAAAGAAAAGAGGTGGAGGAGTAAAAGGAGGGGGAGACACAGATATAGGCATGTCATGCCCTTCTAAAACCAAAAAAGTGCGAAGCCGACGCGGCCAGTCCGTTCCTGCCCGTGCGACCTCCGTGTCACCGGGCTTGTGCCAGAGCCACGGTGGACCCTGACGGCCAGCCCCCCTCTCCCAATACTGGTGCCTGTCCGCTGGTGGGTCGAGCGAGCCACCCTGCGGCTAAAATGTCTCTCTAATCTAAATGAGTACACTTTAAATCCTTTTACAAGGATCTATTGGAGGGCAAGTCTGGTGCCAGCAGCTGTGGTAATTCCAGCTCCAGTAGCGTCCACTAAAGCTGCTGCAGTTAAAAAGCTTTTATAAGGATCGAGCTTGGCGGTCCACCGCAAGGCGTCCTACCGCCAGTCCCAGCCCCTGTGCCTTGGGGTGCTTCCCCGATGCTCTTCACTGAGTGTCCCGGGGGCCCGAACCATTTCCATTGAAAAAATTAAGTGTCCAAACTTCAGGTGGTGTAGCTTGCTTAACAGCTGGGATAATCCGCTGACTAGCAGACACTGCTACTAGGCACAAAGTATTTCCTGGGCTAGATGCAGTTAAAATTTGTAATTAGATACTCTCGTTGGATGCTGAGAAAGCATTCCATAGAGTCTCCTGGCACGCCATATAATATTCTCTTAAAAAGCTTGGGGTAGGGGTCTAGGGGACCCTTTTATAGGCAAAATCACGGCCCTGTATCGCAATACGTCACCTAGGCTGAAGATAAATGGAACATTTTCATCACCTTTCATAATCTCCAATGGGAAAAGGCAGGGATGTCCTCTGTCCCCTCTCTTATACATCTTAGTGACGGAGCACCTGCTCTCATCAATTCGCCATAACCCCAATATTAGGTGGATTGAGGTGGGAGGCACCGAGTACAAGTGATCGGCATTTGCTGATGATGTCCTAGTATATATCACTCAATCACATATATCCATCCCTGCTGTTATGGCTGAAATAGATCACTTTGTTACATGGTCAAATTTTAAAATCAATACAGCGAAGTCTGAGGCCCTCGATGTCTCCCTCCCCAAATCCATACAGGATTCCATCCAGTCCAACATTCCCTTTGCCTGGCCCTCACAGGGTATCAAATACTTAGAAATTCCTATTCATAGAGACCTCTCCCATCTATGTTATCTTAATTTTGGGCCCTTTATTGAACAACTCCATACAGACCACGGTTGGCAAGTTAGAACTGTAAGATTCACTACGTGAACCACTGGTGTTTTGTGGAAAAGCACATGTACACTGTGTTCCAAATTATTATGCAAAAAGTGGTTAGGAGTGATAAGGTAAGAATTTTTTTGTTTGTCAGTTAAACTCATTGATGGTGATGTGTGTCAGGGCTCTTTATATCACTGTAAGCAATTGCAGACACCTGTGCTAATTAGTTTGACAGGTGTGTCCAATGAAAGGCAAGACTACTTAAGAAGGCTGTCCCACATTATTAAGCAGCCTACATTTTCTGGCAAAATGGGAAAGAAAAAGGATGTGTCGGCGGCTGAGACGCAACAAATTGTGGAGTGTTTAGGTCAAGGCACGACTACAATCAACATTGCCAAGACACTTCATCCTGATCATCGCACAATCAAGAAGTATGTAGCTGATTCACGGTACACACGTGTGCGTGCTGATAAGGGAAAATTGAGGACTCTTTCCTACAGGCATTACGTCACGGTTAAAAGAGCAGCGGCAAAAAAGCCTTGTCATAGCAGCAGACAAGTTTTTGAAGCTGCTGGTGCCTCCAACTTCCCCCGAACAACAAGATGCAGGGTCCTTCTGAGGTTTGCAGCTGTGCGTAAGCCATCCTGTCGACCTCCTCTATCCACTGCAGAAACCGCTCCAGTGGGCCAAACAATACATGAAGACTGACTTCAAAACTGTTTTCTTCACAGATGAGTGCCGTGCAACGCTCGATGGTCCAGATGGATGGAGTGGAGGATGGCTGGTTGATGGACACCCCATGCAAACACGGCTTTGGCGCCAACAAGGAGGAGGTGGAGTAATGTTTTGGGCTGGAATCATGGGGAGAGAGATTGTCGGCCCCTTTAGGATCCCTGAAGGGGTAAAGATGAACTCCATAATGTATGTGGAGTTTCTCAAACAGCACTTCCTGCCATGGTTCAAGAAGAAAAACAGTGTATTCCACAGCAAGATCATTTTCATGCATGATAATGCACCGTCTCATGCTGCACATAACACATCTGCATCTCTGGCTGATATGGGCATAAAAGGGGACAAACTTATGGTGTGACCCCCATGCTCCCCTGACCTCAACCCCATTGAGAACCTCTGGAGCATCATCAAAAGGAGTGTCTATGATGGCGGGAGGCAGTTCACATCTAAGCAACAGCTCTGGGAGGGTATTCTGTCCTCATGCAAAACAATTGAAGCAGAAACCATCCAAAACCTGACAAATTCAATGGACGAGAGAGTTCAGAAGCTCCTTTCGAACAAGGGGTCCTATGTGCAAATGTAACATCACCTAGAATAAAGTTTTGAGTTGAAAACTGTTTGATTTCAGTTTCTAATAACCTGCTAATGCTTATAATTTCAAAAATGACCATTTTTTTGTTCTTTATTAAAATGAAAAGGTTGATCGAAGAGTGTGGCAACCCAGTAGTCAGGATTATTTTGAATTCTGACAATCTGAGGGTCATGTTGCAGGTAGTGCAGCAAGAAGGCACTCATGTGTCTTGCGCATCTAGGAGCCCCAAAATTATTTTCCGGGCTAGATGCAGCTAAAAATTTATTTGAAAGCTGGTGGAGCTTAGTATAAATGGCCTAATAGAATCAATACTGCAAACTGCAACAAGGCCCAAATTATTTTCATGCCAAGATACAGATAAACATGATTAGTAATTTTAAATCTGGTGGAGTTTAGTATAGATGGCCTAATAGAATCAATACTGCACACTGCTACAAGGCCCAAGTTATTTTCCAGCCAAGATACAGATAAACATGATTAGTAATTTGAAAGCTTAAAATGGTTGGTGAGGTGATTTTAACAAATCATCAAGATTTTACTCTCCCCAGGATGACACAGGGGTAGAAAAGTCCTTTCGGATCCATGATTTGTTCATCTTTATGAACGTGAGTCTGTCTACATTATCAGCGGAGAGCCACGTGCGCTTATCTGTCAGCACACCACCAGCAGCGCTGAACACACGTTCAGACAGAACGCTGGCTGCGGGGCATGACAAGATCTCCAAGGCGTAAGTGGCGAGCTCCAGCCATTTATCCAGATTGGAAGCCCAAAAACAGCAAGGGTCCAGTGACACAGTCATGGCTTCAGTGTTTACTTGGAGATACTCCTGTACCATCGTCTCTAGGCGTTGACTATGTGTCAGACTTCTTGTCTCCTGTGGTCTTGCAAAGGATGGGCTAAAAAAGTGGTGAAATGATAACGCAAAATTGATGTTACCAGCTGATACTGTGTTTCTGTTACGGTTTGAGTGCTGAACACTCGACTTTCCCACGGTTGGCAATTTGGAACTGTGAGATTCACTACGTGCACCACTAGAGTTTTGGGGAAAAGCACATGTAAGATTCTGCAACAGTCTCTGCTGATAATCCTGCATGCGTGCATCTCTTTCTATGGCAGGAATAATTTCTGCAAATTTACTTTTGTACCGGGGATCTAACAGTGTGGCAACCCAGTAGTCAGGATTATTTCGAATTCTGACAATTCGAGCGTCATGTTGCAGTTAGTGCAGCAAGAAGGCACTCATGTGTCTTGCGCATCCAGGAGCACCAAGTCCATGTTGTGTTGGTGGCGAGGTAACAATCGTGCTTCCGTCCTCTGCCCTCTCCCCCCAACCTCGCACAACAGAAATGTGATCAAGGTCTCCCTCATTTGATGAGTCTTCCATCAGTTTGTCCTCCACTTCTTCCTGGGCTCCTGCACCTTCCTCACTAGTTTGGCTGCTACCATGCGCCCTGGTAAAGCCATCTCCCCCACCCTCACATGCCTGCCGCCTTGGTGCTGCCGACCGTCTGGACCTTGCAGATGTTAGCCCTTCCACATACAACTCCTCCTCCTCTACTTCCTCCACCTCCTCTTGTGCCACCACCTGACTCCGAATTCTGTTTAACATGTGCTTCAGCATGTAAATCACCGGAATAGTCATGCTGATAATGGCATCGTCAGCACTAAACATCTTCGTCGCCATTTCAAAACTGTTCAGAAGGGTGCATAGGTCCCTGATCTGAGACCACTCCTCCAGCGTGATTTGCCCCACCTCTGGATCTCGTTGTCCCAGGCGATACGTCAGAACGTATTGCACCAGGGCTTGTCGGTGCTGCCACAGTCGCTGCAACATGTGCAGAGTTGAATTCCACCGGGTAGGCACATCGCATTTTAGCCGGTGAAGTGGCAGGCCCAACGACTTCTGTAGAGATGTAAGTCGCTGAGCTGCGGGATGCGAATGGCGGAAGTGATCACACAGCGACCGTGCCCTCTGCAGAAGGCCATCTAGTTCGGGATAGTGGGCTAAAAATTGCTGGACAACCAGGTTCAACATGTGAGCCATACAAGGCACGTGTGTGACATTGCCCCGGCGAAGGGCCGCACCCAGGTTTGCAGCATTGTCGCACACGGCCTTCCCTGGTTTCAGGTCCAGTGGAGACAACCATTCATGAAACTGGTTCTCCAGAGTTGACTACAACTCCTCAGCTGTGTGACTCACATTTCCCAGACATTTCAAAGTAAAAACCGCCTGATGACGTTGAGCCCTGCTGCCAGCATAGTAAGGAGGTGTGCAGGATCCCTTCTGCGCAGTTAGAAAGCTTGTGGCATGACCAGACAGGCTTGGGTGCAGGTGGAGGACCGAGAGGAGGCTGAGGAGGCAGAAGCATTGGAGGAACTTCGAGATAAAGAGGATTGACGCACAACTCGTGGGGATGGCAAGACTTGGACAGCAGCCTCTTATCCTGCTGTCACCATAGTTACCCAGTGCCCAGTCAGCGACATGTAACGCCCCTGTCCATGCCTACTCGTCCAAGTGTCTGTGGTGAAATGCACCCTGTCACACACAGAGGTTCTCAAAGAAGCGGTGATGTTGTGTGCGACATGCTGGTGGAGCGCAGGCACACCTTTCTTTGAGAAGTAGTGCCGACTGGGCATCTGGTACTGGGGCACTGCGACGGACATAAGGTCTCAAAAATCCTCTGTGTCCACCAGGCGGAAAGGCAGCATTTCTGTAGCCAAGAGCTTGCAGATGGTGAAATTCAACCTCTTAGCTTTCTCATGGCTAGGAGGAAATGGTCTTTTACTTGTCCACATCTGAGGGACCGAGGGCTGGCTGTTGTGCTTAGACGGGGTTGAGAAGGGTGTCCCCGGCAAACTGCCGGTCTGTGAGGAAGGTGCAGGCGGACATGTTAGGTTGCCTTGATCCAAAGGTGGTGCTATCGATGTCGGACAGCGTTTAACACCAGCTGGTGTTTCCACCTCCAAAGAAAATTATGACCTGCCAATCACGCTGGCTGTTGCGGGTAATGAGGTGGCAGGTCTGCGTCCCAAAACTGGTGTGACTGCTGTCCCCCCAGTCACAGAGGATGAAGAGGCTGTGGATGCACAAGATGTGGCAGACGGTGGTTGGCCCGGCCGGCTAGGCTGTATTGTAGCACAGTGAGCTTCCCACTGCAACTTATGCTTCAGCTCCATGTGCCGGTTCATGCATGAAGTACTCAAACTATGGATTTTTTGGCCTCTACTTAGCTTTTGCTGACAAATGTTACAGATAACACGAGTTGGGTCATCTTTATCGATCTGAAAAAGTGCCCAGGCTATGCAAGGCTTAGCACCCATGCGACCTGAAGAGCCACCACGACTTGTGGTCAGAGGTAGAGTTGTGTTTGAGGATGCAGTTGTTGACGTGCTTCCAGTACTACGTCTCTGTCCAGGAAGGCGCAACCTGACCTCGTCGTCACTAGCATCCTTCTCCACCTCCTCTGCTGACCTCATCTCTTGGCTGACTGTGGGTTGACAGTAAGTTGGATCTCCAACCTCATCATCATCACCCTGTGTGTTATCACACCCGTCGTCCTCCGAGCCAACCTGTTCCTGCCCTGACAAAAAACTAAAGTTGTCGCTCCAATCAGGTATTTGAGTCTCATAATCGTCTTCCTCATTGTCTCCACCAACAGGAGTTACAGTTTGGGAATGAGGGTCTACATTATGGTCAGAACCTTCTGCGTCTGGTCCTGGATCTGACTCAAAGATTCTGGGCATCAGTGCAGATCATTTCCTCATCTGGATTCACAGAAGCTCTGGAGCTGACCTCTGATTCCCAGGCTATAGTATGAGTAAACAGCTCTGCAGACTCAACCATCTGTTCTACCCCATACTCAGACGGGCAGCTGGAGACTTGGGAGCTGTGAGGAAGCAAGTGCGATTGGGGTGACACCTCTGAGGACTGGAGTATTTGTGATGTTGAAGTCGAGGTGGAGGAGAGCCCACTTAAAGGAGCACTTGATATCCGTTGAAGCACCTGCTGTTTTTGTGCCTCATCTGGAATTTGTAGCGATTGGCGTGGCTGTAAGAAAGGGATCTTAACACATTGTCCGCTAAAAGAAGTAGACATTTTAGTTTGGCTGGAAGATGGTCTTTCTTCTGCAGATGTTACTGTTGCTTTAACACCTACCCCACGGACACAACCTTTTTTTTCCCTTCCCAATACGCCTATTCCCCTTTCCACCAGCAGCAGGCCTTTTTCCATTCATTTTGGTGGTTAACTAATTCACAACTCTGGAGTTGTTTGCACAGAAAACAATGGATGGGAACCGAGCAGAGCTGAGTGGCCAAATTGTGGTATTAGCCCAAAAGTATTGGCTGGGTTAGATGCAGATAAAAATTATTTTGAATTTGCAACCTGGTGGAGGTTAGTATAGATGGACTAATAGAACAAGTCCCACACACTGCTACAAGCCGAAATATTTTTTCAGAGCTAGATGCAGAAAAAAATTATTTTTAATTTGCAACCTGATGGAGGTCAGTATAGATGGACTAATAGAATGATGCTATGCCCAAAAGGTTTTACTTCACTAGGTGCAGTAAAAAAAATTGTATTCTATACACAGGTGGTGTAGCTTGCAACACAGATAGGCTACTCCACTGACTAACACACTCTGCAATAGGCCAAAAAGGATTTGCTTTGCTAGATTTAGCCAAATGCTGTGAAAAAAAATTGCATAGCACTGGCACAGACCTGCCTGGCAAAAAGTGATAGGAACTGATGTAATCTAGCCCTGAAAAGGACTGCAATTCCAATTAGTCTTTACTCCCAACCTATCTATTTAAGAGCACAGACCTGCCTGATAAAAGTGATAGGAAATGATGTAACCTAGTCCTTAAAAGGACTGCAATCACAACTATTTCCTACTCCCAAGCAATCTGTAGATTTGTGCGAAAATTGGCTGGAAATTAACAAAGTATAGCGCACACAGCAACAGCGGTGCTGTCTAACACGCAGCTGCAGCAGTGAGAAAATGGTGGCGACGGGGAAAATGGCTGGGTCTTATAGGGCAAGGACATGTGACATACACTGCCAATGACACATGCCCTTGCTTGTGTGAAAAAAAGCAGTTCGCTCCGTGTGTGTGCTGCTGATAGGCTGACAGATTGCACCTCCCCACTGTAAATGCGGGAAAGAGAAAAAAAAATGGAGATCTTCATTATTTCTGCAGAGATCCATCCCCTGCCCCTCCCCCTGCCCCGCTGTACACTCTAACTGCTTATTAACATTAATTTTCAGCATTACTGAGAAAAAATCCGGTTATGATTTTGGTGCACGAACAGTTATCGAACATAACCTCGAACAGCCAAATTTTTTTCAAATTGTTCGTGTTCGCCGAACGGCTCGAACACCACCCAAAACAGCTCGAATTTGAGATTGGCGAACAGTTCAAGTCGAACACCGCTCATCTCTAGTGGTTACTGCAGGTTGTAGGCTTGTCGGAAGAGGTAGGTCTTCAGGTTTCTTTTGAAGTCTTCTATGGTAGGCGAGAGTCTGATGTGTTGGGGTAGAGCGTTCCAGAGTAGGGGGGATTCACGGGAGTTATCTGGTATGTAATTGTGGGAAGAGGAGATAAGAGGAGTAGAAAAGGAGATCTTGTGAGGATCGGAGGTTGCTTGCAGATAAGTAACAGGAGACTAGATCACAGATGTATGGAGGAGACAGGTTGTGGATGGCTTTCTATGCCATGGTTAGGGTTTTGAACTGGATGGGGAGCCAGTGAAGGGATTGACAGAGGGGGGAGGCCAGGGAATAGCGGGGGCACTGGTGGATTAGTCGAGCAGCAGAGTTTAGGATAGATTAGAGGGGCGCAAGAGTGTTGGAAGGGGGGCCACAGAGGAGGAGGTTGCAGTAGTCAAGGCAGGAGATGATGAGGGCATGCACTAGTGTTTTTGCAGAGTCTTTGCTGAGCAATTCATGGATCCGGGAGATATTTTTGAGTTGGAGTCGGCAGGAAGTGGAAAGGGCTTGGATATGTGGTTTGAAGGAGAGATCAGAGTTCAGGGTTACCCCAAAGCAGCGAGCTTGTGGAACTGGGGAGAGAGAACAGCCATTGATGTTGTTGGATAGGTCAGATAGGGGATATGAATGAGAGGGTGGAAAGATGATGAACTCTCTTTTATCCATGTTGAGTTTTAAAAATCTGGCAGATTAGAAGGATGATATGGCGGACAGACATTGTGGGATTTTGGTTAGTAGGGAGGAGATATTAGGTCCCGAGAAGTAGATCTGTGTGTCATCAGCATAGAGGTGATACTGAAAGCCGTGAGACTGAGCTGTCCCAGGCCAAAGGTGTAGATGGAGAAGAGCAGAGGTTCTAGAACTGAACTTTATGGGACACCGACAGATAGAGGGCGAGATGAGGAGGTGGTGCGTGAGTGGGAGACGCTGAATGTCCTGTCTGTTAAGTATGAGGAGATCCAAGATAGGGCCAAGTCCGTGATGCCAAGAGATGAGAGAATCTGTAGTAAGAGGGAATGGTCGACTTTGTTGAAGGCAGATGACAGGTCCAGAAGGAGGAGGATGGAGTAGTGTCGCTTGGATTTGTCGGTTAGTAGGTCGTTGGTGACTTTGGTCAGGGCAGTTTCAGTCGAGTGAAGCCAGATTGTAGGCAGTCGAAGAGGGAACAGGAAGAGAGGTAGGAGGACAGTTCAAGGTGGACTTGTTGTTCTAGTAGTTTTGAGGCATAGGGGAGAAGTGATATGGGGCGGTAGCTAGTCAAAGAGGATGGGTCAAGGGAGTGCTTTTTGAGGGTGGGTGTGATTGAGGCATGATTGAAACATGAGGGGAAGACACTGGTTGTTAGTGACAGGTTGAAGAGGTGGGTTAGGGTTGGGATGAAGACTGTGGTAAGGTTAGGGATGAGGTGAGATGGGATTGGGTCAAGTTCGCAGGTGGTGAGGTGTGATTTGGAGAGTAAAAGAGGAGACTTGACCTTCTGTAATGGTGGAGAAGTGGGGTTTGGAGGAGGAAGGTTGAGTAGATATGAGGAGGGGTTGTGCGGGCTTTAGGCAAAAGCTTTGCCTGATGGTGTCAATCTTCTGCTTGAAGAATGAGGCAAAGTCTTCGGCTGAGATGAGAGAAGAGGGAGGAGGTGCTGGGGGACGAAGGAGAGAATTGAAAGTGTTAAATAGCTGTTTAGGGTTGTGAGACAGGGAGGATATGAGAGATGAGAAGTAGGTTTGTTTTGCTGTAGTGAGTGTGGACTTCAAAATAGTGAGGGATTGTTTGAATGCGATGAAGTGCTCGATAGAGTGAGACCTTTTCCATCTCCGCTCCGCAACTCTGGAGGCCCATCGCAGTTCTTTAGTAAGTTAGGTGTCAGGGTTGCCTGTTGATTGTGCAAGCTTTGGTATGTGTGAGAGGAGCGATCGAGTCGAGAGCTGCAGCTATTGTGGTATATGAAGCGGCAGCAACATCTGCATTGTGTAAGGAATTTATGTCTGTAAGAGGGAGGAGGGATTCAGAGAGTGAGTGTAGGTCAAGGTGTTTGAGGTTTCTGCGAACGTGTGTAAGTTTGTGGAGTGGGGATTGTGCAGCTGGAGAGGAGAGGGTAGAGAATGTGAGGAGGTTATGGTCAGAGAGAGGGAGAGGTGAGTTAGAGAGGTTAGATAGGGAACAGAGGCGGGTGAAGACGAGGTCCATTGTGTGGCCATCTTTGAGTAGCTGCAGAAGACCATTGAGCAAGGCCGAAGGAGGAAGTGAGGGATAGGAGCTTAGAGACAGATGAGTGGGAAGTGTCAATGGGGATGTTGAAGTCACCCATTCTGATAGTGGGGATGTCAGCGGAAAGGAAGTGAAGCAGCCAGGTGGTGAAGTGGTCTAAGAAAGTGGTGGTTAGCCCTGGGGGGGTCGGTAAATGACGGCCAGTTGGAGGTCAGAGGGGGAACAGATGCGCACACACTCCACTCTTTAGAGGTGCACTGTAACGGAGGGTAGCAGTGGGATTTGGGTGAAATCGCAGGTATCTGACAAAAGGAAACCTACGCCTCCACCATGTTTGTCGTTGGGGCGGGGGTGTGTGGGAAAGGGGGAATCCGCTATACGAAAGTGCAGCTGGGGAGGCTGTGTCAGAGGGGGTGAGCCAGGTTTTGGTGATGGCGAGGAAGGAAAGTTTTAGTAGTGATGAGCGAGCATGCTCGGTGCTAGCCCTAGCATCCCACTGCTCGTGATGCTCGGCGCTCACTGAGTATTTCTGGGTTGCTTGGGCGGGAACTCGGGTCCCCTCCCTGCATGTTTGGCACTCTTTAGAGAGCCAATGAACATGCAGGGATTCCCTGCCATGCACTGTAATGCCATAGCCATGTTGGTTGTGGGCATTACAGTGATTGGCTGGCCGCACAGCGTCATCAGGTGTAGATCAGACCTGGCACCGCCATGCTCGTCACAGTCAATCCAGATCAAACAGTGTAGGGAGAGCTGCTGCTGTGTCAGGGAGAGATTTGATTGTGTATTAGGTAGTGTAGGGAGAAAAACCGTACATTACACATATCCATCTTAACAAACAGTCCTTCTGAGAACTAATCCATCTGCAGAGATATGAGGCAGGCAGGGTGTATAGGCAGGCAGTGTATATAGCAGACTGCAGTGCATATAGCACATGAGGCTCCATTCCAATTCTGCCTTCTGCTGCTGTTAGATATTTCTATACAAAGGCCCAGGTCTCAGGGGCCAGGAATACTTTTCTTTGGGTCTTAATCCTCATTTGCTTAAAAATCAATCCAGAGAACACCATTTTTTCTGCTCCATTTGCTTGTTGGCACTGCAGAATACAGCCAGGTCCTTTCCATATTAGAGCGCTAGAAATCCAGGTATTTAAAACTGTGTGTTCTCCGTCAAACGGATCACATATACGTTGTCAGAAAATACTGCCATTTCTGGCCTCCATTAAAATTTTCCTTTAGTGTGTCATTGAAGCAATTCATCGCAGTTTGCTGTTCAAACTACTTATCTATTGGCCAGGTATTTAAAACTCTGTTTTCTCTATCACACGGATCACATATAAGTTCGCTCCAAACTCAGTCATTTGTAGTGAGCGTGGAAGATACGGTCTTTCATTAAAAATGGGCAAGGCACGTGGCAAGGGAAGGGAAACTGGACGTGATGGTAATGGTGCATGCAGAGGCCGAGGACAAGGCCGGTGGCAAGCCGAAATTGTGCCACAACAAACACCCACATCTTCTCGCCTGACCTTCCTGTCCCAATTTCTAGGGGACCGCATCACAACACTATTGAACCCAGAGCAGTGTCAAAAGGTTGTTGGTTGGATAGCGGATAATGCTTCTAGTCACTTAGCCAACACCACCACCACCCTGTCTTCCATACGGTCAAGTCTCAGTAGCCGTGAGTCTGGACTGCATATTCCTCACCCTGATCCTCCTTCCTCCCACCATGCCGAGTACCCAGAGACAACTGATCCCACACTTGGACACTCTGAAGAGCTGTTCACTTTTTCAGTTATAGATTCGGCCTCTCGCCCGGTCCACTTGAAGCGGGGCAAGAGGAGATCGCGTGTAGCGATGCCCAAATATTTGAGCAGCCACGGTCACACGAAGGTGACAGTGGGAAAGTGTCACAAGAGGTGGACCATGATGAGACAATTGCCAGAAAGTCAGGAGGAGGACCAGGGTGCGGAAGTGGAAGACGAGGTGGTGGACGATATAGTAACTGACCCAACCTGGCAGGAGGATATGCAGAGCGAGGACAGCAGTACACTGGGAGGGAGGCAGAGCACCCCAACAGGCAGGAAGAAGCAATATGATGGCCGCAGAAAGAAGGCAGGCAACCGTTCCCGGTAACACCAACACAAAGGAAGTTGCCAGTACAACTATTAGGTCTTCCCGAGTCTAGTTGTTTTTTAAAGACTCTGCCGATAACCCCAAAAAGGCCATTTGCACCACCTGCCAGGACAGCATCAGCAGGGGTGGCAAAACGACCAGCCTGACCACCACCAGCATGATCAGGCACATGGCAGCAAAGCACCCGACTTTGTGGGCTGAACCCCAGGGTCCAGGAACAGTGTCTGCGGGTGGCACCATTGCCTCTTCAGCTGTTGTGGATGCAAGCCAATCCCCTGTCCATGGTGCATGCGAAGATGCCTCCTGCCCTGCACCTGTCATTGCACACTCTCAAGTAGCAGCATCAGGAAGCACGTCGATGTCCTTGTCTCAGCGCAGCGTTCAGTTGTCCATACCCCAGTCCTTGGAACGCAAGCGCAAATATGCAGCCAACGCCCCACAGGCCACACTACTAAATTCTCACATTTCACGACTGCTTGCTCTCGAAATGTTGCCTTTCAGGCTCATGGAGATGGAAGCATTCCGCAACCTGATGGCGGCGGCCATCCCTCGGTACTCGGTCCCCAGCCGCCACTATTTCTCCCTGTGTGCCGTGTCCCAAAACATGAGCCATGCTCTCAACAACGCAGTTACTGGTAAAGTCCACCTAACCATGGACAAGTGCTTGTGGGCAGGGACGGTACATCTCTCTGACCGCACACGGTGTTAACATAGTGGAAGCCGGGACCCAGTCGGACCTTGGGACGGAACACGTCCTCCCGACGCCAAGGATTGCGGGCCCTAGGTCAATCAGGGTTGCCCCCATGGTCTACAGCTCCTGCCCATCATCCTCCTCAGCCTCCTCCTCCTCTTCAGCCTCCTCCTCCTCTTCAGCCTCCTCCTCCTCTTCAGCCTCCTCCTCCTCTTCAGCCTCCTCCTCCTCAGCCTCCTCCTCCTCCTCAGCCTCCATCTCCGAAATGACCACATCAGTCACAAGCTGGAAGCACTGCCTCAGCCAAGCGGCAACAGGCTGTGCTGAAGCTAATATGCTTAGGTGAAAATCCGTACAATGCTGAAGAGTTGTGGACAGCTCTGAAAGAGCAAGCAGATCTGTGACTCACACCGCTGAACCTACAGCCAGGCATGGTCGTGTGTGACAATGGCCAGAACCTGGTGGCGGCTCTGAGGCGAGGAGAGCTCACACACGTACCATGCCTGGCCCATGTGCTTAACCTCGTGGTTCAGTGGTTTCTCAAATCCTACCCCGAGCTGCCCGTTCTGCTTGTAAAAGTACGCCACCTGTGTGCACATTTTAGAAAGTCAGCTACTGCTTCCGCTGCCGTTGCAGTGTTTCAGCAGCGTTTGCAGCTTCCGGCTCAGACTGGTGTGTGATGTCCTTACGCTTTGGAACTCTACACTGCAGATGTTGGGAAGGATTTGTGAGCAGAAGAGGGCAGTTGTTGACTACCAGCATCAACAAGGCCGTTGGTATTCAGTTCAGACTCCACATAAGACCTCAGGAGTGGACATGGATGTCAGACATATGTACCATCCTCCAAAACTCTGAGGACTCCACCAAGATGGTGAGCGGCGATGACGCCATAATTAGCGTCACCATCCCGCTTCTCTGTCTTCTAAAACGCTCTCTGCTCACAATCAAAGAGGATGCATTGCAGGCGGAGCATGATGAGATTGAGCAAGGAACCATACAGGGTGATTACACACAGCCAAGCCTCATATCATCCCAACATGGATTGGGTGACAATGAGGAAGAGGAGGAGGAAGGACAAGAGCTAGCTTCATGCACTATAGACGGTACTACCTGCACAGCTGTCATACCATCTGTTCAGCGTGGATGGCCAGAGGACAAAGAGGAGGAGGAGCAGGAGAGCATGGTCAGTCATCCTCTTGGTGAGGACACGGAAGTCTAGCCTGTTAGTAGTCTGGCTCGCATGGCTGAGTTTGTTACCCTGCCTTTCCCATGACCCTCGCGTTCTCAAAAATTTTGGGTGACTGCCATTACTGGTTGGTGACACATCTAGACCCACGCTTCAAGGAGAACTTTCTATCTCTTATTCCTGAGGTGGACAAGTCTACAAAAATGGGGCTGTACCAGAAGGCCCTTGTTGCAGAACTATTAAAAAAAATTTCCATCTGAAACCGCTGGCGACAGAGGGCATACTTCGTTGGACAACCAAGGAGTACAGGCGAGAGAGACACAACTTCAATCTAGCAGAGGCAGGGGAGCACTGTCAAAGTTCTGGGAGAGTTTCCTCAGACCCTCCCATCGCACAGGCCCTGAGGCGTGGGGTACTCTCACAAGGAGTGCAAAGTTTGGGAAGATGCCGAGGGAGTACCTTGCCAACCGGACCAATGTCCTCCGTGATTCCTCTGTGCCTTATAATTATTGGGCATCCAAGCTGGATACGTGGAATGAACTGGCTCTCTATGCCTTGGAGGTCCTGGCCTGCCCTGCCGCCAGCGTTTTTTCGGAGCGGGTTTTTAGTGCTGCTGGTGGAATTATAACTGATAATCGCATCCACCTGTCAACTGAAAATCCTGATAGGCTGACTCTTAAAAAAATGAACAAGGGCTGGATTGGGCCAGACTTCTCAACACCACCGAATGATAGCAGCGTAACATAAACTCAAATCCAGTGTCATTTCTTGGGAGGTGTATTCCTGTGTACCTTTTCACACCCACACATGAGTATACGCTTCCTGATTTTGGCAATTTCTCTTGTCCTCCTCCTTCTCCTCATCCTCCACCACCATATCACCAGGGTGTCCGTGGTCCGTGATGCAACACCCACCTAATTTTTTTAAAGGGTGTTTATGATGCTCGTAAAAAAAATTTTTGAGAGTGTATTCATGTATACCCCCCAGGGGTAAATGTTTGTCAGCCCCTACACTTAGTGCATGGGCATTACAAGTATAGGAGGCCTGCTCCTTTCTAATGGGAACATTTTTTTATGAGGCCCTCCTCCACGTCTCTTCCAAGGGGCATTGAAGTACCTTCAAATTTTTGGCAGCCCTTGCGTTCACTGCATAGGCCAACACTATGGAAGACCCTCTCCTTTCTAATGGGAATTTGTCATTACTGTGGCCCTGCTCTGTGTGTCTTTAAATTCTTAGTGGGGTTTTTCCTAAAATTGTCAGCCGTTGGACTCACTGCATACCCTATAACTGTATAGTAGCTGACCCTCTCATTTCTAATGGGAACATGCTGCACCTTGTTACTGTGGCCCTGCTCTGTGTCTTTAAATTCTTAGTGGGGTTTTTCCTAAAATTGTCAGGCGTTGGACTCAATGCATACCCTATAACTGTATAGCAGACTCTCTCCTTTCTAATGGGAACATGTTGTACCTTGTTACTGTGGCCCTGCTCTGTGTGTCTTTAAATTCTTAGAGGGGTTTTTCCCAAATTTTGGCAGCCCTTGCAGTCACAGCATGGGCATTACCACTTATAGGAGACCCGCTCCTTTGTAATGGGAACATATTTTTTACTTAGACTCTGTCTCTTCAAAGGGGTATTGGGTTGCGTCCAAATTTTTGGCAGACCTTGCAGTCACTGGATGCGCAATAACAGTATAGGAGACCCACTTGTTAATAATGGGAACAACAAAGCATAGCCGGCTGATGGCTCTCTAACAATAGTGAGGGCCAACTGCTGGCCTTTTAAGAATAGTAAGGGCCGTCTGATGTCCCTATAAAAATAGGCTTTATGACTTTGAGTCCCTCCATCATAAAAAACACAGGATGTGTCTGATAATGTCACACACCACATTGCCAGATAAGGTTGTAAAATGTTAAAATGACATTTCCCGGTTTATGCATTTGTCTTTAAAAAAAACAACTTAAAAAAACAAACAAAACAATATGAACTTTCTTTAGTATAAAAAACAGCGTCACCAATTTAACAACAATGTAATCACATTGTTCAGCTCATGCACCTCCTCCTCCATTTCCGAAATGATTACATCAGTTACAAGCTGACAGCACTGCCTTGGCCACGCGGCAACTGGCTGTGCTGAAGATAAAATGCTTAATTGACAAACCGCCCAGCGCTGCAGAATTGTTGAAAGCTGTAACACAGCAGCCTGATCTGTGGCTCTAACCCCTGAACATACAGTCAGGCATGGTTGTGTGTGACTATGGCCGGAACCTGGTGACGGAGAAATGACAGTCGGGGTAGATACGGTTTCCCTCTATGCCAGTCCTTTCACCGAATTAAAGAATATGGCTGTGGTGAAATACAACTCCCACTGAGAAGCTGTTTCAGATTGAAAAACATTGTGCCCACCAGAGGATTTGATTCTGAGGGCCCACCTTTCTCCCCTGCTCATGAGCCCCATAGCAGCTGCAAAAGTTAGCGCTATCATGAACTTTCCTGAAGTAGAAGCCAAGTCACACCAGAGGATTCTCTGGTGGGACTGTCCAACCCTGCCAAGAAGCAGTCCTGGCTAAGAAAAGTATGTGGAAAGGTTCCCGGACACTCTATGGCTGCTTTTTTAATGTGGATCGGCCATGCTTATGCATGTTATTTCTCAAACCGCATTACAGATCAGGCCATTGTCCAACTCTGTATTCAAGAAATTAAATGCACAAAGAAAGATGTGTGTGTGTCAAAGCACCACCGACAAGGGCGAGTTGATGTTGGACGGGCTGCCATTGCTTCTGCAACAAGCTGCATTACAGGGCTTCCTGTGAGAAATGACATGCAGGTTAGATAGGGTTTCCCTCTATGCCAGTCACCGAGCTAAATACAACGATCAGCAAAAAAAAGTTGTGGACTGGCTCCGTACCGTCACTGGCCACATTCACCTGTCCACGTGTTTGTGGTTAGGCGGTCCTTAAAAGTGAGTGCACTTGGGAGGGCACGGGTAATATTGTGGGACCCGTGCTTGTGGAAGGCGGAGGCGATACCGGGAAATATAGTGGCAGCTGGGGACCGAGTATGGACACCCGGCCGACGCCGGCATGAGGTTGTGAAAAGCTTCCGCCTCCACGAACTTAAAAAGGCATATTTCAAGTGCAAAAAGCTGCCCAGAAATCTGGCAGTTTAGTGTTGCGGCCTGTGGGTGGCTGGCTGCATACTTGCACTTGCATTCCAAGTAACAGAAAACTAAGCAGATGGTGGCCTCTATCATCATCATGGCCTCACCTTGGCACTATGAACTCTCGTGAAGGAGAAGCCAGGGCCCACCGGAGGAGTCTCTGGTTCTATGGTGGGCCCGTCCAACCCTGCCAAAAAGGAGCCCTGGCTAAGAAAAGTGTGGGGGAAGATTCCCGGACACTCTCTGGCTGCTTTTTTAATGTGGATCGGCCATGCTTATGCATGGGCCATATTTCAAATGCAATAAGCTGCCCAGAAATCTGGCAGTTTAGTGTTGCAGCCGGTGGGTGGGTGGGTGGCTGCTTACATACTTGCGCTTGCATTCCAAGGAATGGGGTAGGGACAACTGAATGCTACAGTGGGACAAGGACATGGACGGTGATTGTTGCAAGTCTGCAATGACAGGTGCATGGCGGGAGACATCTTTGCATGCACCAAGGATCACTTATGATGGCCACACTTTTAGGCAGTGACCTGGAAGTCAGAGATGCTTCTCCATGCTGTTCCCATGTCTTTTCAACGCTGTATGCATGTGTCTGATGTGTCACACACCACATGGCCAGATAAGGTTGTAAAATGTTAAAATTACATTTCCTGGTGAATGCATTTGACTCGCCCAGGGGATGGGGATGACTACTCGGCGCCCGGGCCTTGCTGTTGGTTTTGGGGGATGCCGCGGTGGCCAGCTCCCGGGGCCGTACCCTGGGGTCACTCTTAAAAGCAAGGAATAATGCGGGAAAGGTGTATGGGAAGGGGGAATGTTCGTGACGCCACCTGTGGTGTCTGGTGAGGATCATCAGCGCTGCTACAGTCCTCTGAGGCCGGTGATCAGGCAGCTTAGTTGTTGCGGCTCCCCACAGGTGGAGCGGGGCCTCAGGGCAGTGTAGGTGAAGGGATGCAGGACAGAGGGGGACCCAGCCAGGTCAGAAGAAGAATAGGCGCACTCACAACAGTTCACTAAAGTACCTTTACTGGTGGTGTTTCAGGCACGATCCAGGACACTGTAGGGTGAAGGGTGCATTTCAGGACTCTCCCCAGTGAGCCGGTGTGGGGCCTCCTGTTTCTTGCCTTTTCCTTATAAGTTTATGACCTGCCTGGAGCTAGGCCTAACTTGGTCTCTGTCATGCATCGGCTGACCGGGTGGTAGGGCCTTCTGTTGGAGATCACACTCCCTGGTCTCTTGGGCCTCCGTGACTCCTGACCCTGGTATAACAGTCAGCTTTTGGTGTTCCTGGGACATATAGTTCGCCAGGGGTTCCGGTTCTTTCTGCTGGGCCTTAGGGATCCCTGCAGATGCGGACCCGGTGTCCGGTAAATGGTCTAGGGGAGAGCTGGCTAAGCTCCTCTGCCCCCTATGTAGCTCGCTTACTCCACTTGCCTTCGGCCTCGCTCGGGGCCTTCACTAGGCTTCACACTGGCAGTAGGCCTCGCTACTCTTCACCGCTCTTATGGTGTCGGCATGCCTTAGGCTCACTAACCTGAGCTCCCTGACTCTGTGCTGGACTGCCAACCTCTCTGGCTGCAGCAGGCTGGCTGCATGCTCCAGGCTGTAGATTACAGGCTGACTTCAGAACAGACTGCTCCAGACTGAACTGCCTAGCTCTACCTTCCATTTTTATATCCCTATCCGGGCTCCCTCTGCTGGTCTGAGGTGGAAGGTGGAGGTGTGTGTATGCTATGAGGGCCTCTTGTGGAGGTATCCGTCCATGCACCCCTCTAGGAGCTGTGGCACCAATGCACAGCAGGGCGCCACACATTTGTCTTGGTTGAAAGCAACGCAAAAGTGGAAAAAGGCATCAAAAACGCAATGTGTGAACATAGCCCAAGGTGTGGAGGAGTATTTTTGGTTTTGGTTATTTATTTTGCCTTCTATACAGGTCATTACCCTGGAAAGGATGTTCCTTAACATATTTCCCAGGAAAATCCATTTTGGTTTCGTTTTTGTATGTTTTTTGTGAGTCCATAAAAGTGGCGTAATACTCTGACAACGTTGTTAACAGAAATGACCTGGGAGTCAGAAATGCTTCCAGGGGTCTTCTCCATGCTGTTCCCATGTCATTTGAGCACTGTTCCCATCGATTTGGGAAATTTTTGACCTTCTGCAGACCGCCGGGGGGAGCCACCTGAAAAATGCTAATGTTTCCCATATACTTACATTGGGCTCATTGATCGGGTCGAACACCCGAGTATTCCAATTTGCTCGACCTGAGCAACGAGTACCCAAGCATTTTAGTGCTCGCTCATCACTAATAATCACTGTTTGCAGATGATGTTCTTGGTGGGATTTAAACCCAGGACCCCAGCGCTGCAAAGCAACAGTGCTAACCACTGATCCATCGTGCTGCCCATTATATAACTGAAATCACTAAAATTATTCAATATTTTGCCACATATTGCATAGATTGCTTCTGTTATCCAGACATTAGAAAATGGACGTACATTCAGCTGAAATGTATGGTCACATACACCGGACGAGTCCCTGTTCAGCAATACACGCTGCCAGCTAATCAGAGTCCGGCAGCTGACATCAGCAGGTCGATGGCAGATTCCTACCTCTGCGCCTGCTATTATACACAAGGATGCTGCTGTACATCGGAGAAGGGGAGTCTGTGTTGATTTTTTTCTTTTTTTTTTTTTTTTTTTTTTTATGCTTTAGAGAACAGTGGCAGAAAGGGAAGATAAATACCAGGAAGAGGTCCAGGATGGGGAAACATATATAACAGGATATGGGACATATACAGCTGGAATGGGTCCAGTAGGGGGGGTATATATACAAGGGCAAATGATTGGGGGCATATATACTAGGATGGTTGACATACATACCAGGAAAAGGGACCATTAGGAGGAATGTTATGCCAGAATGGAAGACCTATATACCAGGAAGGAAAGCAATCAGAGGCCATTAGCTCATGTCAGCAGGTTGCTCAAGGCAGTGGCATTATACTTTACCCATAGCAAGCATGTTGTCAGCTGCTGTCTTCTGCGCGACGTGACGTGGGAACAGAATGTTTGTTTTTTTGGGGGTTATAAAACAGTGGTAAAAAGGGAGACAAATATGCCTGGAAGAGGCCTAGGATGGGGGACATATACACCAGAAAGGAACTCGGGTTAAAAGTTATATATACCATGAAGGTGCTCAGGATGGTAGACATATATGCCAGGAAATAATCCTGGGGGAATATATACCTGGAGGGTACCCAGGTTAGGGGGCATATATTCCTGGAAGGAGCCCAGGTTGGGTACATTATTACATAATGGGGGGGGGTGCAACACATTTGTCCTAATAAAATTTAGAACTCTACAAGTGCCCATACATCTGACCAATATGCAGTGGGAGCAGGTCAAAATTTTGCATTCGGGGCCCATCGAACTCTAGTTACGCCACTTTTCTACTCTAGAAGCAATGCTTCCTGGTGAGGTTATTGTCTTGCATACAGAGTCCGAGCCTGGCACAATTTTTTATTTCTGGTGGATTTGTAAAGAATCTGTCCAATAAATCCTCTTTTATCCCATCTGAGGCATATGTAAGTGCAGTATGGAGTTGACTCGCCCCCTGGGCCCGCGTGTTCACGTGTGTGGGTTACCCGGAGCCGGGTCTCTGGGGATTGTAGTCTCCATGGCGGCGACCCGGTCCCGTGGCTCAGGGTGGTCAAACCAGTGGCGGTCTTTTATAGGTTTTAGGTTAATTGTCCGACTGCGCCACCCGTGGATCGCGGTCAAGGTGTACCGCCGCTGCGAGGCAGACCGCTGAGGCTGGTGTTGTGTGCGCAGCAGAGAATGGGATAACTCCCCACGGGAGGAGTATAGCCTCAGGGCAGTAAGCGTGGATGATGGGAGTGATGGTGCACGGGCGTCCCAGCACTAGTAGTGCTGTATGCAGTGAGAAAGCACAGAGACAAGGTGTTGCAGTTCAGGTTCTTTACTCTCAGTTCTCATCCAGGTGACTTGTGCGCAGGTAGGACCGCCCGAGCCGTGCTGCGTCCACCAGGCAGGGGGCTCGACCAACCCCCAGGTGATTCCAGAGTGCGGCACAGGACTCCCTTCTGTCCTTTCATCAGCCGTGCCCCACCAGTGACACTACTTCTGTCCAGCTGCCTCGGATCTTCTCCTGGGAGGGCTGGGTGCCCACTTCCCTGACCATATGTGGTGTGCCTTTCTAGTAGGTGTAGTGAGGGGTCACACCAGTAAATGGTCACGACCGCTGGTTCTTGGTTAAGGATTAGTCGCCTCCACCAACTTGGGATCCGGTACCCTGTTCTACCAACCCGCAATCTCCTGGGTCCTTAGGGTTCCTTCTGCCTTCGTGTCTCTGGGCCTCTCTTGGTGTTCTGTTCCTTCTCACTTTCCTTTGTTCCTTTCTTCTGGCTCTGGCTTTCACTCTAGGCCTGCCTCGTGGAGCTGGGCCCAGACTGAGCCATAGCTCCCTGTCAGCCCTCCTGGCTGAACTCCTTCTCCTCACTCCTCTGACTGAACTGACTGCCTTGAACTAAGATGGTGCCCACCTTATATACCTCCCTCTCTGTGTATGAGCCCAGGTGACTTGCAACCAATGGGCTCCTACCTATGCCCAGAAACTGTCCCCTCCTGCTCCTACATCACTGGGTTTTCCTCCCCCCTCCCCACTCCAGCCAGGGACATGATCTGTTATGCCCGCATTACTGTACTAATGGGAGCACCGTTGAGCTGTTCCCCGGAAATTGGGTGTGTGTGATGCATGCAGCTAACCGAGCCCTGGTCCACACTCCATCCTTACCCGGGAGTGGAACATCACACCTCTGGTGCAATACCCCTGTAGCGGCCGAACCCTCGGGGCGCTACAGAGTCATGCATCCTAAACCCTTTCATTTATTAAAGTAGACTGGAGACTTTATAACCTTGGGTAACCAGACAAAATCAATTTTTGGTTGAGGTTTTCCCACGAACAAAGTTAATTTTATTCAATATTTTAATTAATAGATCTTTGAATAATAAGTTCCACAATTGGATGTGTTTCAAAAAAATGTTACTCTGCTGAGATAATCTTATAAATGTGCCCCTTTCATGTACTGTGAAATATCTTTTTGACTGTGCAGGAACATGGTCTCATTAAACCACATCTCCTGGGCAGGGGACAAAGCAAACAAGTATACAGTCATTATAGCAGGAGACCATAGCTGAATCTTTCTATGAGGTATAAATTGCAGTGAAATGTTTTGCCTCACAGGTAAAAATCATCCGGTGAGTGATTCCAGGATGCTTGTGTCCCCGCTCCGCATTTTTGTCACTTTTTAGACAGCCAATTAACATGCAGGGATTGCCTGTCACTCACTGTAATGCCGTAGCTATATTTGCTGTGGCATTAGTGATTGGCTGGCAGCATGGCGTCATCTGGTCTATATCAGACCTGGTGACCCTATGCTCGTCACAGTGTACCTTGGAAACAGGCTGAGTAGGGAGAGATGCTACTGAGTGAGGGAGAGAATTGTCGGTTTATATTCCAGAAATATAAATATATATATACAGGGTACACTGGGGGACACACTTAAACTAACAGTCCTTCTGAGGACTAATCCAGCTGCATGTATTACTGGTGATAGCAGGAGTTAGGCAGGCCGAGATTGTGGACACTGTATACTACTGAATAGGGTCCATTGCACGTTATGTCAGATGCTGCTGTTATCAATAGCCCTAGAAATTAGGGATATATTTTTTTTTGCTCTTAATCCTTATTTGCTTAAAAAGCAATACAGTTCACAATTTTACTGCTCCATTTAATTGTTGGTAGAATACAGACATTTTTTTAAAAATTGTATTCGCATTGCTGTATTGTGGAAGCACAACTCCATTTAAAGTCAGCCAGCTGTGTTGTTGAACCTAATCACACTTGTTTGCTGACCAATACTATGCTAGAAGGCCACTGACAGAGTAAAACAGCCCTGGCTCACACCGCAAACCTGACTTATCCAGCGATGCTCTAGAAGTGCCGAATGCCTATGGAGGAAAACTTGCGCACTAGAAAACTTTATGCACTATAAATTGATGTTAAAAACTTATAACTCTGCCCTTCACCTTGTCAAACAGTCCTACTTCACCACCCTGATCTCCTCACTATCCAACAACCCCAAAAAACTCTTTAATACCTTTCACTCCCTCCTCAGTCCTAAAGCTCAGGACTCCAACACGGACAATTGTGCTGAGGACTTGGCCTCCTACTTCACAGAGAAAATAGACACTATCCGTCAAGAAATCAGCTCCCAGCCACCAAGTGCTGTGACTCCAATCCCTCCCCACATCTCCTCTGGATCACTCTCCACATTTGACCCAGTCACAGAAGAAGTTGTCACCAGGCTCCTCTCTTCTTCTTGTCCTACTACATGCACCACCACTGACCCCACTCTCTCATATCTACTCCAGTCTCTCTCTTCAGTTGTCACTACTCACCTAACTAAAATCTTCAACCTCTCCCTCTCTTCTGGTATCTTCCCCTCCTCCTTCAAACGCTCCATCGTTCCTCCATTATTAATAAAGCCCTCTCTTGACCCTTCCTGCACAAACTACAGACCAGTCTCCAATCTCCCCTTAATCTATAAACTCTTGGAGCGCCTGGTCTACTCCCGCCTTACCCGTTACCTCTCCATTCACTTTCTTCTAGACCCATCACAGTCCGGCTTCCGCCCCCTACATTCTACAAAAACAGCACTCATCAAAGTAACCAATGACCACCTGACAGCAAAACGTAATAGTGACTACTCTCTGCTCATTCTTCTTGACCTCTCTGCAGCTTTTGACATCGTTGACCACCACCTCCTACTGTCTATGCTCCACTCAATTGGCATAAAGGACACTGCTCTCTCCTGGTTCTCCTCCTACCTATCTGACTGCTGTTTCAGTGTATCGTTCACTGGCTCCACTTTCCCCCCTTCCTCTCACTATTGGGGTTCCTCAGGGTTCAGTCCTTGGCCCTCTTCTCTTCTCTCTCTACACAGCCACAATTGGACAGACCATCAGCAAATTTGGCTTTCAGTACCATCTTTATGCTGATAACACACAACTGTACCCCTCATCCCCTGACCTTACCCTCACTGTACTACAGAACACCAGTGACTGCCTGGCCGCAGTTTCCAACATCCTGTCCACTCTCTATCTGAAACTCAACCTTTCCAAAACTGAACTACTTCTGCTCACGCCATCTACTCACTTCCCTAAATCTGACATCTCCCTCTCCGTGTGTGGCACCACAATAACGCCAAGCCAGCAGGCACGCTTTCTGGGCGTTGTGTTTGACACCAATCTTTCCTTCACCTCCCATCTCTTGCCCACTCTTGTAACTTGCACCTGTAGAACATCTCTAGAATTGACCCCTTTCTCACCTTGGAAACAACAAAAACCCTCACTGTTGCACTGATCCACTCCTGCCTTGACTACTGTAACTCTCTATTAATTGGCCTCCTCACTCGACTTTCCTCTCTCCAGTCCATCCTTAATGCTGCAGCCAGGGTCATCTATCTGGCTTATCGTTACTCGGACTCTTCCACTCTATGCCAGTCATTGGCTGCCCATGAATTACAGGATCCAATTTAAATTGCATGTACTCACCCACAAAGCTCTCCACAGTTCGGCACCAGCCTTCATCTCTTCCCTCATTTCTGTTTATTGGCCTGCCCGTTCTCTACACTCTGCCAGCGACTGTCGACTAACATCTGCATTAATCCGTACCTCACGCTCCCGTCTCCAAGACTTCTACCGAGCTGCACCTATTCTTTTGAATGGTCGAGGAGGACAATGGCCGGAACCTGGTGGCATCCCTGAGGCTTGGCAACCTTGCACATGGGCCATGCCTGGCCCATGTGCTCAACCTAGTGGATCAGCGGTTTCCCAAAACGTACCCAGATCTGCCTCATTTGCTTGTGAATGTACGCCTCGTGTGTGCATATTTCAGAAAGTCGGCTACAGCTTCTGCCACCCTTGCCGTACTTCAGCAGTGTTTGCAGCTTCCAGCTCACCGACTGTGCAATGTCACCACGCGTAGGAACTCAACGTTGCATTTGTTGGGGAGAATTTGTGAGCAGCAAAGGGCATTTGAGTAGCAGCTTCAACACACCCGTCGGTATTCAGGACAGCCTCTGCACATAAGAGCAGTTAAGTGGGCATGGATGTCTGACATTTGTCCCTTTCTCCAAAACTTTAAGGACTCCACCAGGATGGTTCGCAGTGATGATGGCATAATTAGCATGATCCCACTTGTCTGTGTACTGAAACCCTTGCTGCTCATAATTAGAGGCGGCATTGCAGGCGGAGCACAATGAAATGGAACTATACAGGGTGAATGCTACACAGCCCAACCTCATCTCAACACGGATTGTGTGATAAGAGGAGGAACAGGAGGTGGTTTCCTGTGCTACAGATGGTACTACCCACACAACATTCATACCGTCTGAGCGTGGATGGCCTAAGGAGCGACAGAATGAAGAGGAGGACCAGTAGGAAGCTGAGGAGGAGAGCATGGACAGTCATCCTCTTGGTCAGGACAGGGATGTTTTGGCTGTTGGCAGTCTGGCACACATGGCTGAGTTTGTTACCCTCTAGTGATGGGTGAGCACTAAAATGCTCGGGTGCTCGACCCGAACAACGAGCCCAATGTAAGTCTATGGGTAACGCAAGCATTTTTCAGACTGCTCCCCCCTGCGGTCTGCAGTGGCCTGAAAATAGCCGAAAAAGATGGGAACAGTGCTCAAATGACATGGGAACAGCATGGGGAAGACCCCTGAAAGCATTTCTGACTCCCAGGTCACTGCTGTCAACAACGTTGTCAGAGGTATTACGCCACTTTTACGGACTCGCAATAAAACATTCAAAAACGAAACCAAAATGGATTTTCCTGGATAATATGTTAAGGAACATCCTTTCCTGGGTAATGACTTGTATATAAGGCAAAATAAATAACCAAAAACAAAAATACTCCTCCACACCTTGGGCTATGTTCACGCGTAGCGTTTTTAAAGCGTTTTTGCACTTTTGTATTACTTTCAACCATGACAAATGCATTCACTGGGAAATGTGATTTTAAAATTTTACAACCTTATCTGGCCATGTGGTGTGTGAGATATCAGACAGTGTTTCATTTATGAATGAAGGACTCTGAAAGCCACAAAGCCTATTTTTATAGGGCCTTCAGGCGGCCTTTACTATTCTTAAATGGCCAGCAGTCGGCCCTTATTATTCTTAGAGAGCCATCAGCCGGCTAGGTTTTATTGTTCCCATTACTAAAGAGTGGGCCTCCTATACTGTTGCATATGCAGAGAGTGGCAGGGCTGCCCAAAATTGGGACGCATCCCAATACCCCTTGGAAAATTTGGACGCACTCCAATGCGCCTTGGAAGAGAGGTAGAGGAGGGCCTCCTGAAAAAAAAAAAATGTTCCCATTATTAGGAAGTGGGTCTCCCATAGTGTTAGCCTATGCAATGAATGGAAAGGCTGCCAAAAATTTGGAGGCACTCCAATGCACCTTGGAAAAGACGTGGAGGAGGGCCTCATAAAAAAATGTTCCCATTAGAAAGAAGCAGGTCTCCTATACTTGTAATGCCCATGGACTAAGTGCCCTCCACAGTGCACTTACTGGGAAGGACCGCCTAACCACAAACACGTGGACAGGTGAATGTGGCAAGTGACTGTACTGAGCCAGTCCACAGCTTTTTTTTGCGTAGTTGTATTTCACCACAGACATATTCTTTAGCTCGGTAAATGGACTGGCATAGAGAGAATAAGAGATATAAAGTTCTCCTTGTAGTGTGGGTCTAGAAGTGTCACCAACCAGTAATGACTGTCACAAAAAATTTTAAAAACGCGAGGGTCATGGGAAAGGCAGCGTAACAAACTCAGCCATGCGTGCCCGACTGCTAACTAACGTGTCCTCACCAAGAGGATGATTGACAATGCTCTTCTCCTCCTTCTCCTCTTCTGTCCTCTGGCCATCCACGCTGAACAGACGGTGTGATAGTTGTGCAGGTAGTACCGTCTATAGCGCATGAAACTAGCTCCTGTTCTTCCTCCTCCTTTACCTCATTGTCACCAAATCCACATTGGGATGAGATGAGGCTTGGCTGTGTGGAATCACCCTGTATGGTTTTTTGCTACATCTCATCGTGCTCTGCCTGCAATGCATCCTCTTTGATTGTGAGCAGAGAGCATTTCAGAAGACAGAGAAGCGGGATGGTGACGCTAATTATGGCGTCATCGCCGCTCACCATCTTGGTGGAGTCCTCAAAGTTTTGGAGGATGGTACATATGTCTGACATCCATGTCCACTCCTGAGGTCTTATGTGTGGAGTCTGAACTGAATACCGACGGCCTTGTTGATGCTGGTACTCATTAACTGCCTTCTTCTGCTCACAAATCCTTCCCTGTAGTGTATCTGCAGTGTAGAGTTACAATATGTGGGGAAAACACATACCAGTCTGTGAGCTGGAAGCTGCAAACGCTGCTGAAATACGGCAAGGGCGGCGGAAGCTGTAGGTGACTTTCTAAAATGGACACACAGGCGGTGTACTTTAACAAGCAGATCCAGCAACTCCGGGTAGGATTTGAGAAACCGCTGAACAACGAGGTTAAGCACATGGGCCAGGCATGGTACGTGTTTGAACTCGACTCGCCTCAGAGCCGCCACCAGGTTCTGCCCATTGACACACACGACCATGCCTGGCTGTAGGTTCAGCGGTGTGAGCCACAGATCTGCCTGCTCTTTCAGAGCTGTCCACAACTCTTCAGCATTGTGCGGTTTGTCACCTAAGCATATTAGCTTCAGCACAGCCTGTTGCCGCTTGGCCGAGGCAGTGCTGCAGTGCTTCCAGCTTGTGACTGATGTGGTCATTTCGGAAAAGGAGGCTGAAGAGAAGGAGGAGGCTGAGGAGGATGAGGTGCAGGAGCTGTAGACTGTGGGGGCATCCCGGATTGACCTAGGGCCCGCAATCCTTGGCGTCAGGAGGACGTGTTCCATCTCAAGGTCCGACTGAGTCCCGACTTCCACTGTTAACCCAGTGTGCCATCAGCGAGATGTACCGTCCCTGCCTACAATCACTTGTCCACGTGTCCGTGGTTAGGTGGACTTTCCTGGTAACCGCGTTGTTGAGGGCACGGCTAATGTTTTGGGACATGTGCTGCTTGTGTAATGCGGGGATGGCACACCGGGAGAAATAGTGGCGGCTGGGGACCAAGTACCGAGGGACGGCCGCCGCCATCAAGTTGCGGAATGCTTCCATCTCCATGAGCCTAAAAGGCAACATTTCGAGCTCAAGCAGTCATGAAATGTGGAAATTTAGTAGTGTGGCCTGTGGGGCGTTGGCTGTGTATTAGCGCTTGCGTTTCAAGAACTGGGGTATGGACAACTGAACACTGCGCTGGGACAAGGATTTTCTTGCTGATGGTGCTAGTTGAGAGAGTGCAACGACAGGTGCAGGGCAGGAGGCATCTTCGCATGCACCATGGACAGGGGATTGGCTTGCATGCACAACAGCGCAAGAAGCAATGGTGCCACCCGCAGACACTGTTCCTGGACCCTGGGGTTCAGCTCACAAAATCGGGTGCTTTGCTGCCATGTGCCTGATCATGCTGGTGGTGGTCAGGCTGGTCATTTTGCCACCCCTGCTGATGCTGGCTTTGTAGGTGGTGCAAATGGCCTTTATGGGGTTATCGGCAGAGTCTTTTAAAAACAACCGGACTCATTAAGACCTAACAGTTGTACTGGCAACTTAATTCGTGTTGGTGTTACAGGGAGCGGTTGCCTGCCTTCTTTCTGCAGCCACCACACTGCTTCTTCCTGCCTGTTGGGGTGCTCTGCCTCCCTCCCCCTGTGTGCTGCTGTCCTCGCTCTACATGTCCTCCTGCCAAGTTGGGTCAGTTACTATTTCATCCACCACCTCATCTTCCACTAACGCACCCTGGTCCTCCTCCTGACTTTCTGGCAATTGTCTCATCATCGTCCACCTCTTGTGACACTTTCCCACCGTCGCCTTCGTATGACCGTGGCTGCTCAAATATTTGGGCATCGCTACATGTGATCTCCTTATGCTCCGCTTCAAGTGGACCGGGCGAGAGGCCCGAATCTATAAATGCAAAAGTGAACAGCTCTTCTGAGTGTCCAAGTGTGGGATCAGTTGTCTCTGGGCACTCAGCATGGTGGGGAGGAAGGAGGATCAGGGTGAGGAATATGACTCACGGCTACTGAGACTTGACAGTGTGGAAGACAGGGTGGTGGCTGAGTGACTGGAAGCATTATATGCTATCCAACCAATAACCTTTTGACACTAATCTGTGTTCAATAGTGGTGTTCGGCGGTCCCCTATTAATTGGGACAGGAAGGTCGAGCGAGATGATGTGGGTGTTAGTTGTGGCTCAATTTCAGCTTGCCAACGGCCTCGGCCTCTGTATTCACCATCACGTCCAGTTCCCCGTCTCTTGCTACCTTCCCATTTTAAATGAAGGACAATATCTTCCACCTCACTACAAATGGCTTTAGTTGGAGCGAACTTAGGTGATCCTTGTGACGGACAAACCACAGTTTTAAATAGCTGGCCTGTAGGTAACTATTTTTTTACAGCGCCAAACTCGTATCAATAAGTTCACTGACACACTGCATCAAAATTTAAATGGAGGCCAGAAATGGCAAGACTTTCAGCGCAATTATTTGTGATCCGTGTGACGGACAAACCACAGTTTTAAATAGCTAGATTTTTAGCGCTGTAATATGGAAAGGTCCTGGCTGTATTCTGCAGTGCCATCAAGCAAATGGCGCAGAAAAACTGTGTTCTCTGGATTGCTTTTTAAGCAAATAATCAGGATTAAGATAAAAAAAATATATTCCTGGCCCCTAATACCTGGGGCTATTTCTACAAATATCTGTTAAAGCACCAGCAGACAGAACTTGAATGGACCCTCTTGCTATTTGCACTGCAGTCGGCTATATACCCTGCTTCCTGCCTATATACACTGCCTGCCTGATATCTCTGCAGATGGATTAGTCCTCAGAAGGACTGTTTGTTGAGATGGATGTGTGTCTCTAATATAGTCTGGTATACCTACACTAACTAGAAACAAGCAAATCTCTCCCTAGCTCAGCAGCAGCTCTCTGTACACTGTCTGATTCCGGAGTGACTGTGACGAGCATGGCGGCACCAGGTCTGATATAGACCTGATGACGCTGTGCGGCCAGCCAATCACTACAATGCTACAACCAACATGGCTGTGGCATTACAGTGTGTGGTAGACAATCCCTTCATGTTGATTGGTGATCTCAAGTGATATGCAAGGAGGGGACCCGAGCTCCCGCCGAGCAACTCCCGAAATACTCGACAAGCGCCGAGCATCTCAAGAAATGAGATGCTCAGGCGAGCAGCAAGTAGTAGCCAGCATGCTCAATCATAACTATTCCCCTTGCGTTGTACTTATTTTGGGCGACATTAATTTCTCATTGGTCACACTTCTAGACCCACGCTACAAGGAAACCTTTCTATCTCACCTTCCCATGGTGGAGAGGTCTAATAAAATGTTGCAGTACCAGAAGGCCCTTGTTGAAGAATTATTAAAAAAAAATTGCCAGCTGACAACGCTGACGGCAGAGGTCACAGTTTCTTGGACAACCAAGGGGAACACTGTCAAAGGTCTGGGACAGTTTTCTCAGACCCTCCTAGTGCCCAGGCCTTAATGCACGGGATACTATGACAAGGAGTGAAACGTTTTGGAAGATGCTGAATGAGTACCTTGCCAACTGTACCAGCATCCTCTTTGATATCTCTGTTCCATTATAACTATTAGGTATCCAAGCTGGACAAGTGGCATGAACTTTCTCTCTACGCCTTGGAGGTAATGGCCTGCCCTGCCACTAGCTTTTTTTCCCAGCGTGTTTTCTAGTGCCGTCGGAGGTATAAAAACTGATAAACACATCCGCCTGTCAACTGAAAATGCTGACAGGCTGACTCTTAAAAAAAAATGGCTGGTTTGTGCCAGACTTCTCAACACCACCTGATGATAGCAGCAGAACATAAAGTCAAATCCAGCTTTTTTTTTGGATGTGGGTCTATTCCCATGCACCCCTTTACAACCAGACATGGGTATACGCCTGATACTTTGGTTTTGTCACCTTCCTCCTTCTCCTCACCCTCCACCACAATAACGGAGTGACCATCATGCAACTCCAACATTTTTTTTTAAGTGTGGTGTTCAATCCCGTAAAAACTATTTTTTGAGTCCTACCTCTAACATTCTATATGTCAAACAAGCACATTCATGTGTACCCCAAGGAGTAAATGTTTTTCAGACCATGCACTTAGTGCATGGGCATTACCAGTATAGGAGACCCACTCCTTAATAATGGGAATTTTTTTTTAAATAAGGCCCTCCTCTACATCTCTTCAAAGCGGTATTTGACTGCGTCCTCATTTTTGGCAGCCTTTGAACTTGCTGCATACGCCATAACAGTATAGGAGACCAACTCCTTAATAATGGAAAATAAATTTTTAACTGAGGCCCTCCACTACTCCTTTTCAAATTAGTATAGGAGTTCGTCCTAATTTTTTGCAACCCTTGTAATTGCTACATATGCAATAACCGTATAGGAGACCCACTCCTTAATAATGGAAATTTAAAAAAAGTCTCTACGCTTTAGTGGTCCTGGCCACTAGCGTTTTGTCAGAGATGGTTTTTAGTGCCAACGGGTGTATTATAACATAAATGCATTAACACTAGCGATGGGTGAACCCATGACTGTTCGGGTTCAGCTAATTGAGCCAAATGCCGAACAATTTTTTTTAAAAGTTTGGGTACCAGAACAGTACCTAAAACACTGACCCCATGAGCCGAGTATCCCTGGTTTCCCGCGCTGCCACTTGTGTGACAGTGCAGGAAACACAGGCTCTGATCGGCAGTAAACCGCGGTCAAAGCGCTGTGGCATCATGCTGACAGGTGTTGAGGTGAGTTCAACTCATTGGCAAGCATGGGAAAATACTCTCTGCAAATGCGCTGACCTCATTTGCTGGCAGTCAGTGTATTGCCGGCTGCTGAACAGAGTGGTCACATTTTACAATGGTGATAGTAGTACAATCAGCTGGCGCCTATTACCCGCGGTAAGCTTTTTTCCGCGGGTCACTATCACAGCTATGGCATCATGCTGACACTTGTCAGCATGATGCCACAGTGCTCTGACTGCGGTAATGCTATTACCACCGTTCAGAGCCTGTGTTAACTGCACTGTCACGCAAGTTCCCAAGGAAGTCCATGTTCGGGGTCCATGCCCAAACAGTAGATGTTAGGTCAGGCCCCCGAACCTTACTGTTGGGGTTCGCCCATCACTAATTAACACTGTAGGAGACCCACTCATTAATAATGGGACGGCCAATTCAAATTGGTTCTATATTCTACAATATTTCTTCTCTTATCTTTAATTCAATCACAGGTTGGCTATCGCAGTATGGATAGCGCATTACACAAATCCAGCCAGGTACACTGCTCAAAAAAATAAAGGGCACACTCAAATAACACATCCTAGATCTGAAGGAATTAAATATTCTCATTGAATACTTTGTTCTGTACAAAGTTGAATGTGCTGACAACAAAATCACACAAAAATCCTCAATGGAAATCAAAGTTCTTAACCAATGGAGGCCTGGATTCGGAGTCACCCCCAAAATTAAAGTGGAAAAACACGCTACATGCTGATCCAACTTTGATGTAATGTCCTTAAAACAAGTCAAAATGAGGCTCAGTATTGTGTGTGGCCTCCACGTGCCTGTATGACCGTCTTCCAAAGCCTGGGCATGCTCCTGATGAGGTTGTGGATGGTCTCCTGTGGGATCTCTTCCCAGACCTGGACTAAAGCATCTGCCAACTCCTGGACAGTCTGTGGTGCAACATGATGTTGGTGGATAGAGCACATCTGGGACAACGGGTCTCGCTCCATCGGATTCAGGTCTGGGGAACGGGCGGGCAAGTCCATAGCTTCAATGCCTTCATCTTGCAGGAACTGCTGACACACTCCAGCCACATGAGGTCTGGCATTGTCCTGCACTAGGAGGAACCCAGGGTCAACCGCACCAGCATAAGGTCTCACAAGGGGTCTGAGGATCTCATCTCGGTACCTAATGGCAGTCAGGCTACCTCAGGCGAGCACATGGAGGGCTGTGTGGCCCTCCAAAGAAATACCACCCCACACCATTACTGACACACTGCCAAACCGGTCATGCTGAAGGATGTTGCAGGCAGCTGATCGCTCTCCACGGTGTCTCCAGACGATGTCACGTCTGTCACGTGCTCAGTGCAAACCTGCTTTCATTTGTGAAGAGCACAGGGCTTCAGTGGCGACTTTGCCAGTCCTGGTGTTCTGTGGCAAATGCCAAGCGTCCTGCACGGTGTTGGGCTGTGAGCACAACCCCCATCTGTGGACGTTGGACCCTCATACCACCCTCATAGTCGATTTCTAACCATTTGTGCAGACACATGCATATTTCTGGCCTGCTGGAGGTCATTTTGCAGGGCTCTGGCAGTGCTCCTTCTGTTCCTCCTTGTACAAAGGCGGACGTAGCGGTACTGCTGCTTGGTTGTTGCCCTCCTACGTCCCCCTCCACGTCTCCTGGTGTACTGGCCTTTCTCCTGGTAGCGCCTCCAGCCTCTGGACACTACGCTGACAGACACGGCAAACCTTCTTGCCACAGCTCGCATTGATGTGCCATGCTGGATGAGCTGCACTACCTGAGCAACTTATGTGGGTTGTAGAGTCTGTCTCATGCTACCACGAGTGTGAAAGTACAAGCAACATTCAAAAGTGACCAAAACATCAGCCAGAAAGCATTGGTACTGAGATGTGGTCTGTGGTCCCCACCTTAGGAACCTCTACTTTATTGAGGGTGTCTTGATAATTGCCAATAATTTCCATCTATTGTCTATTCCATTTGCACAACAGCATGTGAAATTGATTGTCAATCAGTGTTGCTTCCTAAGTGGACAGTTTGATTTCACAGAAGTTTGATATACTTGGAGTTATATTCTGTTGTTGAAGTGTTAGCTTTATTTTTTGAGTAGTGTATTATTCCATTATACTGCTTACTGCTGCTGCAAAAAAAATCTGTTCTATTGTAAATGCAGCTATCCGCTTGAGATGAGTGTTGTAAATTGTCATTTTATACATCTCTTGCACAGTGCATTACTTGATTGATATTTTCCATGCACTTGTTTACCAATTCATATTTAACGTTGATCTTTACTCACTTTCATTAAAGGAGGCAGGGTTGCTTGTGTCCCTTCAGTTTGTTGCTGCCACATCCAAAAAAAACTTTTTGGGGCCGGTTAAAATCTATTTTTATTGTACAATATTACCTCTGATCTGAGATTCGTGTACGGGTGACCTATGACTGTAAAGATAGCGTCTTACAGGCATCTACTCAGGGATTATTTGTATTCTACTCAATGCTGAAAAAAAAAAATTCTATTCCGTATTGATACCTCGGTTAGTGGGTTTTAGAATAAGGACCAGTGCTAATATTCTGGTCACATACATATCTTCCACAGTGCATAACTTGATAGATTTTTTTTTCCATGCATTCGTTTACCGATTAAACATTTTTTTTTTTAAAAATTAATGTGTATTTGAAGAAAAGGATTTTTTTTTTTACCAGAAAATAAACAATAGACCTAGTAATAACATGACATGGAGTACAGTTGTAAATTTCAATAAGGGTAAATGTGTTGAATTAAACATTGATTAGATATTAATAATTAAATGCTGGATATGAATACTCTTTTAATGCATAACCAAATAGAACTATGGAAGAATAGTAATTAACCTGAGGGAAGGCAAATAGACCACAAATAACAAAAATGAGTAGAGCAACATAAAAAAAGGGAAAGAAGAAATGCAAGAAGGTAGACAATGTAGAAAAGACAAAAAGGTACGGGCCACAAATGAAAGCAATCTTCATGGAGAAGCTATTATAGTAAGGTGTTTGTAAAGTGCTGCGGAATATGTTGGCGCTATAAAAATAAAAATTATTATTATGAGGTGCATCAAATTAAAATAAGAATACATTAAGAGTAGTGTTGAGCGAGCATGCTCGACACTGCTTGGTACTCACCCGAGCGTCTCACTACTCGGGATGTTCGGCGAGCATGGAGCATTTCCAGGTTACTCGGGCGGGAGCTCGAGTCTCCGCCCTGCATGTTTGGCGCTCTTTACAGAGCCAATGAAAATGCAGGGATTGCCAGCCAGTCGCTGTAATGCCACAGCCATGTTGTTTGTGGGCATTACAGTGATTGGCTGGCCGCACAGCATCACCTCGAGTATTTAAAACCTGGCGCCGCCATCTTGGACACAGTCGCTCTGGATCAGACCGTGTAGGGAGAGTGCTGCAGAGCTTGGGAGAGATTTATCCTGCAAAATAGTTAGTGTAGGGTCTCTAAAGCCTGCCAAATCAAACAAACAGTCCTTCTCAGGACTAATATCCATCCCAGATATCAGGCAGGCTGGCTGTATAGGAGATGCAGTGGTTATACCAACAAACACTGCATTACAGTCCTGTGTGCTCCTGCTGGTGAAATTGCTAGACTTACCTCCCGGTCTCAGGGGCCAGGAAAAATCCTTTTTTTTTTCTTCTAAATCCTGTATATTTTTTTTCCTCAGTCAGACTGTACAAATAAGCATCTTATTAACCTTTTGGTATTCCCCAACCCCCCCCCCCCCTCCAAAAAAAAAATAAAATTGTCGGTCTGTGACGGTAAAGACACCAATATATCTGTTTAAAATATTCTGTTGTAGGCCAGATAACTAGAAGTTTGGTTTTGCAGTTCCACGGTTCAAACCTCTGTATTATGCAGCTTTTGACCTTTTTTACCTAAAAAAAGGGTAATCGTATCTCCCTGACTGTTCAGACACAAATATATCTGTTTAAAATCTTCTGGTGTAGGCCAGATAACTAGAACTGTGGTTTTCCTCTTCCATGGTTCAAATCTGGGTGTAATCCACCTTTTGCATAAAAAAAGCAGTAATAGTGCCTCCCTGACTGCTCAGACACAAATATATCTGTTTAAAATATTCTGGTGTAGGCCAGAGAAATAGAACTGTGGTTTTCCTCTTCCACGGTTCTAATCTCCTTTTTATTACTATTTTTCCATTGATAGTTAGTGCGAGTGTAAGCTATTTTACTTCATTTAAAATGGGCAAGGCGCATGGCAAGGGACGTGGAACTGGACGTTCTGGTGATGGTGCGTGTAGAGGACGAGGCCGTGGCCAAGGTGAAAATGTGCCACAACCAACAGCCACATCTTCTCGCTCCCACTTCTTGACCGAATTACTAAGGAAGCACACTACAACACCAGTATTGCGAACTGATCAGTGTGAACAGGTTATTAATTGGATAGCAGATACTTCCAGTTACCTGGGCACCACCACCTCCTGTCTGTCTTCCACACGGTCAGGTTTTAGTAGCCACGACCGCATACTCCTCCTCTCCCTGATGCTCCTTCCTCCCACCATGCCGAGTGTCGTCAGACAGCAACTGATCCCACAGTTGGACACTCTGAAGAGCTGTTCACTGGTCCATTTCCATATTTTTGCCCCTCACCTGCTCCACTTGAAGTGGTGGAAGAGGAGATCCCATGTAGCGATGCCCTAATATTTGAACAGCCACGGCCAGAGGAAGGCGACGCTGGCAATTTGTCACAAGAGGTGGACGACGATGAGACACAATTGCCACAAAGTGAGGAGGAGGATTGTGGTGCGCAAGTGGAAGAGGAGGAGGTGGTGGATGATCTAGTAACTGACCCAACGTGGCAGGAGGACACGCAGAGCGAGGCCAGCAGCACACAGAGGGAGGGAGGCTGAGTACCCCAACAGGCAGGAAGAAGCAGTGTGGTGGCCGCAGACAGAAGGTGGGCAACAGTTCCCCGTAACACCAACACGAGGGACATTGCCAGTACAACCTGTAGGTCTTCCAGAGTCTGGAATTTTTTTAATGACTCTGCTGATAACCCCCAAAAAAACATTTGTACCACCTGCCATGCCAGCATCAGCAGGGGTGACAAAACTACCAGCCTGACCACCACCAGCATGATCAGGCACATGTCAGCAAAGCACCCGACTTAGTGGGACAAACCCCAGGGTCCACGACCAGTGTCAGCGGGTGTCACCACTGCTTCTTCCGCTGTTGTGCGTGTAAGAGAACCCCCTGTTGTGCGTGCAAGGCAATCCCCTGTCCATACTGCATGCAAAGATGCCCCCTCCTCTCAGTCCTCACTTGTTATAGCAGTTTCTCAAGAAACAGCATCAACGTCCACGTCCCACCACAGCGTTCAATTGTCCATATCCCAGACCTTTGAACGAAAGCGGAAATTCACAGCTAATGCCCCACAGGCCACAGTCCTAAATTCGCACATTTCACGACTGCTTGCATTGGAAATGCTGCCTTTTAGGCTGGTGGAGACGGAATCCTTCCGCAACCTTATGGCAGTGGCCTCCCTCGGTACTCGATCCCCAGCTGACACTATTTTGCCCCGTGTGCCATCCCCTCACTACACAAGCACGTGTCCCAAAACATCTGCCGTGCCCTCAACAACGCAGTTACTGGGAGAGTTCACCTGACAATGGACACTTGGACAAGTGCTTGTGGCCAGGGATGGTAAATCTCCCTGACGGCACACTGGGTAAACGTAGTGGAAGCCGGGACCCAGTCGGACCTTGAGACGGAACACATCCTCCCCACACCGAGGATTGCGGGCCCTATTTCAGTCAGAGTTGCCCCCACAGTGTGCAGCTCTTGCGCATCATCCTCCTCCTCCTCCTCCTCATGATCAGCCTCCATCTCAGATATCACCACATCAGTTACAAGCTGGAAGCACTGCAGTACTGCCTCAGCCAAAGGACAACAGGCTGTGCTGAAACTCATAAGCTTAGGTGATAAACCTCACACTGTTTGTGAGTTGTGGACAGCTGTGAAAGAGCAGGCAGATCTGTGTCTGAGACCCCTGACCCTACATCCAGGCATGGTCATATGTGACGATGGTCGTAACCTGGTGGCGGCTCTGAGGCGAGGTGAGATCACACACGTACCATGCCTGGCTCATGTGCTTAACCTCATGGTTCAGCGGTTTCTTAAATCGTACCCCAAGTTGCCAGATCTGCTCGAGAAAGTATGCCGCCTGTCAGCTCATTTTCAGAAGTCGGCTACAGCTTCCGCTGCCCTTGCTGTGTTGCAGCAGCGTTTGGAGCTTCCAGCATACCGACTGGTGTGTGATGTCCCCACACATTGGAACTCAACCCTCCACATGTTGCAAAGGATTTGTGAGCAGAAGAGAGCAGTTGTGGAGTACCAGCTGCAACAAGGCCGTCGATATTCAGGTCAGACTCCACACAAGACCTCAGGAGTGGACCTGGATGTCTGACATATGTACCATCTTGACAAACTTTGAGGAGTCCAAGAAGACTGAGTGGTGATGACGCCATCATTAGCGTCAGCATCCCACTTGTCTGTCTTTTGCAACGCTCTCTGCAGAGAATTAAAGAGGAGGCATTGCAGCCAGAGTATGATGAGATGGATCAAGAAGCAGTAATGGGCGATTACACACAGCTCAGCCTCATCTCATCCCAACGTGCATTGAGGGACAATGAGGGAGAGGAGGAGGAGGAAGAACAGGAGCTGGTATCATGCGCTGTAGGACGGTAGTACCTGTACAACTGTCATACCGTCGGTTCAGCGTGGGTGGCCTGAGGACAGTGGGGAGGAGGAGGAGAGCATGGTCAGTCGTCATCTTGGTGAGGACATGCAATCTTGCCTGCTACCAGTCTGGCACGCATGGCTGACTTTGTTACGCTGCCTTAACCGTGACCCTCGCGTTGTCAAAATGTTGGGTGACGGTCATTACTAGTTGGTGACACTTTTAGATCCCCGCTACAAGGACAACTTTCACTTTCTTATTCCTGAGGTGGAGTTGTCTACAAAAATAAGGCAGTACCAGAAGGCCCTTGCTGCAGAACTGTTAAAAAAAAAATTCCCATCTGAACACGCTAGCGGCAGAGGTCACAGTTCGTTGACCAACCAAGGCGTACAGGCGAGAGAGACGCAGCTCCAATCCAGCAGAGGCAGGGGAACACTGTCAACATTCTGGGACAGTTTTCTAAGACCCCACCAGCTTACAGGCCCTGAGGCGCGGGGTAATCTCACAAGGAGTGGAAAGTTTCAAAAGATGGTGAGGGAGTACCTTGCCGACCGTGCCAGCATCCTCCGTGATTCCTCTGTGCCTTTTAATTATTGAGTATCCAAGCTGGACACTTGGAAGGAACTTACTCTGTACGCCTTGGTGGTCCTGGCCTGCCCTGCCGCTAGCGTGTTATCGGAGCGTGTTTTTAGTGCCGCTGGGGGAATTATAACTGATAAGCGCACTCGCCTGTCAACTGACAATCTGACCCTTATCAAAATGAACAAGGGCTGGATTGGGCCAGACTTCTCATGACCACCAAATGACAGCAGAGTAACATAAAGTCAAATCCACTGTGTTATTTCGGGAGGTGTATTCCCATGCACCGCTTCATACCCACACATGGGTATACGCTTCCTCATTTCGGCTGTATTTTGCTCTTCTCCTTATCCTCAGCCTCCACCACCACTATACCACCAGGGTGACCGTGATCCGTGTTGCCAGCATTGCAAGTTCCTCCGTCCTAATTTTTGGCAGCTTTTGCTTGGAAGGCATGGGCAAAGACTATGGGAGAGCCACTCCCCAATAATGGGAATAATGTTTTGAATATTCTGTACTGCATGGCTCTTGTAAGGGGCATGAAAACTGTCTTGTTAAGCTACTCTGAACTCCACGTCTCTTCCAAGGGGCAATTATATTGTCTTTTTATTCCACTGTGACCTCCACGTCTCTTCCAAGGGGCATTGATATTGTCTTTTTATTCCACTGCGACCTCCACCACTCTTCCAAGGGGCATTAATATTGTCTTTTTATTCCACTGTGACCTCCACGTATCTTCCAAGGGGCATTAAAACTGTCTTGTTAAGCTACTGCGACCTCCACCGCTCTTCCAAGGGGCATTAAAACTGTCTTGTTAAGCTACTGCGACCTCCACCACTTTTCCAAGGGGCATTGAAAGCGTCTTGTTAAACCATTCTGAACTCCACAGCTCTTCCAAGGGGCATTGAAATGTTGTTTTTAATTAACTCTAACCTCCACGACTCTTACAACGGGCATTGCATTTCCTCCTAATTTTAGTCAGCTTTTGCTTTTCAATGCATAGGCGAACACTAAGGGAGACCCACTCCCCAATAATGGGTAGAAGGTTTTTAGTATGCTGTAATCAACGTCTGTTTCAAGGGGCATTGCAGTTCCTCATAATTTTTGTAAAGCCTTCCATTCATGGCTTAGGACAACAGTGTACAGGAGACCCAGTTGCTATAAATGGAAAAAACGCTTTAGTTAAGGCCCTCTGGCCTCCATGTCACTTCCAAGGGGCATTGGAGGGCCTCGAAATTTTTGGTAGGCATTGCATTCACTGTATGCCGTATAACTGTGTAGCCAAACCGCTCCTTTTGGTACAGAAACATATCCTACAAGACGTGTGGTTGACTGGCCTGATATTGATGTGAATGGTCCCTGTTCCTCCTGCTTTTTCTCCTTTACCACCACCTCATCCATCATTCATCACCTGAAGCTTTGTTTTAACGGGAGTCATAAAACTGGGATAGTAGCAGGAAAACATCCAGCAATCCTCGGAGGAGGTAGGATATGCGCCAAAACGCTGACCACCTGAGGCCTAGCCGCTACTACATACATGCGCTTGAATTCCAAGGAACAGAAAGCTAAGGAGATGGATGGCCTCATGATCATGAATAATTTACTCGTTGTCTAGGAGGCTGACCACTGCTGCTATCTACCTTCTGAACTTAGTGTTGAAGCCTGATTGACCCAGGACCCGCAATCCTCTATGTCTGGAGGACGTGTTGCATCCCAGTGTCTAACTGTGTCCCGGGTCCACAATATTAACCCAGTGTGAAGGCGTCAGTGAGATGGACCATCCCTGGCCACATTCACTTGTCCACGTGTTTGTGGTTAGGCTGTCCTTCAAATAGGGGCGGCTGGGGACCGTTTTTGGACACCCGGCCCCCCTCTAGGCGGCTGGGGACCGTGTGTGGGCACCCGGCCGTGGGGCGGCTGGGGACCGAGTATGGACACCTGGCGGCTGGGGACCAAGTGTGGACACCCGGCCGCCGGGCGGCTGGGGACTGCGTATGGATACTAGGCCGCCGACACAGCCATGACGTGGTGGCCAGATTCCGCCTCCACATACCTAAAAGGCCCAATTTCAAGTGCAAGCAGTATGGTATTGCAGTCTGGGGGTGGGTGGGTGGCAGGCTGCATACTTGTGCTTGCATTGCAAGGAATGGGGGAGGTACAATTGAACACTGTCCTGGGACAAGGACTTGCACGGGGATAGTTGCAAGTCTGCATCTTCTGATGGGCACACTTTTAGGCAGTGAGCTGGGAGTCTGAGATGCTTCCAGGGGTCTTCACCATGCTGTTCCCATGTCTTTTCAGCACTGTATGCATGTGTCACACAGCACATGGCCAGATAAGGTTGTAAAATGTTAAAATGACATTTACCGGTAAATGCATTTGTCACGGTTGAAAGCAATACATAAGTGCAAAAATGCATAAAAAATGCTACTTGTGAACATAGCCCAAGGTGTGGAGGAGTATTTTTGTTTTTGGTTATTTATTTTACCTTATACACAAGTCTTTACCCTGGAAAAGAAGTTCCTTAACATATTTCACAGGAAAGCAGTTTCAGTTTCGTTTTTGAACGTTTTATTGAGAGCCCGTAAAAGTGGCTTAATACCTCTGACCACGTTGTTGACAGCTGTGACCTGGGGGTCAGAAATGCTTCCTGGGGCAATCCCCATGCTGTCGCCATGTCATTTGAGCACTGTCACTATCGTTTTGGGCACTTTATAGGCTTTCTACAGACTGTCGGTGGTGCCGCCGCAGAAATGCTCGGGTCTCCCATAGACTAACTTTGGGCTTGTTGCTCGGGTCGAGCACCCGAGTATCACGGTGAGCTCGGCCCAGACTTCGAGCACCCGAGCAATTTAGTGCTCGCTCAACACTAATTAAGAGCACTAGTTTCCGATGGATCTGTATAAGGGTGAATACAAGAAAGAGTCCCAATGGCACCACCTGGTGGATGTCCTATAACTCTCATCTTGAGTATGTGAGATTAATAGCTCCATGCGGTGGATCCTTGCAATTTCTGCAAACGACTCCTCAAAAGATAGGACCACAGTGGACTTCAAATGTCATGGGATGATTGTTTTAGCTGCTTGGAGCAGATCTCTCAAGAGGCAATTTTTAAATATTGTTCCAGACATTGGGAACATAAATAAAAATAATAGCTTCTGGTTTATTAGCAACATCTGCCTGTCACCTCCTCAATTACCTTAAGGATTTCCCTCCAGAATGCTTCCAAGGCCACACATGACCATCATATGTAGACCAGAGTACCCTTGCAAACCCCACAGCGCCAACATAGATTAGAGGTGTTTGGGAACCACTTATGTAGAACTGATGGGACCCATGGGTTTTGTCATTTCCAGCTTGTTACATAAAGCTCAAAAGGAGTGTTGTAGTTGAATGTATTGAAAGTTATGACGCAAGGTAGGAAAGGAACTGAGGAGAATGGCTGTGAGTGGTAGTAGCTGGCCCTGAGGAGCAATCTGATAAAAGCGCAGGGGCTTCTTTTTTGAGCTGTTTAAAAATAGATTAGAGGAATTGCCCGTGGAAAATCTATGGTTATCTGTAATAGGAGAGAGTGGCCAAGGGGATAAATTAAGGAACATTGTTTGTAGAATATATGTGGAATTTTGAGCGTATGATTTGTGCTAAAGGAAAGCAAAACTTCTTTATTGCGAGAGAATTGGGACCAGAACAAAAAGAGGGCCAGAATGCAGAGGGGGAAAGAATCCTGAATAATAGTGACCCAGCACTTGGATGGCCAGCCCTTAACTAAATCAAAGACCCTTGTGTAGGCAGTTGCTAAGAAATATTTACAGAAGTAAAGTAGACCAGTGCTTCCTAGGTCTTTGGATCTAGATAAAATGTTAAAGTTAATCCTAGAACAACCCGGAGACAATGCAAAGCGACCGAGTATGCATTGAATTCTTTAACAGAAGGGGTAGGGTGTATAGACTGGAATGGTCTGAAAAAGGAACAGCAGCCTGGAAAGGACAGTCATTTTTATAATGTTGATCCTACAAAACCATGAGAACTCGGTACAATTTCAAGCAGTCAGTTCCCTCTCTAATCTGGACAGAAATGGAAGACAATTCAAATCAAGCAATCTGGTGAGTTCAGAAGGGACATTAATTCCCTCGTTCGTAATTGATTTAGCACTGGGCCATCTAAAAGGAAAATTACACTAAAGGGATAGTATCTCCTGAGGAGATTGTGAAATATTGAGCGCTTCAGACTTGTCTGTTAATTTTAAAATTTGACCAGATCCCTAAACTGTCAATCTCCACCAATAGGGAAGGGAGAGAAATATTGGAGAGATAAACCAAAAGATCGTCCTCAAAGGCAGAACATTTTTAGAGAAAGCAGAAAAATCCAGCTCACAGATGCAGTCCAAAAAAGTGAATTTTATTTTCCAAGGTTCATGCAGCAAAGATAAAAATTGTGTGTTCACAAAAAAAGAGAATGCAGGCATCTTTTGACGCGTTTCGAGTGGCAAGCACTCTTTGTCAAGAAAATTTGTGCTCATGGTCTCCAATGATGATGATTCCTTGGATGTTTGGATTATTTTTTATAGCAAACATTAAATTCTCCATGCCCAAAATATATAATAATGGCAATAGAAGACAACCCTGGAGTGTACCATTGTGGTCTGAGAACTGGTCAGGAAGGAAAACGTTAACTGTTAATTTTAATTCTGGCTGATGGGGACTTATATAGGGCTAGTATGTTAGATTTCAGAATTGGGCCTAGACCTAAAAAATTTAAAGTCTGCTCAATGGCATGCCATGAGATCCTGTCAAAGGCTTTTTCGGCATCTAGTGATAAGATCATAAGTGGGGATTTATGTGAGGTGGCAAAATTAATGATATCTAAGGTTTTGAGGTTGTTCTCGGGCCTCCCTCCCTGGAACAAACCCTACCTGGTCCAGGTGAATAAGTTTGGAAGGAGTGGATTTAATCTGTTCGCTATTAATTTGGCGTATAATTTTATATCCACATTTAATAATGAGATTGGCCTATAACTGGTGCGTAATAGAGGGTCTTTACCAGGTTTGGGGATAACCGTAATATGAGCGAAGGTGGATTGTGACGAGAAGGAGGATGAATCCGAGATGTGATTAAATGCCTGAAGCAATATGGGGATTAACTGGGAGGGGAAAGTTTTATAGAACTTGAAAGTGAAGCCATCAGGGCCTGGACTTTTACTTCCTGGGAGATCCTTTATTATCGATTTAAGTTCTTGAGAGGTAAAGGGGGCCTCTAAACCCTCAAGGACCCCTCTAAACGGCTTACTAAAGGGGGAGGAGGGATCATCAGTTGGGCACTGAGAATGATAGGACTGAAAAAACCTTGGCAATTCCAAAGAAATTGTGGATCTGGGAACCGTGAACATATTTAATGGCAAAAATATAATTTTGCAATGTTTTAGCTTTAAAGGCTCTTGCTAACATTCTGCCTGGCTTATTTCTACACTCGTAGAACTTGCTACTGCCTAGTTGCAGAAATTATTATTATTATTTATTATTATAGCACCATTTATTCCATGGCCCTTTACATGTGATAGGGGTATACATAGCAAAAACATTTACATAATCTTAACAAAACAAGTCAGCGACTGGTACAGGAGGAGCGAGGACCCTGCCCGCGAGGGCTCACAGTCTACAGGGGATGGGTGAGGATACAGTAGGTGAGGGTAAAGGAGGTCATGCAGTAATGTGGTGGAGCGTTGGTTACTGCAGGTTGTAGGCTTGTCGGAAGAGGTAGGTCTTCAGGTTTCTTTTGAAGGCTTCCATGGTAGGCGAGAGTCTGTGTTGGGGTACAGAGTTCCAGAGTAGGGGCGATGCTCGGGAGAAATCTTGTATGCGCTTGTGGGAAGAGGAGATAAGAGGGGAGTAGAGAAAGAGATCTTGTGAGGATCGGAGGTTGCGTTCAGGTAAGTACCGGGAGACTAGGTCACCGATGTATGGAGGAGACAGGTTGTGGATGGCTTTGTATGCCGTGGTTAGGGTTTTGAACTGGATTCTCGGGGCAATGGGGAGCCAGTGAAGGGATTGACAGAGGGGGGAGGCTGGGGAATAGCGGGGGGACAAGTGGATTAGTCGAGCAGCAGAGTTTAGGATAGATTGGAGGAGTGCAAGAGTGTTGGAAGGGAGGCCACAAAGCAGGAGGTTGCAGTAGTCGAGGCAGGAGATGATGAGGGCATGCACTAGTGTTTTTGCAGAGTCTTTGCTGAGCAATTCATGGATCCGGGAGATATTTTTGAGTTGGAGTCGGCAGGAAGTGGAAAGGGCTTGGATATGTGGTTTGAAGGAGAGATCAGAGTTCAGGGTTACCCCAAAGCAGCGAGCTTGTGGAACTGGGGAGAGTGAACAGCCATTGACGTTGATTGATAGGTCAGATGGGGGATATGAATGAGAGGGTGGAAAGATGAACTGTTTTATCCATGTTGAGTTTTAGAAATCTGGCAGAGAAGAAGCATGAGATGGCGGACAGACATTGTGGGATTTTGGTTAGTAGGGAGGAGATATCGGGTCCAGAGAGGTAGATCTGTGTGTCGTCAGCATAGAGGTGATACTGAAAGCCGTGAGACTCTATGAGCTGTCCCAGGCCAAAGGTGTAGATGGAGAAGAGCAGAGGTCCTAGAACTGAACCTTGGGGGACACCGACAGATAGAGGGCGAGATGAGGAGGTGGTGCGTGAGTGGGAGACGCTGAATGTCCTGTCTGTTAAGTATGAGGAGATCCAAGTTAGGGCTAAGTCCGTGATGCTAAGAGATGAGAGAATCTGTAGTAAGAGGGAATGGTCCACAGTGTCGAAGGCAGATGACAGGTCCAGAAGGAGGAGGATGGAGTAGTGCCGCTTGGATTTGGCAGTTAGTGGGTTGTTGGTGACTTTGGTCAGGGCAGTTTCAGTTGAGTGATGCGGTCGGAAGCCAGATTGCAGGCGGTCGAAGAGGGAGCAGGAGGAGAGGTGGGAGGACAGTTCAAGGTGGACATGTTGTTCTAGTAGTTTTGAGGCAAAGGGGAGAAGTGATATGGGGCGGTAGCTAGTCAGAGAAGATGGGTCAAGGGAGGGCTTTTTGAGGATGAGTGTGATTGCGTCATGTTTGAAAAATGAGGGGAAGACACTGGTTGTTAGGGTTGGGATGAAGACTGTGGTAAGGTTAGGGATGAGGTGGGATGGGATTGGGTCAAGTTCGCAGGTGGTGAGGTGTGATTTGGAGAGTAAAGAGGAGACTTGACCTTCTGTGATGGTGGAGAAGTGGGGTTTGGAGGCGGAAGGTTGAGTAGATATGAGGAGGGGTTGTGCGGGCTTTAGGCAAAAGCTTTGTCTGATGGTGTCAATCTTCTGCTTGAAGAATGAGGCAAAGTCTTCGGCTGAGATGAGAGAAGAGGGAGGAGGTGCTGGGAGACGAAGGAGAGAATTGAAAGTGTTAAATAGCTGTTTAGGGTTGTGAGACAGGGAGGATATGAGAGATGAGAAGTAGGTTTGTTTTGCTGTATTGAGCGCAGACTTGAAGATAGTGAGGGATTGTTTGAATGCGATGAAGTGCTCGATGGAGTGAGACCTTTTCCATCTCCTCTCCGCAACCCTGGAGGCCCGTCGCATTTCTTTAGTTAGTTTGGTGTGCCAGGGTTGCCTGTTGATTGTGCGAGATTTGGTATGTGTGAGAGGGGCGATCGAGTCGAGAGCTACAGATATTGTGGTGTTTTAAGAAGCGGCAGCAACATCTGCATTGTGTAAGGAATTTGTCTGTAAGAGGGAGAAGGGATTCAGAGAGTGAGTGTAGGTCAAGGTGTTTGAGGTTTCTGCGAGCGTGTGTGTGTAAGTTTGTGGAGTGGGGATTGTGTACTTGGAGAGGAGAGGGTAGAGAATGTGAGGAGGTTATGGTCAGAGAGAGGGAGGGGGGGGGTTAGATAGGGAACAGAGGCGGGTGAAGATGAGGTCCAGTGTGTGGCCATCTTTGAGTAGCTGCCGAAGACCATTGAGCAAGGCCGAAGGAGGAAGTGAGGGATAGGAGCTTAGAGACAGATGAGTGGGAAGTGTCAATGGGGATGTTGAAGTCACCCATTATCATAGTGGGGATGTCAGTGGAAAGGAAGTGAAGCAGTCAGGTGGTGAAGTGGTTTAAGAAAGTGGTGGCTAGCCCTGGGGGTCAGTAAATGACGGCCAGTTGGAGGTCAGAGGGGGAAAAGATGCACACACAGTGCACCTCAAAAGAGGGGAGTGTAACAGAGGGTGGCAATGATATTTGGGTTAAAGCGCAGGTATCTGACAGGAGAAAACCTACGCCTCCGCCATGTTTGCCGTTGGGGCTGGGGGTGTGGGAAAGGTGGAGTCCGCCATATGAAAGTGCAGCTGGGGAGGCTGTGTCAGAGGGGGTGAGCCAGGTTTCGGTAATGGCGAGGAAGGAAAGTTTGTTAGTAATGAAAAGGTCGTAGATGTAGGAAAGCTTGTTGCAGACGGAGCGAGCGTTCCATAGAGCTCCTGTTAGAGCAACTAAAGAAGTGGGGATTAGTTGGATGGGTATGAAGTTAGAATGGTTGCTACAGTTTGTGGAAGGTCATGGATAGGAGGTAGAAGTAACTGTGGGGATATGGCGAGGAGGACCAGGATTTGGAGAGATATCTCCAGCAGTGAGGAGGAGCAGAGAAAGTGTTAGCAGGTGGGAGCAAGAGAGAGCATGAGGTGGCTCTCTGTGTTTTGAGATCCAGGATTGAATGTTGAGGAATAATTCGGAGAAGGAGGTGAGATGAATGGGGAGGATGGAGGGAGAGATGAAGAGTTTCTTACTAGGTGTAGGGATTTGAGGGGTTATTAGAAAGTGGAGGACTATAGAGGAAAAAGTGAGAGCTAACAGAAACATAGTTAATAGAGAATAAGTGGTTAGTGTTGGTTACCTGACTCCTGCCCTGACTAACTGCCTCTGAAATAACTGCCACTTATCTCCGAAGCCACTTTGCACAAGAAGACACGTGCACCCCTTAAAGAGCTTCTAAATATATAGGGCACCATCAGGTGAGGGGCATTGTGGGAGCTGCTTGTGGCTAAATTAGCAGCTGGTCATCTCACCAGGAGATGGCTGGGTCATCAAAGACAGGACTAGGACTCGGACTCTGCAGGCTCTGCAGTTTAGCACCTCTAAACATCAAATAAAGTCTACAGTGGGGAAAGGACAGACATATGTGAGTATTGAGTGGAAAGGGACAGATAAAGCAGAAAAATCAAGCAGAGAATTCTACCAGTGAGTTGAATCAGGAGAGTAGAGCATTAGATGGCGGCATATACAGCAAGCAGAGGAATTATGCAGGAGAAGAGCATGTACCAGTGAGTTGAATCAGGAGAGCAGAGCATTAGATGGCGTCATATACAGCAAGCAGAGGAATTATGCAGGAGAAGAGCATGTACCTGTATGAAAAGAGAAGAAGACGGATGTTAGTCCATGGCCTCTGAAATAACTGCCACTTAACTCCGAAGCCACTTTGCACAAGAAGACTCGTGCATAACCCAAATCTATCATATGAGTTTCCAACATAAGTTTAACCTCCAACCTAACCTTGAGAAGGTATCTGAGAATGGGTGCGGAGAGGGCTTGCTTATGTAAATGTGGTGCCCCTGTGGGTTCAGTCGCCACAGAGGTACTGCATCTCACCCAGAGGTGTGGTATCCCACTCAGGTAAGGATAGAGTGCTGCCCGGGACCCTAACACCTGCATCCAACACATTCCACTTCAGTGGGGGCAGGGCGAGATTGCCCCTAAGGGAGAGCACAGTCCCTGGTCCCTAGCTGAAGGGTGGAACTATGTAGTGGGTGTGGGTGGAGGACATAGTTCAGGGGAGCACAGGAAAGGAAGTGATATAAATAGAGAAGCCATCTTGGAAAGACAAGTCAGTCAGTGGAGTTGAAGGGAGCAGGAGCTCTGCTCAAGAGGAGGGCCTAGCAGAGAGGCCCAAGACTGAGAAGGAGAGAGGAGCAGGAGAGAAGGCTCCAGGAGGAACGAGGGGATCCTAGGGATGCGGGCAGTGCTGGAGGTCACCCGTACGCCCGAATCTACCAGGTGTGGAAGGATCAAGCCGCAGAGGGGACCGGCCCCTAAACTAGTGGAGAACTAAAGGGCTCAGCTAGAAACCGGAGGCTTCTGTACTTCTAGGGTGCAGTTGCCACAGCCACAATTATATCGCCCAAAAAGTGGCCACAGAGGGCCCAGGCGACTGCAGGTCGCCCGACAAGACCCGAGGGTACCGGATTGGGACACTGATTGTGAGGCGCAGGGCAGGAGGGTGAGAGCCAGTGCAGGAAGACGTCTGAGAAAGGCACACAGAACGGAGTCCTGTCAGGCTCTCTTGAATTATCTGAGGGATTACTGAACCCCTGCCTGGTGAACGCAGCGCGACGTGGGAGGCTGTAATCTGTACAGTGCAACCTGAGGAACTTAACTGTGAGTAAACTCTGAGGACTGCACCCCACTGTCTCTGTGAATTACTGCTGTGCCATCACTCACTGCACTACAACGCCCAGCAACATCTACACTGCCCTGGAGCTAAGCTCTACCTGTGGAGAGCTAAACCAACTCTACTGCATCAACAATTAATCCAGAGGATCTGCACAGCAGCAGCGGCGGCTCCACATAGCCGCATACCACAGGTGGCGTCACGAACTGTATATAAAAACTATAAATCCCCTGTAAATTCACCTTTTTACTGACCGCCCTGGGTCACGGACTGGGTCACCGCCACTGTGACATCTCCCCTAGCAACGACCGGCCCGGCACCGAGTACCCCACGGCCCAGGGGGCGCGTCATAAATGCTTAAGTTTCGTGACTTTTTGTAGAGCCTCTGCGAGAGCCTGTGATCTTTCTTTTTTAATTCTTGTGCCATGTTTAATGGCACTCCTCTCAGAACATACTAAAGAGCCTCCCATTTGACTGGCTGGGAAGTATTGACGAAAAAATACTATAACGTTATCAATGTTTGGTGGAATATCAGAATTACAGAGTAGATCAAGGAGTAAGGATTAATTCAGCTGCCAGGACCACACAGCCTTGGAAAGACCAGAGGGGATTTTTAATAAACTGGGGCATGGTCAGACCAAATGATGTTCCCTATGCTGGTAGAGACCAGCCAAGGTAAGTCCCATTGTTGTAATAATACATAGTCCAGATGACTGTACGAGTCGTGTGGGATTGAAAAAAAAACTATAGTCTCTATCAGCAGGATGTTGGATTCTCCCGGTGTCAATTGTAGCTGAGAAAAGGACAGGCCGGAGTACAGCCGCCCCCTCCCCCGCAGGCTTGGACGCAGGCCTGCATGACAATGGGTTGGAGGGAGTGGCTAAGGCTATTAGCATTGGGAGGGGTTTAACGGGGGGTTTAAGTGCCAGGGAGGGGAGGGGCGTCACATTTTCCTGCTCACAAGGGTGGTGAGTTGTCTCCCCCACATCGTGCTGCGTACCTCATGGCGTCCACGGCGCAGCTGTTTGAGTCCCAGAGGGCGGCTGCAGAGTCGCACCCTGCGGGCTGGCTGGAAGAGCAGGTAGCGGCGATCGTTGGAAGGGCAGCCGGGACGGCGGCTGTGTCAGCGCAGCCTAAGCGGCTTTCCCGTCGGGCGCGGCCTCCTGCCAGGCTGTCGCCTGATTTAGCTCCCCAGACACAGCGCAGGCACAGGAGCCCCTTCGGTGACCCTCCAGGCCGGGTGCCGGTTAGGAGGCGCAGCAGCAGGCCCCGGTCTGGGAGGAATCCGCTTGCCAGCGCGTTTCACGTGGCGGTTAGTAGGCCGCAGCCTGCGCTCGGGCAGGGGCCTACACGCGCCAGTCCTCGCAACACCAGTGACGTCACGGGGGGTCACATCGGCGATGCTCCAGTCGGGCGGCCCGCCTCCTCAGGCACAGTAGACTGCAGGATTATCCACGATGGGCAGCAATCGGGCGGTGATAACAGGCAAGTGTTGTTACCGGCCCTTACAGATGGTCTCTGGACAGCGTTAAATTCAGGACCAAATGCCAGTGCACAGACCTTGCGGGCAGTGGGCAGAGCGGACAGGGGGTCGGGTGATATTAATATGTCCCCACATACACAACCCTTTGGTCCTTCTTCAACTCCAGTGCATGTCAGTAACTTTCGGCCTTACAGGGCTGCGTCGGCGGGATCCAGTGCATCGGCGGTGCTCGGGCCTCAAGAGATAGAGGGTCCACAGGGAAGAGTCGGGATGGGTGGCTGGAGTCGGGATGGACGGCTGGGGGGACCACAGCTCCTCCGCAGCCCGGTGAGTTGGGTTCTATGTCTTGTTCGTTATCCCAGAATTTTTTACCCCCAGGTTTAAGTGCTAATCGGGGGTCAGTGGCTGGGGGTACAAGTCAGGAACAGGTTGGGGAGAGTGTGAGGGAGTTATTGTTGCGTTTGGAAAGGGGTAGTAGTGCTGTTTCGGGCCATTTAGCCGCATGGGTGAGCCCGCAATGGGGCGGGCTGAACAGCTTAGGTAATAGATTTGGGGGCGTGAGCCAATTGCCTCAGCCCGTTTCGGTGTCAGTCCAGACAGAGAAAGAAATAGAGTGTAGAATTCATTTGGATGATAGGTCTCACGGCGAGGTTTACGTGTGTTTTGAGGGTCCTTTGGGTGCACACCTCAAGAAGGAGGTGAGGGAAAAAATTTGGAAAGATGAGTATGTCGAAATTTTTTCTCTTTTGCCTCTGGTGAAATTTAACCTGGAAAAAAGGATGATAGTAAGAAGGAGGAGGAGGAAAAGAAAAGTGGCGCTTAATCCCGCAGACTTTTACTAATTGGCTGCAGGCATTCGCCATTTTGGCGAGCGTAATAGGTGAAAAAGCATCGGAGAATTGCTCTCCCTTGTTTTACTATATGGATGCTATTGGGGAGGCTCACAGAACTTATGGGGGACAAGCATGGCTTCGTTATGACGAGCAGTTTCGTCAGAGGAAAGCTATTCGTCCTGCCATAAGATGGGATCAGAAGGACATTGGCCTTTGGTTACGGGTGATGGCTCCTTCTAGATTAGGGCATTCCTTTCATGGAGGGGCCGGTTTTGCCGGCCATTCCGGGGGTCAATCAAGTACGCAGGGGAGCGGAGGCACGTCAGGGCAAGCGGGAACGCAGAAACTGGGCTTATGCTGGCAGTTCAACGACGGCCAGTGCAAATTTGGGGCTAACTGCAGGTTCAAGCTTCTTTGCTCGCACTGCAGTGGATTATCACACGGTGCTGCCAGATGTTTCAAAAAGAAAGCTAAGCCAGGGGCCAACAATTCCCAAGGGGGAGACGCCGGTGAAACTAACCGCAATGCTCCCTTATCTAAGTAGGTTTCCCGATAGAGAAAAAGCTGCAGTGTTAGTATCAGGTTTTGCTGACGGTTTTAAAATTCCTCCACCTCCATTCGAGATTCCCCAGGTGTTGAAAAATCTTAGATCAGCAGATCAATATGAGGAGGTGGTTTCTGCTAAGTTACAAAAGGAGGTAGCTTTGTGGCATATGGCGGGTCCGTTTTCCGATCCTTCTTTTTCGAATTTAGTAGTATCGCCATTGGGGGTGGTGCCCAAAAAGGAGCCTAATAAGTTTAGGCTCATTCACCATCTTTCCAATCCGCGGGGAAAGTCAGTGAATGATGGGATTGATCCGGAACTATGTTCCGTGGTTTATACATCATTTGATAAGGCGGCTCGGTGGGTCAGACAGTGTGGTAAAGGGGCATTGCTGGCTAAGACGGATGTGGAATCAGCGTTTCGGTTGTTGCCCGTTCATCCTGAAAGTGTTAGGTTGTTGGGTTGTTACTGGGAGGTCGAGTTTTTCGTAGATAGATGTTTGACCATGGGATGTTCTTTATCCTGCTCCTTGTTTGAGGCTTTCAGCACATTTTTGGAATGGGTCGTACAGGATGTGACAGGGCTCGAATCCATTATACATTACCTGGATGATTTTCTGTGCATCGGTTAGGGCGATTCTTCATGTTGTGAAATTTTGCTGAGAGCGACTCAGTGGGTAGCAGAGCGTTTCGGAGTGCCTTTGGTTCCAGAAAAGACCGAAGGTCCAACTACCACCATTTGTTTTTTAGGAATTGTAATTGATTCAGTGAATTGGGAATTTAGGTTGCCTGAGGAGAAAGTGAAGGCTTTGAAGGAAGAGGTCGCACGGGCTAGGAAGTTAAAGAAGATGACTTTGAGAGAAATGCAGTCTCTTGTTGGGAAACTTAATTTTGCATGTCGCATTATTCATATGGGGAGAATTTTTTCTCGCCGGTTAGCCAGCGCTACGGCGGGTCTAAAATTGCCGCATCATTACATGCGTTTGTCAGCTGAACACAGAGACTATTTGGTAGTGTGGGAGAAATTTTTGGAGCAATATAATGGACGCTCATTGCTCATGGAGGAAGTACAGTACAACTGTGCTTTGGAGTTGTACACGGATGCGGCGGGAAGTTCAGGTTTTGGGGCGTACTTAAGAGGTCGATGGTGCGCATCCAGTTGGCCTAAGGAGTGGGTAACATCAGGATTGGTAAAGAACATAGCCCTATTAGAGATTTTTCCCATTTTGGTGGCAATATATTTGTGGAAGGGAGAACTGCAAAATAAGAGGGTGAGGTTTAATTGCGACAACATGGGGGTTGTGCTTGCAATTAATATCATTACAGCATCTTCACCTCCAGTGATTAGGGTTCTACGACAGTGCTGACTTGCCTTTCCATGAATGCTTATGTGACAGCGTCTCACGTACCGGGAGTCCAGAATGCCGTTGCTGACTCACTTAATTGTTTTCAGTCTGAGCGCTTCCGGCAGTTGGCACCAGAGGCAGCAGACAAGGGGCTGGAGTGCCCTCCAGAGCTTTGGAAGGTGGTATGCGGGCCGCTGAGTCGCTGATTAGGTCATCATTGGCGGAGGGAACTTGGGAAGCGTATCAGTCTATTTGGCATCTATGGGAAGATCGGTTGCTTAATACAGTCGGGCTTATGGCTCAGGATGACTATCAGTTAGGTGCACTATTGTCATGGATTAGTCAAGGGGCTGGGGAAGGTTGGTCGGTAGCAAAAATCTCTCGGACTATGGCGGCTTTGGCTTTTGGTTTCAAGTTTCATGGTCAGAGAGATTTGACAAAAAGTTTTTTGATCAAACAGGCTTTGAAGGGGTTTCGGAAAGGGAAAGGGCAAGTGGACTCCAGGAGACCGGTTTCATTTGGCATTTTGGAAAAGATTGGGGGGGGGGTGTTAACTTCTGTGTGTTGCTCCAGGTTTGAAATCTGTCTTTTTAGATTGGCCTTCTCCCTGGCCTTCTTTGGAGCGTTGAGGTTGGGTGAGATCGTGTCACCCAGCAGGTCAGTGGGCGGGGGGCTTTAGTCAGTAATGTGAATGGTACCTCAGGAGGTGTGGAATTTTGGATCAGGAAATCTAAAATGGACCAGTTGGGAAAAGGGAGGCGTGTAGTTTTGAGAGCAATTGGAAATTCCATTATGTGTCCGCTAAGATGCTTGCAACTGTTAAGGGAGTCCGAACCTAAGCAGGGTGGTCCGTTATTGTGTCATGAGGACGGTTCCTCCTTGTCCAGATATCAGTTCATAGCGGTATTTAGGAAGTGTTTAAATTCATTAGGGTTAGATGCATCCCGTTTGGGGTCCCACTCGTTTCGGATTGGAGCAGCAATGGAAGCTGCTGCGGGTGGTCTTAGTGGGGAGACTATACAGCGCGTTGGGAATCGAGGCGTTATCAGAGTTATATCAGGCCTCAGGCGCAGGTTAAAATACATCTTTAATGTTTGATTTACGGCAGGTGTTGTTATTGCGAGAGTTGTTCAAGTTTGTTTGTATTTTCTGCAGGTTCCAATTCCGCGTTGGTATTGATTCTGGGACACTCCTACGTGCACTGGGGAGCACTGAGGGTGGATATAAGGCCAGCAGGAAGGCAGTTCGGTTTTGACAGAGAAACAGCTGTGATTAGGTGGTGGGCTTTAGAGGCATGAGTTGGTGCAGAGTGCTGCAGGAGGTACATCACAGTGCGCGTTTAGATAGGTCACCTGACATTTTGGTGTTGCACGTGGGGGGGGTACGACCTAGGTTCACGGCCTTTTAGAGAGTTGATAAGGGATGTTAAATATGATTTGTTGCATTTGTGGGTGGCATTTCCAGGCTTGTTTATTGTTTGGTAGGAGATTGTTCCTTGAAGATGTTGGCGTAGGGCTAGGTCAATGGAGAAAATCAATAAAGCCAGGATTAAAGTTAATAGGGCAGTCTCTAGTTTTGTTGCTAGGAATGGGGGGATTTCTGTGCGGCACTTTGAGTTAGAGAAAGGAGAGGGTGAATTTTGGTTGGCAGATGGGGTGCATTTGAACGCAGTAGGTATTGACATGTGGGCTTTGGGGTTACAAGAGGGCATTGAGAGGGCCATAGCTTTTCGTTCGGGGGGGTCTTGGGCATTTGAGATATTCAATGCGCCCTCGTTGTGGCGGTTGGGGGTCCTTGAAGTTGGTTTTAAATTGGTATAAGGGGTCCATTTGGGTATGGATTCCTTAATTGGAAAGCGTTGATTGCTGATCTGGTTGATTGCTGATCTTACGGCAGGGAATGTCGGAGCCCGGGAAGTGGAAGTAATTTTTGGAACCCATGTTGGGTTGTGGTGCTCTCGAGCCAGTGGGTATCGGCTGGGGGCAAGTTGGTGTTAATTGTTGGTTTATGTTAATCACCAGATCTTTGGATATTCAAGGACCCTCCTACCATTGTGTGTTTAATTTAATTACTTATCTATGTAATTTTGTTTAAATAAAGGCTGCTGTGGCCAGTTTTTCCCAAAGTATATGGTGTTTTGGTCTTATTTTAGTTAAGTAAAGGAGTTTCATGGGAAGATGGGTATTAATATTAGATGGTTTGGTTAAACGGATCATCGACAATACCAGTGTCAAGGCTTCTTTGGCTCGTTTTATAGCTGCATAGGAGATACAGGATGTACCTTCAGAGTTATCCAAGGTTTTGTCTAGGGTGATATTAACGTCGCCACAAAGGATGACTGAGCCTTTTATTAACCCCTTGACCCCCCGAGGGAGGTTTGAACGTTAATGACCAGGCCAATTTTTACAATTCTGACCACTGTCACTTTGAGGTAATTACTCTGGAACGCTTCAACGGATACCCCTGATTCTGAGATTATTTTTTTCAGAACATATTGTACTTCATGATTGTGGTAAAATTTCTTCGATATCACTTGCGTTTATTTGTGAAAAAAACGGAGATTTTTATTTTCACGAGGGTACTAGGAGAAATTGGACCCCAAAAGTTGTTGTGCAATTTCTCCTGAGTACACTGATACCCCATGTGCTGGAGAAAGCTACTGTTTGAGCGTATGTCGGGGCTCGGAAGGGAAGGAGTGACACTTTGGAATGCAGACTTTGATGGAATGGTCTGCTGGCGTCAGGTCACGTTCTCAGAGCCCCTGATGTGCCTAAACTCTGGAAATGCCCAACAAGTGCCCCCTTTTTGGAACGGATACCCGATTTGTGAATTTTATAATGTAGTGTTATACTTCAGTTGTGTAGTGTTCATCAGGTTGTCATACGTCAGAAATGAATTTAGTAGTCCATGGAAGTATGGTACCTTTTGAAGCAGTCTTTAATGCACAGGCCAGGTTTGTCGGGGCAGGTGTCTCATTGATAAATGGTGTCCTTGCGTATTCCCCTTTTAGAACACACTCGGCACTTCATTTGTGACCTTTTTTTCCCCTATGAGGGATCTGCCCCAGGAAATGCTGTCCCGGTACAATTCGAGGTCCTAAAGTTATGGAAGTACTGGGGCCCGCTCCGTCACCACTGCCAAATATCAGGGCCTTGATAACTGTCTCCTGAAAGTGAAGATGCGACGCAGAAGTCTGGCCTGCACATTGTGACAGAAGGAAAGCGTTGTGCATTGCCAAATGTACAATGTGCACGGCCAGCTGCTTATACCATGCCTTGGCCTTTCTCAAAGCACTGTACGGCTGGAGGACTTGATCAGAGAGAGAAACTCCCCTAATGTACTTGTTGTACCCCACTACACAGTTTGGTTTGGCGACCTTTGTAGTGGAACCTCGTACAGTGCTGAGTGCTGCCATCACCATGTATGGTGGTCAAGAGAGGAACATCCCTCTTGTCCTTGTACTTGACCACCAACAGGCGTTCGCTACATTGGGCTCTGCTCTCACCCCTTCTGAGCAGCTGCCCAATTAGCGTCTTTGGGAGGCCTCTCTGATTTTTGCGGTACTTCTCGCACAGAGGGACTTGAAGAGAGGGACACTGGTATTAAAGTTATCCACGTCCAAGTGATAACCTTTATCCAGCAGTGGGTGCACCAAGTCCCACACAATTTTCCCACTCAGTCCCTGATCAGGGGGGCATTCAGGGGGTTCAATCCTGAAGTTCTTCCCTTCATAAACTCTAAACTTGTGAGTGTACCCTGAGGTACTCACAAAGTTTATACAGCTTGATCCCGTGCTTGGCCATCTTACTGGGCAGGCACTGCCGGAATCCAAGCCGCCCTTTAAAATGAACTAGGGACTCATCCACGCAGATGTCCCTTTGGGGCATGTACACTTAAGCAAACTTGTTGTTGAAGTGCTCGATAACTGGCCAAACTTTAAAAAGACGATCAAAGTTCAGGTCATCGCGTGCAGGACACCTTGCATTATCTTGGTAATGCAAGAACTTGTGATTGGCCTCAAGGCGTCTCCTGATCATGACCATTCGGAACACTGGAGTGTTATACAAAACGTCAACACTCCAGTATTGCCAAACCTCTGGCTTCTTCAGGATCCCCATATGAAGGACCAGGCCCCAAAACAATCATTTCTTCTGCGTCTACAGGAGACCAGTTAGAAAATGATGAAGTGGGGTTTTGTTCCAAAAATTGATGAGCGTATAAATTAGTTTGGCCCACCATGAGGGTTATAAAGTCCTCAGAGAAAAAGACTTGAAAAAAGTCTATTTCTGTGAGGCTGGTGGTGTCAAACTTGATTCCTGATAACGCCATGAAATCAGAAATCAGTGGCTCATAACTTTCGGGGGGCGAGGGCCATATGGGGTCAGTAGTGGGGGGTGCTGGATCATCTTCTCTCCTGCGACGATTGCTGGGCAGTCCAGCAGCTTCTGTGGAGGAATAAGAGGAGGACGATGAGGAGTCGGAAAAATAAAGAAAGGTGGGATCTTCACCCTCGCTGTCAGTGTCGGACGCAAGTAAAGCATATGCCTACTCCGCTGAATAGCGAGTTTAGGTTGAGCTGGACATTTTTTTTTTCTTATGTATGTGGTGCGTGTGTGTCAGTGTGCTTAGTGTGCACTTTTTTTTTTCTAAAAAAAAAAAGAGAAAAAAAAAAAACTACTGTAGGTGGTGCTTAGGAGCACCGATCCTAGGCTGCACATTACTGTTTCCGGCAATCTGATTGCCGGAAACGGTGAGATATGCTGTGATTGGCTGTTAAGAAATGAACAGCCAATCACAGCGACCGTGGGTGCGGGGGCCGGCGACACCCCCCGAGATGATGGCGCCATCTACCTTAAGGTAAGATGGCACCGGATTTTTAATGCGATCACCGCGACCGAGTGTCGCATTAAAAATTGGGCGTACTAATAAGTATCAGGCCCATTAGGCCCAGGGCACAGATACGTAATACTACACCTTGGGCCGGAAAGGGGTTAAAGGGATAGATTGATCAATTAAATTAGATAAGAAAGTTATTTGGTCTTGGTTTGGGGAGTAAGCATTAATAGTTAAAATTTGGCCTTCTATAGACATAGCCAGAATTAGGAACCTGGCGTTGGGATCAATAACGTAGTTAATTATTTTATGGGGGAGGGATCTATGAATTGCAATAGCAACCCCTTTTGTATGAGAGGCAGAATTGTTTGCAAAATGCCAATTAGTGTAGGGTTTATTTTTTACTTTAGGGGCATGGTTTGTTTTAAAGTGAGTTTCCTGGAAACAGATGATGTGTAACTTAAATCTGTGGCAATGGTGCAGGAACTGGGCTCTTTGTTCTGGTGTGTTGAGACCCTTCACATTGAAGGAGACAATGTTGAAATCCGGCATTGAAAAGATACACTTTGAAGAGAGCTGTTCGTTAGAAATGGGCCCCGTCTTTACACAGAAAACGATAAGAGGAGAGTACGGAAAAATAAAAACTAACTTTAAGATACAGCAGCATAAGCTAAGAAGGTAAATTTGACATCTAGAAGCTTAAGGGCCGCAACTGGAAGCGACTTGGGCTCCCAACCTACTTGGGGGAGAAATATGGAAGCCATAACATAGATTGAGGCACAACTCCTACAAATGACATTACATATGAGAAACCATCACAAAAAACAACATTTAAGAATTAATAGCAGAAAAATAAAAACAAGGTTCAAGAGGCAACAGGGCATTAAAAGCAGGTCACAAAATTTCCCTCTGAGGTCATTAAGTTGAGCAAATACCCTAATACAGGCAAACTAGGGTACTAGGAGAAAAGAGCCCATGAATGTGATACAACACCCCTAAAAGTCAATCAATTAGCATCCTGAGGTCTCTGAGACAGTTGTTGGCCTTTTCTCTGATCACCTCAGCGGGATTCACATGGAGGAAGGCCTTTCTGGGCAAGAGCGGTAAGCGGGGAGAATGTTTGTCTCGTTCTTCTTCCTGGGAAACCTATCTTGAGCAAGTAAAAATTGTAAAAATGTTGGCAGGTACCCTGGAGATTGCAGAGAATAGATCTTGGATCCACACTGTACGTTTAAAAAGAAAGGGAAACTTAGACATAAAAAGATTTCTTTTGACTTCAGCACATCCAGAACCGCTTTGAGGGCTGCCCGTTGCGCTAGAGTATGACAGCAGAGGTCCTGTAGAATGCGAATCGGAGTGCCATTGTATTTAATCACCTGTATCTTCCTTACGGCTTGAAGAATTTGATCTTAGAGGGTTTAGAAATGTATTTGGCAGATTACATCCCTCTGATGGGAATCGTTAGGGACCACAGGATGTAGTTCTTGGTGAGCTCTATTAAGTTCAATTGCTTGCCCTGGGGGGCGACCTAGAAAGTCATTGAAGATGCAAATGAGGACCAAAGGAAAGTCAGAGGATACAATGGACTCTGGAAGGCTTCGGATACTTAGGTTATTGCATCTATTACTGTTTTCTAAATCGTATATATTTTGTTTAAGCGAGAAAAGCTGTGACGAGTGCTCCTGAACAGATTCCTTAAGAATTTTAATGGCAGAATTATCAGTGACCTGAGGTTGTGCAAGGGTATCAACGCTAGTTGAAACTGAAGACAGTTCTGAAAAAGAAAATTCCTGTTTGCACTCAGACCACCTGGTTGGCCAATGCTAGTATGGCATTTCTCATTGGAATGGATTGCAAAACAGCCCGAAAGTCTGCCAGGGAGGCAGGTTTATTATCATCCAGAGGTGGAATAGTGTCCGGGATCCCTGAAACAGTCGACCACAGAGGTTGCTGAATTTGGAAAAAGGGCCAAAGGAGATTTGTTTGCGTTGCGTAGCTTTTCCTTCCTGTATGGCTAGAGTATGTATGTATAGATGCGATAGGAAGCCTAAGCTGAGTTGATGGTGAGACCAGGTTAGGTTGTGAAAAATCAATATGGACACAATCTGGAGAATGCGGGTCGCCTAAGAAATGGAGTGAGGACATAGCGTTCCAGGACGATCCAGTGCACCACGCCGGCGAAATGGCGTGGCCCAATTGGGCCAGTACAGGAGGTTGGACTTGAGGGATGTCCCAGAATAATGGAACTGGGTAAGAACCAAGTGTTGGTTCTTGTGATGTATTGTTTTGCAATTCTTTATCTGCTGTGTGGGAGACAGACACCTTGGAGGAACTGTCTCTTTTAAGGCAATGATTAAAAGGTAATTTAGACACTGGAAAGTGTAAGTTAGTTAGGTATAACTGTGCTCTGAGGAGTGATTTGGTGGACATTAAGTTGTGCTCAAAAGTTTACATACCTCGGCAGATTTTTTCCTTTCTTGGCCTTGTTTCAGATTATATGAATGATAAAAAAAAACTTTGTCTCTACTCATGGTTATTGGTTGGGTTTAGCCATTTATTGCCAAACTATTGTGTTTTCTTTTTTTAAATCTTAATGTCAACCAAAATTGTCCAAATGACCCTGATCATAAGTTCACATACCGTGGTGATTTTGGCCTGATAACATGCACAGAATTTGACACAAATGGGTTTGAATGGCTACTAAAGGAAACATCCTCACCTGTGACCTGTTTGCTTGTAATCAGTGTGTGTGTATAAAAGCTGAGTGAGTTTCTGGGATCCAGACAGACTCTTGCATCCTTCATCCAGCCACTAACGTTTCTGGATTGTGAGTCATGGGTAAAGCAAAAGAATTGTCAACGGATCTACGTGAAAAGGTAGTTGAACTGTATAACACAGGAAATGGATACAAATAAATATCCTTGGAATTGATAATGCCAGTCAGCAGTATTCAAACTGTGATTAACAAATGGAAAATCAGGGGCTCTGAAAAAAACAAATCATGGTTAGGTAGACAAACGAAAATTTCAGCCACAGCTGCCAGGAAAATTGTTCGTGATACAAAGAAAAACCCACAAATAACATCAGCTGAAAATCAGGACTCTCTGAAAACTAGCGGTGTGGCTGTTGCAAGATGCACAATAAGGAGGCACTTAAAGAAAAATAAGCTGCATGGTCGAGTCACCAGAAGAAAGCCATTACTGCACAAATGCCACATAGTATCTCGCCTACAATACGCCAAACAGCAGAGACAAGCCTCAAAACTTCTTGAGCAATGTAATTTGGAGTGATGATACCAAGATTGAACTTATTCCCATTCCCCCGACAGCACCCAAGGAGAGAGGGATCCGCCCCAAGGGTAGGAAACCCTACAGATTTAAAAGGTGGAGCCCTCTGTCATGCCTCAGTGGTTTCCTGTCCTTAAGGAGACCCTACAGCTCCCCAGGTGCTGTTGGGGGAGTGAAGAAATTACCTGAAGAAAGTGCTGCGGTGGCTCCCTTAAAGACCTGTGTCCGGGTCCTCTCCGGGGAGGCAGGCAGCACTGCTCCAGATGCCGGCATGGTGAAGTCGCGCGCAAGGCATCTCTGTGCCGGTGTGATGTCGGTTCCGGGGGCACGGCCTTTCGTTGCAGAGTGCTTCCCCAGTATCCCTACTGGTGTCTTGCGTCACATACTGTGGCACAATGCATCGCGGGGAGCTGGACAGTGATGGGTCCCGGGGGCACGGCCTAGGTTGGTTAGTGCATCCCTGGGACAGAACGGGGGCGTCATATGGGGGCACGGCGTGTGGGGCAGAGTTTTACAAGATAGTAATGGTGTTTCTGGGAGGGGGGGGCAGGAAAACAATAAAAGCCCCCCCCCCCCTTCCCCTTCCTCCATCCAGTGCTGCACAGGTTTACAAGGATGGAGGACACAACTCAATCCAGAGAACCCACGGAAGCAGCCTCTCCGACCTCTGTAGTCCTGCGTCAGGTGGGGTAAGTCGGGTGAAATCCTGGAAAATCCTTATTAAATGTGTCTCACATATATATATATATATATATATATATATATATATATATATATATATATATATATATATATATATATATATATATATATATATATATATAATCGTCCTTAGGAAAGGCCTAGGAAAACCAAATCTAAGCACAAGGAATGTGCACTATGCAAATATAGGCTAGATGCCACCTACGCTAAACGACTATGCAAGGATTGCATTGAGAAAACCTTATCGGAAGAGTCCCCCTCATTAATGGATAATATGCGATCCATGATTAGAAGTGAAATCAGAAAATCGTTTAAAGGGTTAAAGGCCGGCACAGCCTCAAGAGAAGCTAGCGGGAGCTCTAGTTCAAAGGACGAAGGGGAGGAAGGCCAACTAACATAGTAACGTAGGTTGAATAAAGACCTAGGTCCATCAAGTTCAACCTTTCTCCCCCAATTGTACTCCCCATACGAACACTACACTAACTTAATGTAACTAGGCCTCACAAATGAATTACCATTTTTATTTTTATCATTACTGCACTATTACAATTACAAATAAACCAGTTTATAATTGTTTAATTAGTTTTATTTTTGTATTACTTTTATGGTATTACTAAAATCCCTATAACTAAATCTGTTGATCCAGAACAAGGAAAAAACCCCAGGATACATTCAGCCAATTTGCATCACGGGGAAAAATTCCTTCTTGACCCCGAGAAAGGTGATCAGTACAAGGAACCCTGGATCAAAAGTACTACTATAGGTGTAACATTTTGTCTAATTTAACTGTAGCCCACAGTGTTGTGTATCGAGGAAATCATCCAGCCCTTTTTTGAAAGCGGTTAGTGTCGGCCATTACTACCTCTTGTGGTAGGGAATTCCCCAGTCTGACTGTAAAGAACCCTTTCCTGTTTAGGTGCCGGAATTGCCTTTCTTCCACCCGTAATGAGTGCCCCCTGGTCCATAGTATAGTCTTTGGAAGGAATAAGTCATGGGCTAGACCTTTGTATTGACCACACACATATTTATACATGTAAATAAGATCCCCTCTGAGGCATCGTTTTTCTAAGCTAAACCAGCTCAACTTTTTCAACCTCTCATCATATGAGAGGCCTTCCATCCCTTGTAATATTCTAGTTGCCTGCCTTTGAACTGACTCTAACTAATGAATATCTTTATTAAAATGTGGAGCCCAAAACTGGATCCCATATTCCAGATGTGGCCTCACCAGTTTTTTATAAAGGTGTAACAATACACTGGGATCACAATATTTTATTTCTCTTTTTATACACCCTAAAATCCTGTTTGCTTTTGTGGCTGCTGCTTGACATTGAGTACTGCTGCTCAGCTTACTCGTAACCAGAATACCCAAATCCTTCTCCTGTTCTGTAGTCCCGCGTATACTCCCATTTAATGTATATGTAGCAATAGAATTACTCCGTCCTAGGTGCATTACTCTACATGTCTGACGCGCCCCCTGGGACCGTGGGGTACTCGGTAGCCGGGCCGGTTGGTGCTGGGGATGTCACGGTGGCAGTGACCTGGTCCGTGACCCAGGGCGGTCAATTAAAGGGAAAGTAAAAGGGGAATAAAGTTTTTAGAGATAATGTTCGTGATGCCACTTGTGGTATGCAGCTATATGGGGCCGCCGCTGCGGTGCTGAACCACTGGTGCTGATTGTGGCGCAGCAGAGTTGGTTCAGCTCTCCACAGGCAGAGCTAAGCTCCAGGGCAGTATATGAAGAATTGTGGAGGTAGATGATGTTGGTGTGGTGTAATGCAGGTGATGGCGCTGATAATGACAAGTCATCCGATTAATGGCTGTTTCCTCGTAGCTTTACTTGCTCTTTGGCAGAGCAGACTGGGACACGGGTACTAGCTGGTAGAGGAGGTCCGGGCGGGCTGGAAGCAAGTCACCAGGTAGAGTTGTAGGCCTTCCCTCTGCGCTAATCTCTTTGGCCCTGCTGCTTGTAGCTATGCTGGGGCCCTCGTCCCTGAGTAAAACGTCTCTTCTTCACCTGTATGGCAGGCAGCTCGGGCCTTCCTCAAGTGTCGCTCCCACGTGACGGTACTGGGCCCTATGATGCTGCTGTGCCGCCGGGCGTCTGGTGGGGCCAGGAGACCGCAGTCTCCTGCCCTCCGTATTTAGCTGCTGGGCCATCAGTGCCCCACAACCACAGACTCCGGTGTCCGGTTCCTTTGCGCTTCTCTCTGGGGTGAGCTTATCCACAGCTCCCTTCCCCAGGTCCTTCCTCGTCACTCTCCTGTCTCCAACTCCTCTCCACTAACTCTAACTAACCCCGCCTCCAGATTCCAGTTTGAAGGGGAGGAGCTTCCCTTTCTGGTCTGGAGCCAGATAAGTGTTGTATGCTGGTATACCTGATTAGGGGACCCCTCCTTGCTTCCAGGCATGGCATCACCACTTGTGAGGAATGCAATGCCACTGTGGCAACCGCCAACTCCTGAGTGAATGCCGTTTGACAGCCCGAACCTGTGCCCTGTCAAATTCAGCCTGAGAAGCCATCTGGTTAAAGAACTGGAGAGTTGACTTCAATTCAAAGTCTAGGCTTTGTGGTATTCCCTTCGAGGGAAATTGACTAAGGATCCACTCTCGGCGAGCTCCTGGATAAAGCAGGAGACTCTTAAGAAAAAAAAAAACGTTCCCCCAGTTGAGCACACCAAAATTCAAGAGGCCTTTCCGCCTGTTCAGAAAAAGAAAGGTGAAGCATAAAGACTCAAAGTGGAAGGAACCAAGGAACAAAGGGAAAACCTCCCAGGGGGAACATTTTTTGTCCGGGTTCCCAAAAAGATCAGGGCAACAATGCCAGGTTCCAGGTAAGTTGAAGATTAAAACTTCCTCCCTGCCTGGGAGAATATTTCCCTAAGTCCCTGGGTTCTAGACACAGTATAGGAAGGGTTGAAGTTAGAATTCCTTTCCCCTCCTCCAGACACCTATATCGTCATCAAAAACCAACCTTCTGGGTTAGTTGAGAATACCTTAGAACAAGAGGTTATGTCTCTAATCCAAAAGGGAACACTAACCTATGTCCCAAGAGGGGAAAGGGTTTTACAGCCCCTATTCCTAAGGAAAAAAAAAACAAAACGGCTCAATCATACAGAACCATCATAAACCTAAAAAACCTCAACAAGTTTCTGGGTACTAAAGCAGTTCAAAATGTAAAACATCGAATTAGTAATAAAACTCCTGTTTCCAAAATGTTTTATGGACACTATAGATCTCAAAGACGCCTATTACCATGTTCCCATCTTTCAAGGTCATAAAAGATTCCAAAGAGTGGCGGTCAACATCAAGGGGCATTTAAGGCATCTGCAATTCCAAATCCTCCCCTTTGGACTATCCATGGCCCCAAGGGTCTTAACAAAAATAGTGGCAGAAATGTCAGCACACGTAAGGGAAGCAGATGAGATTTTCATCCCGTACCTGGACGACTTTCTCGTGGTAGGAAAATCGGAATCCTAATGCAATCTGACAGTATCACAGGTCTCAAGAATCTTAGCCTCCTTAGGGTGGCTAATAAACTTAAAGTCCCGACTAGAGTCAAGAGAAAAACAAACTTAATTAAAAATCTGGTTGGATTCAAAATAGCAGATGTCTTTTCTTCCGGAAGAAAACAAGGGGAAAATAAAGAGACTGGCTTTGGAACTGATAAACAACCCAGAGACTACCCTAAGAAGGGCTATGTCCATCGTAGGATCCCTGACTGCATGCATCTCGGCAGTGACTTGGGCGAGATTCCACTTCAGATCTCTCCAATGGGATGTCTTGAGAGTAGAGGGAAAAGCAGGAGCAAATTTAAACGCAAAGATAGTGATGTCAAAGGATACTCAACTATCATTAACATGGTGGAGAAATGAGACAAATCTATCTCAAGGTGTTCCATAGGAAATAAAAAATCCTGTGATACTCACCACAAACGCAAGTCCCTGGGGGCGGCGGGCCCACTCAGATGGAAGCATTCTGCAAGGGAGATGGCCACAAGATCTGATAGATGCGTCTTCTAACAGGAAAGAATTAGCAGCCGTAAGATTGGCCTTACGGGAGAACCTGCCAGTTGTCAAAGATCGACACCTAAGAATATTCAGACCTCAAAACATCAGTAGCCTACATAAACCAGCAGGGAGGAACAAGGTCAGGAGGTCTTATGGCAGAGACACAAAATATTATGTTAGCAATAGGAAATCAAAGTACGATCTCAGAAGGCTATTTAAAGAGTCGGAAAACATTAAAGCAGAGTTCCTGAGATGTCAGAGTAGATCAGGACGAATGGTCCTTGAACACAGAATCTTCCAGAAAATAGTAGATCTCTGGGGGGATCCAAAAATAGACCTATTTGTGAACAGATTTAACCAGTAAGTAAAAAAATTCTACTCAATAAATCCAAAAGACCTAACTTTGGGGGTAGATGCCCTTCTCCACGAATGGCCAGGAGGTCTACTCTATACTTTTCCCCCTCTACAACTGATTCCAGCAGTGCTCGGGAAAGTATGTACAGAGGGGACCAAGTTAATTCTAATAGCACCCTTCTGGCCTATAAGGTTGCCAGACAGTAGCATCTCCGTGGGTACTTCCAGAAATTCCAAACCTTCTATCCCAGGGTCACATACAAAACCCCGACATAAAGAAGCTTCATTTAACGGCTTGGCGCTTGAGCCGCAGCTATTGAAAGCTAAGGGGTGTTCGGAAAACGTAATATCCACCCTTATTAAATCGAGGAAGAAAATGACATCCATCATATATTACAGGATATTTTTTCAGGGATAAATCCTTTAAAAAAACATGGGGTCCCATATGTTGAAATTCTGGAATTCCTACAAAAGGAGTGTGAAATGGGGCTAAAAAAGAGCACCCTTAAGGTTCACTCAGCAGCCTTGGGAGCCCTCTTTGGGAGGGAAGGTCACTGTCCACCCCTTGATAGTCAAATTTTTTAGAGCAGCGGCTCCTTGGGACTTAAACCTGGTCCTTATGGGCTCAAAGGGAGGCTTAGTAAGAGCCTTATCAGATTGTTCATTAAAAAATGTAACCCTTAAAACGGCCCTCCTGGTGGCCCTTACATCAGCTAGACGGGTGGGGGAGATTCAGGCTCTGTCAATTTATCAGCCCTTTACTCGGTAAGATAGTTATTCTTACCCCGGACCCTGCTTTTCTTCCAAAAGTAGTGTACACTTTCCATAGATCACAAGGTATAGTTTTACCATTCTGCGAGAACCCATTGCAATATATGGAATCTACCAGGGGAATTAGGAAATTGACCTCCTTGTTTATTCTCTTCCAGGGTCCCAGGAAAGGCCAAGCAGCATCCTAAACATGCATAGCAAGGTGGATCAGGACTGGGATTGCTCTGGCATACACTTCAGGAGGATTCTCCCCTCCTGATAAGATTAAAGCACACTCCACAAGAGCTGTCTCTACTACCTGGGCAGAAAGGGCAAATGCTTCTCTAAAGCAGATTTATGGGGCTGCCACGTGGTCTAAACCCTCAACTTTTTACAAGCACTACAGGGTGGATCTGGGTGTTGGAGATGTGTCTTTAAGAAGACAGCCCAGGAATTAACTGGAACTGGAGGCTTTTTGCCAAGAAGAAAGGGCAGCTTTACCATCTGAGAAAATAAAGAGCCTCATCCACAAGAACCACAAAAGCCATCAAGCTGTCATTGATGTTAAAGGGGGCAATACACGGTATTAAGAACTGAGGTATGTGAACTTTTGATCAGGGTCATTTGAATGTTTTTGGCTGACATTAAGATTTAAAAAGAAAAAACACAGTAGTTTGACAATAAATGGCTTCACCCAGCCAATAACCATGAGTGGAGAAAGTTTTTTGTTATCATTCATAATCTCTGAAACAAGGCCAAGAAAGGAAAAATTCTGCCGGGGTATGTAAACTTTTGAGCACAACTGTATGAGGGATCCAGGGGAGCTTTTATTAAAGAAGATAGAGCCTCTTCTGATGAACCCCACGTGGGGCTATGAGACAGTACTTGGTCTCCACAGCAGCGGCTATTTTGAGGAGCTCCCTCATGGAGGACAGGAGCAGCGCTTCTGGTGGAGGTAAGTAGCGATCCCCCAGGGGATAGAGGGATTGGGTAAGAGCCCTCCGATAATGGGGAGGACACTGGAGGGGGAGATCCACAGGCTCTGAAGCCTCAGCTCCCGGAGGGGAACGGCCGCAAGGAAGACGGCTGCCATCTTGGGAACCCTCAGGGGCACACACTCCAGCGGCAGCACAGAAAACTCCAGGGGGGCAGACGCGGTGCTAGAGGATGGATGCATTACCTTCAAACCTGCGTCCGCTCATCGGTCCAGAGGGAGCTGATAATCATCAACCTGTAGGTCAGGAAGGCGGGATCCTTCTGTTAAGCTGTCATTTAACTCCTCAGATCCTCCATGTCACCTAAGCTTGTGGTTTATGTGGTCGCAGAAAATTTTCAATGTCCCCACGGGGGAGAGGGGTGCAAGATGAGGATCTCGCCCTAAGTTTTTGCCCATCCTGTGTCGGTCTGTGATGGCTTTTTATGATAAAGTGCGGAGCTGAGTGACGCGCCCCTTGGGCCGTGGGGTACCCGGAGCCGGGCCTGTAGATGCTGGGGGTTGCAGTCACCGTGGCGGTGACCCGGTCCGTGACCCAGGTGGTCATCCAAGGGTAGTAGATGTATATAGGTTATATAATGTCCGACTACGCCACCTGTGGAGTGCGGTTAATAGAGACCGCCGCTGCGGAACAGTCCTCTGAAGCCGGTGGTATAATTCCCCACAGGAAGAGTTAGCTTCAGGTCAGTGTGTGTGGATGATGGTGGTTGTGCAGGGTGTTGCGGTGCAGAAATAACCACAGAGTCCGTGCAGTGCAGTCCCAGGGTCTTTACTGGTAGCAATTAGGCAGACCTGGACTGGAGTACTGGCTAGAGATAAGAATCTGGTCAGTCTGGGAGCAAGCATAGTCCTCCTAGGCAGGTGGAGTTGTAGGCCTGCCGTTCTCACTATTCTCTTTGGCTATTCTGCTTGTAGCTGTGTGGTAGCCCACGTCCCTGAGTGTAACGTGCTGTGCTCTCCTGTATGGCTGGCTGCTCGGGCCTTGTGGATGCCTCGCTCCTCCTTGGCGGTACTGGTCCCTCGGTGCTGCTGACCCTCCAGGCGTCTGATGGGGCCAGGAGACCTGTAATCTCCTGCCATGCGGTATCTGCTGCTGGGCCTTAAGGATCCCACAGCCTCGGACTCCGGTGTCCGGTTCTCTGTGTAGCTCCAGCTAGGACGAGCTATCTCCAGCTCCAGTCCCTAGCTCCTCTCTTGATTCAACGTCCTAATCTCAACTCCCGCACTAAACTAAACTAACCCCGCCTCCAGATCCAGTTGCCAAGCAGAGGAACTCCCCTTGCTGGCCTGGAGCCAGGAAAGTGTTGCATGTAAAGTGTACCTGACCAGAAAACCCCTGCTTTCCTTCAGACATGGCATTACCTCTTTTAAGGGAGGCAATACCTCTGTGGCAACCAGACCCTCTGGGGTGCCACATGAGCAGTGTGCGTCCACACAGCCATGGGTAGCCACGCCCCTTATTTCATAATATTTAACGGTGATCTGTAATAAGAAATTGATGAAAACAGGCGGGTTGCTTGCGTTCCTTCAGTTTGGTGCAACTTACCAAAAAGACCTCTTCGGAGACGGTTAAACTCTATTTTTTTATTATTCTATATTACCTCTGAGATTCGTGTGCTGGTGACCTAAAGCAGTTGGGATAGTGTCTTACAGGCATCTAGTCAAAGATTATTGTATTATACTCTGTGCTGAGAAAAAAACTATTCCCTTTTGATGTTGTTGGCTGCTTTTAAAATAGGCACAGGTGCTAGATGGCGTTATCAGCTGGAAATTAGTGTTCATCTTGGATGTGTCTGACCATGTCTCACACACCACATGGCCAGATAAGGTAGTAAAATGTTAAAATTACCTTTACTGGTGAATGTATTACTCACTGTTGAAAGTAATGCAAAAACGCATCAAAAACACTACATGTGAACATAGCCCAAGGGGTGGAGGAGCATTTTTGTTTTTTGTTATTTATTTGGTCTTATATACAAGTCATTACCCTGGAAATAATGTTCTTTAACATTTTTCCCAAGAAAATCCATTATGGTTTTGTTTTTGTATGTTTTATTGTGAGTCCGTAAAAGTGGTGTAAAACTCTGACAACATTGTTCACTGCAGTGACCAGAGATGCAGAGATGCAGAGATGCTTCCATGGGTTTTTTCCATGCTGTTACCATGTCATTTGAGCACTGTGTCCATTGATTTTGACCACTTTTTAGGCCCCCTCCAGACCTCTCTAACTTACATTGGACTTGTTACTCGGGTCGAGCACCCGAGCATTACGATTTACTCAACCCGAGCAACGAGCACTTGATGATTTTAGTGCTTGCTCATCACAACTGTTAACACGTTCTATTCCATGGGCATCAGAAATCTGCTTTGAAGATTCACAGCCTCGAGAGGAGGAAAGCATCTGCTCTGATGCCCAAATTTTTTTAAGGTTCGATCCGGGGCATGACTAAGTGGTGTCCAGGCAGAATTCTGACCCTCGTCTCCAGATGTTAACCCATGGGGGGGCGAGGTATTCCTGATGAGACTTGGATACCTGAGGCTCACGCGGACTGTACTGTGCTATCTGGGCAGGAAGAGAAGGATGACTCTGTATTGCCAAGTTTTTAGCAATAGGGTTCGGATACGGCTTTAAAGAAGGCAACCACTTGTAATATAATGCAATTTTAATTTGAAAGATAAAATTCAGAATCAAAGGAATAGTATGATATTGCGTACACTTTTGTAGATTACTAAGGTTAAATACTTATAAAGGTTACATACTTACTATTAGATAGAAGAAGAAAAAGATTTCCCTAGTAGCATGTACATCATCTGTCCGGAAACATCAGCTGGAGAAGCGTTCAGCGATGGGCAGAGAATTCGTACTAGGTCCTACACTGTAAAGAGCATCCTCTTCACAGGTCCACAATGCTTCTGCCATAACTGAATTCTTAAACAGCTTTATACATTTTACAAAAAGGCTTACCCAACCTAATATTACGTAAGCATGAAAATTCATAGGTTGTTGTCCAGCATTCCAATCCTGTGACAGTGGCCAGCTATCACAGATAAGCAATGCCGGACAAGACCTGTTCACGCACCATTCTAATGTCATAATGTTTACATATGATAAATGTTCGGCGAGCACCGAGCATTTCCAGGTTACTCGGGCGGGAGCTCGGGTCTCCGCCCTGCACGTTTGGCGCTCTTTTCAGAGCCAATTAGCATGCAGGGATTGCCAGCCAATCACTGTAATGCCGCAGCCATGTTGTTTGTGGGCATTTTTTGTGATTGGCTGGCCGCACAGCGTCACCTCGAGTATTCAAAGCCGGGCGCCGCTGATGCGCCCAGGCGATGGGGACGACTCGGCGCCCGGGCCTTGTTGTTGCCTCACCTTGGGGGATGTCGCAATCGTCGGCTCCCTGGCCCATACCCTGGGGTCACTCTTAAAAGAAGGGGGGAAAGGTGTATGGGATAGGGGAATGTTCGTCACACCCCCTGTGGTGTCTGGTGAGGATCACCAGCGCTGCGACAGTCCTCTGAGGCCAGTGTTGAGGCAGCTTAGTTGGTGCGGCTCCCCACTGGTGGAGCGGGACCTCAGGGCAGCGTAGAGAGGGTGTAGAATAGAGCGTTGGCTGGTGCAGAGCTGCGGAGGAAAGAACAGACCAAGGCGGTAGTTGAAGTCATCCAAGTCTTTACTCACTTTGGTGTGTAGTCAGCTCAGAGCTTCTCTCTGCTGTCACACGGCCGCCTGGGTGAGGTTCAGAACACTCCAGGTAGTTCAGGAGCACTTGACAGGACCCCCGCTCTAGTGTGTTCCTCTTCTGTTGAACTTCTCCCGCCTCGTGTCCCCCACTGAGTCCTGTACAAGTACTGCGATGTCCCTTGTGGGTAACGTGTAGTTCCCGGACCGACTGGGTGCCCTTTTTTGTGACTTGTGGTGAGAACGTGGCGTAAGGCCGGGTCCATCTGGATAAACTCAGATTAGGGCATACAGGTGGCGACTCCGATCCGTCCGTATCCCCCTGGCATCCACATAAGCCTCCGGACTTATCCGACAGAGACGTGAAGTGCAAAGTCAGATAATCGGGGACCGGTACCCCCCCTTGCGGCAGGGTCTCTCTGGCTGGGCCAGAATAAGGTATGCAGGTGGCGCCCCCTGCGATCCTTTCGCCTGTGGAGCCTATCTCCTCTGCTCCCCTCCGGGGCCTTCTTGCTTGGACCCTGACTGGGGAAAGAGCCGGTTATAACTCCTCCATTCAGGCCCCCTTCAGAACTGGAGTGGTGTAGTGTTGAGTGTGTGGTTGGGGTCCGGTGTAGTACTCCATCCTTACCTGGGAGAGGAAATACCACACCTCGTTCTGAGGTGCAGTACCCCTGTGGCGACTGAACCCTCCGGGTCGCCACACCGCCATCTTGGACACAGTCGCTCCGGATCAGATAGTGTAGGGTAAGTGCAGCTGAACTATAGGGAGAGATTTATCCTGCGAAATAGTTAGTGTAGGGTCTCTAAAGCCTGCCAAATCAAACAAACAGTCCTTATCAGGACTAATATCCATCCCAGATATCAGGCAGGCAGGCTGTATAGGAGATGCAGTGGTTATACCAGCAAACGCTGCATTACAGTCCTGTGTGCTCCTGCTGGTCAAATTGCTAGACTTATTCCCCAGTCTCAGGGGCCAGGAAAAATCCTTTTTTTTTCATCTAAATCCTGTATTTTTTTTTTCTCAGTCAGACTGTCCAAATACGCATCTTATTAACCTTTTGGTATCCCCCCCCCCCCCCCAAAAAAAAAAAAAAAAATTGTGTGTCTGTGACTGTAAAGACACCAATATATCTGTTTAAAAGAGTCTGGTGTAGGCCAGAAAAATATAACTGTGGTTTTCCTCTTCCACGGTTCTAATCCTTTTTATTACCCTTTTTCCATTGATAGTGCGAGTGTAAGCTATCTGAGTTAATTTACAATGGGCAAGGCGCGTTGCAAGGCACGTGGAACTGGACGTTCTGGTGATGGTGCGTGTAGAGGACGGGGCCGTGGCCAAGGTGAAAATGTGCCATAACCAACAGCCACATCTTCTCGCTCCCAGTTCTTGATCGAATTACTAGGGAAGCACACAACAGCAAGACCACTATTGCGAACTGATCAGTGTGAACAGGTTATTAATTGGATAGCAGATAATACTTCCAGTTACCTGGGCCCCACCACCTCCGGTCTGTCTTCCACACGGTCAAGTTTTAGTAGCCGTGAGTCTCGACCGCTTACTCCTCCTCACCCTGATGCTCCTTCCTCCCACCATGCCGAGTGTCGTCAGACAGCAACTGATCCCACACTTGGACACTCTGAAGAGCTGTTCACTGGTCCATTTCCAGATTTGTGCCCCTCGCCTGCTCCGCTTGAAGTGGTGGAAGAGGAGATCCCATGTAGCGATGCCCAAATATTTGAACAGCAACGGCCAGAGGCAGTCGACACTTGTCACGAGGTGAACGATGAGACACAATTGCCACGAAGTGAGGAGGAGGAGGTGGTGGATGATCTAGTAACTGACCTAATGTGGCAGGAGGACATGCAGAGCGAGGCCAGCAGCACACAGGGTAAGGGGGGCAGAGTACCCCAACAGGCAGGAAGAAGCAGTGTGGTGGCCGCAGACAGAAGGCGGGCAACTGTTCCCCGTAACACCAACACGAGGGACGTTGCCAGTACAACTGGTAGGTCTTCCAGAGTCTGGAATTTTTTTAAAGACTCTGCTGATAACCCCAAAAAGGCCATTTGTACCACCTGCCATGCCAACATCAGCAGGGGTGACAAAACTACCAGCCTGACCACCACCAGTATGATCAGGCACATGGCAGCAAAGCACCCGACTTTGTGGGGTGAACCCCAGGGTCCACGACCAGTGTCAGCTGGTGTCACCACTGCTTCTTCCGCTGTTGTGCGTGTAATAGAACCCCCTGTTGTACGTGCAAGGCAATCCCCTGTCCATACTGCATGCAAAGATGCCCCCTCCTCTCAGTCTTCACTTGTTATGGCAGTTTCTCAAGAAACAGCATCAACGTCCACGTCCCACTGAAGCGTTCAGTTGTTCATATCCCAGACCTTTGAACGAAAGCGCAAATTCGCAGCCAACGCCCCACAGGCCACAGTCCTAAATTCGCACATTTCACAACTGCTTGCGTTGGAAATTCTGCCTTTTAGGCTTGTGGAGATGGAATCCTTCCGCAACCTTATGGCGGTGGCCGTCCCTCGGTACTCGGTCCCCAGCCGACACTATTTTGCCCGGTGAGCCATCCCCGCACTACACAAGCACGTGTCCCAAAACATCTGCCGTGCCCTCAACAACGCAGATATTGGGAGAGTCCACCTGACAACGGACACGTGGACAAGTGCTTGTGGCCAGGGATGGTAAATCTCCCTGACGGCACACTGGGTAAACATAGTGGAAGCCCGGACCCAGTCGGACCTTGAGACGGAACACATCCTCCCCACACCGAGGATTGTGGGCCCTTTGTCAGTCAGAGTTGCCCCCACAGTGTACAGCTCCTGCGCATCATCCTCCTCCTCATGTTCAGCTTCCATCTCAGATATCACCACATCAGTTACAAGCTGGAAGCACTGCCTCTGCCAAGCGGCAACAGGCTGTGCTGAAACTCATAAGCTTAGGTGATAAACTTCACATTGCTTGTGAGTTGTGGACAGCTGTGAAAGAGCAGGCAGATCTGTGGCTGAGACCATTGAACCTACATCCAGGCATGGTCATGTGTGACAATGGCCGTAACCTGGTGGCGGCTCTGAGGCGAGGCGAGATCACACACGTACCATGCCTGGCTCATGTGCTTAACCTCGTGGTTAAGCTGTTTTGTTACGCTCGTGCCCGGACTGACTGGCGTGAGCGTGATTAGTGATCCCACTGTACCATGAACCGAGCAGTGCCTGGAGCAGTGCCTGGATCAACCCGATCCGACCAAGGTCGCATGGCGGCTTAGTCGACTCTGTGGACCAAGGAGAAACCGAGCAGAGGGACCAGGTGCGACTCCAGGTCAGACCCCGGTCACAGTTGTTGACCCACACAGGGGAATGCAGGAACAAGCAGGTTAGACTGGCATACAGGCAGGGGGTATTGGCAAGTACGGCTGGTATGCAGACAGGTGGGCACTGGCCAGCACGGCTGGTATGCAGACAGGTGGGCATTGGCCAGCACGGCTGGTATGCAGACAGGGAGATACTGGCAAGCACGGCTGGAGTGCAGACAGGGAGGAACTAGCAGGTTGGAGCGCAGGCTGGATAGGGTCCAGTACAGACTGGGAGACAGGTACAGAGCCGCAGATGCGGTAGACTAGCAGAGTAAAGCGAAACCACCAGAGCGGATGACAAGGCAGAGCAGGGAGGAACTGCTGGTGCGTTGAGGAAGCAGAGCGGAGCGAAAACCGCAGGTGCGCTGGGCAAGGCAGAGCGGAACCGCCGGAGAGGTGGACAAGGCAGAGCAGAGAGAAACCGCAGGTGCGGTGGACAAGGCAGAGCAGAGCGGAACCGCCGGAGCGGTGGTGAAGGCAGAGCAGAGAGAAGCCGCCGGAGCAGTGGGCAAGGCAGAGCAGAGAGAAGCCGCCGGAGCGGTGGGCAAGTCAGATCGGAGAGAAGCCGCCGGAGCGGTGGGCAAGTCAGAGCAGAGAGAAGCCGACGGAGCGGTGGGTAAGTCAGAGCAGAGAGAAGCCGCCCGAGCGGTGGGTAAGTCAGAGCAGAGAGAAGCCGCCCGAGCGGTGGGTAAGTCGGAGCAGAGAGAAGCCGCCGGAGCGGTGGGTAAGTCGGAGCAGAGAGAAGCCGCCGGAGCGGTGGGTAAGTCAGAGCAGAGAGAAGCCGCCGGAGCGGTGGGTAAGTCAGAGCAGAGAGAAGCCGCCGGAGCGGTGGGTAAGTCAGAGCAGAGAGAAGCCGCCGGAGCGGTGGGTAAGTCAGAGCAGAGAGAAGCCGCCGGAGCGGTGGGTAAGTCAGAGCAGAGAGAAGCCGCCGGAGCGGTGGGTAAGTCAGAGCAGAGAGAAGCCGCCGGAGCGGTGGGTAAGTCAGAGCAGAGAGAAGCCGCCGGAGCGGTGGGTAAGTCAGAGCAGAGGGAAGCCGCCGGAGCGGTGGGCAAGGCAGAGCAGAGGGAAGCCGCCGGAGCGGTGGGCAAGGCAGAGCAGAGGGAAGCCCCCGGAGCGGTGGGCAAGGCAGAGCAGAGGGAAGCCACCGGAGCGGTGGGCAAGGCAGAGCAGAGGGAAGCCACCGGAGTGGTGGGCAAGTCAGAGCGGAGTGAAAGCGCAGGTGCGGTGGACAAGGCAGAGAGGGCAGGGCTCTGTTCACATGGAACAGACTGGAAAATACAGGAAGATGGCTAGAACACAGGAGGAAGATACAGAGGAAGGGAAAAGGGACAAGCAGAACCAGATACACACAAGGTACTTACTATGAAGTAGCGAGTGGACGCAAAACTCACAAACAGAAGTACAGAGACAACGATTTGGAGTTAGGTCCAGGTTCAGATACTGCAGGAAAAGGGAAGGTACAGACATAGAGACAAACAGGTAACAGGCTAGGATACAGTTCAGACAGGAACTGCTACTGCAAAGAGATGCAAGAACAGGCCTGAGTATGCAGCCCCCAGAGATGGCGGAAACAGACAAGAAGACACAGATAACAGGTCTGGGTATGCAGCCCCCAGAGATGGCGGAAACAGACAAGAAGCAGAACTGGACCTGGCAACTTCAGAGTCAAGGAGCACACTGAATGTTAGTGTTGCTCAGGCACCTCCTACTGGGTGGAGGGGGTTTAAATATCCAGTGACTCAAAGCAATAGGCTGGAGACCCATTAGGGGTGCGCCCACAGCAGCTATAAGAATCAGAAAGTAACCGGGCTGCTGCCCTAAGCAGTCAGTCAAGAGACATGAACACAGCATGAACTGGAACAAGGTTTGTAGGCTGGACTGACAGGTAAGATTGCGGTCTTGCATAGTGGGAGGTGGTGCACTATGCAAGCACGCTGCCAGGGATGTTACATCGTACCCCAAGTTGCCAGATCTGCTCGTCAAAGTACGCCGCCTGTCGGCTCATTTTCGGAAGTCGGCTACAGCTTCCGCCGCCCTTGCTGTGTTGCAGCAGCGTTTGCAGCTTCCAGCACACCGACTGGTGTGTGATGTCCCTACATGTTGGAACTCTACACTCCACATGTTGCAAAGGATTTGTGAGCAGAAGAGAGCAGTTGTGGAGTACCAGCTGCAACAAGGCCGTCGATATTCAGGTCAGACTCCACACATAAGACCTCAGGAGTGGACCTGGATGTCTGACATATGTACCATCTTAACAAACTTTGAGGAGTCCACCAAGATGGTGAGTGGCGATGACGCCATCATTAGCGTCAGCATCCCACTTGTCTGTCTTTTGCAACGCTCTCTGCAGAGAATTAAAGAGGAGGCATTACAGCCAGAGTATGATGAGATGGATCAAGAAGCCGTAATAGGCGATTACACACATCCCAGCCTCATCTCATCCCAACGTGCATTGGGGGACAATGAGGGAGAGGAGGAGGAGGAAGAACAGGAGCTGATATCATGCGCTGTAGACGGTAGTACCTGTACAACTGTCATACCGTCGGTTCAGCATGGGTGGCCTGAGGACAGGGAGGAGGAAGAGAGCATGGTCAGTCGTCATCTTGGTGAGGACACGGAAGTCTTGCCCGTTACCAGTCTGGCACGCATGGCTGACTTTGTTACGCTGCCTTAACCGTGACCCACGCGTTGTCAAAATGTTGGTTGACAGTCATTACTGGTTGGTGACACTTTTAGACCCCTGCTACAAGGACAACTTTCACTCTCTTATTCCTGAGGTGGAGAGGTCTACAAAAATGGGGCAGTACCAGAAGGCCCTTGCTGCAGAACTGTTAAAAAAAATTCCCATCTGAACACGCTAGCGGCAGAGGTCACAGTTCGTTGACCAACCAAGGCGATACAGGCGAGAGAGACGCAGCTCCAATCCAGCAGAGGCAGGGGAACACTGTCAACATTCTGGGACAGTTTTCTGAGACCCGCCCAGCTTACAGGCCCTGAGGCGTGGGGTACTCTCACAAGGAGTGGAAAGTTTCAAAAGATGGTGAGGGAGTACCTTGCCGACCGTACCAGCGTCCTCCGTGATTCCTCTGTGCCTTTTAATTATTGGGTATCCAAGCTGGACACTTAGAATGAACTCGCTCTGTACGCCTTGGAGGTCCTGGCCTGCCCTGCCGCTAGCGCGTTATCGGAGCGTGTTTTTCCCCTTCTCCCATGACAGCTCCACCTGAGAGAGGGTATCCGCCCACCAAGGACAGGAACCTACTGAATAAAAAGGCGGTACCTCTCTAACGCATCAGTTTTGGTTCCTGTCCTTGATGGGAGCCTCGCCAGGTGGTACCTCACATACCTGGACCGTGGATTCCGGGGTCGGTGCGGCTTGGAGGCCGTGGAAGCAGCAGATGGCCCCTGTTCTCAGCCCATCTGGCTGCTGCCCGTGTCTGCGTGTGGGGGGGGCTGCCTTCCGGAGTCCTCTCCTCGTGCGCCGGGTCCTGTGGCCGGGTCTGCGCCTCACAAAGACTAGATTAAGCGCGCTAGCCTGCAGGTCTTCCGGGTCTGCGCACGTGGGGGTCGCGTCGCACCCTGTGACGGAGCGCGCTGGAAGTCCAGGCTGCGCATGCTTGGGGTGGTGATGCGCCCTAACACGGAGTGTGACGGAGGCCGACATCCCACTGCAAGCGCGCGCAGAAGAAATGAGGAACTGCGGTGTAGCACGCCAGCTGGCCAAGTTTAAAAAGGAAATAATTAAAGGAGGAATGAGAGTGAGCATGCTGCTGGAAGGGGAGGAGCCTAAAGGAGGTGGAGCCCTACTGCTTTTTAAGGATGGGGAGCAATCAAGATGGCGGTGTCTGCATCCCCACCATAATGAGTGAGGAGCCGCAGTCACCTGGGCAGCAGCTGTCACTGCCGCAGGAGGAACAGCAGCAGCCACAGCTGCCAAAGCAGCGCAAGCAACCGGAACATCAAGAATATTCCCATCACCAAAGCCACAGCAGTGGAGGGCGTGCAAGTTCCGGCAGAACCGGTCAGAAAAGACCTCATCAGTCCACCTCCGCCAGATGGGAGCCCTCATGTGAACGGCAACCACCGCCTCCGGTACCCTAGTCTGAATGGCAGTGTGGTGAGTGATCTTCGTGAAAGCTCACCTTGAGTAATGTGCTCTTCTCTGTTTTCCTCTTTTATCTTTTTCTCCTTTCAATTCTTGGGTCAGGAGGCAAAGAAGTGTAGTGCTAAGAATAAAAACAAAGAGTGTGCTTTATGTAAGATCAGACTTCCCACCTCCTACGCCAAAAACCTGTGCTCGGACTGTATTCAGAGAACCATAGCAGAGGAGTCCCCCAGGTTTTCTATGGAGTTAAAGAATCTAATCCAGACAGAAGTCAGGGATTCTTTAAAAGGCTTAACCTCACGCAGGAAGAAGAAGCAAAAACTAGTTTCCTCGGAATCAGAGGAATCGGTAGAGTCCCGTTTTACAAGAGAACTGCCTCCTCTAATCTCTCCTCATCATCGTCGGAGTCTTCGGATGATGATGAGGGGGGGGGGGCAGGCCTTGTTTTTCGGTAGATAATACTGAGAGACTAGTTAAAGCCGTCAGAGTGACTATGGGTATTACTGATACCAAAGTTGCCAGAACAGTCCAGGATGTTATGTTCGGGGGCTTAGACCAGAGGAGGAGACGCACATTCCTGGTTAATGAGAGGATCAGATCTCTTATAGAAAGGGAATGGAAAAAAAACAGAGGAGAAGGGTCAGCTGCCTTCCTCCTCTAAGCCGAGATATCCCTTTGAGGAAGAGGATGCGGCTAAATGGGACAAAACCCCTAAGATTGATGTGGCCATTGCAAAGTCCTCAAAAAGATCCACTCTGCCCTTTGAGGATTTGGGGGCCTTAAAAGACCCGCTTGATAAAAAAGCAGAGTCTTTCCTTAAACAAGCCTGGGAGTCGTCAGCAGGGGCCCTTAAACCGGCAGTGGCAGCCACCTGCACCGCTAGATCTATGATGATCTGGCTTCAACAGTGGGAAGACAAGATTAGGGGGAATGTCTCGAGGGAGAAGATTCTGTCAGACCTTCCTCTTGTGCAGGGGGCGGCTGCATTCCTGGCAGACGCATCGGCAGATTCAGTTAGGCTGGCTGCCCGATCTGCAAATCCCTCTAATGCAGCCCGTAGGGCGTTATGGCTCAAGAGCGGGCCAGGGGATGTGCAATCAATGACTAAACTGTGCTCAATCCCTTGTGAGGGGGACTTCCTGTTCTGCAAAGGTCTAGATGACATCCTGGATAAGGCCGCAGACTAGAAACATGGGTTTCCCGCTGTGTCTGGTTCCCGGTTTAAAAGCTCCTTTTGGAAGAGGAAGTACAGTCGCAGTAAAGCTCCCAGAGACCAAGGTAGCTGGAAAGACAGGTAGCCGTATAACAGAGGCTTCATGTTCGGGGGTCCCTCCTCCGAGAATAAGAAGGCCCCTAAGTGACAGTTCCCCCCAGGTAGGAGGAAGGTTGTCCCACTTCCTACCCCCCTGGGAGAAAATTTCATCCAATTCTTGGATCTTAGGGATAATCAGGAGGGGGGCTCACATTGGAGTTCAAGAGCAGGCCCAGGAACACCGTCAAGATTTCAGCCCCCAGGGGTCTAGCAGAGCAGATAGCTTTACAGCAGGAATTTCTCTCTCTGCTCGTGAAGGGGGTTCTGGTGGAAACACCTGCACCCGAGCAAGGAAGAGGATTCTACTCAACTCTCTTCCTAATAAAGAAGCCGGATGGCTCCTTCAGGACCATTGCCAACTTGAAGAAGCTGAACGACCATTTAATCTACAGGCCGTTCAAAATGGAAACAAAGTCGGCCATAAGGGTGTTCTTTCCGGACTGTTATATGTGCGTCCTCGATCTGAAGGATGCCTACTACCACGTCCCGATCTTGGCAGATCATCAACAGTTTCTGAGGGTAGCTGTACAGTAAGGCAAGCACGTAAGGCATTTTCAGTTCACAGCTCTTCCCTTTGGCATTTCCATGGCACCAAGAGTCTTCACAAAAATTATCCTGGAGGTCACAGCACATTTGAGGGAAAGAGATATCCTGGTCATCCCTTATCTGGACGACTACTTAGTAGTGGGCAGATCAAGACAACTCTGTGCTCTAGCCCTGGTGGACGTCATGGCCAGTCTAGAACGCCTGGGTTGGCTGTTAAATTTAGAGAAGTCAAGGCTGGAACCAAAGAGGGTCCAGTCTTTCCTGGGTCTCATTCTGGACTCAGAAAACTAAACCTGTCTTCTACCAGAGGAAAAGAAGCTGAAGATCAGATCCCTAATATCTCAGGTTATCAGCAATCCAACCATGACCCTGAGGAGTGCAATGTCTCTATTGGGTACAATGACATCTTGCATCCCGGCGGTTCAGTGGGCCCAGTTCCATTCCAGATGTCTTCAACAGGAGATCCTGGCAGCGGACAGACGGCTCAAAGGTCGCCTGAATGGAAAAATATCTCTTCCAGAGGTCGTAATCAACTCGCTGGACTGGTGGAGATCTCCGGTCAATCTATCTTTGGGGATTCCTTGGACCTTCCAGGTGTCTGATACAATTACGACGGACGCAAGTGCAGAAGGCTGGGGAGCTCACCTAGGAGATCGTTCTGTACAAGGCCTTTTGTCGGACAGCGAGACAAGTCTCTCTTCCAACATGAAGGAGCTGTTGGCAGCCAGAAACGCTCTAGTAAAGTTCAGTTCTGTTCTTCAGGGTCATCACATCCGGATAATGTCAGACAACAGATCGACAGTCGCCTACATCAACCATCAGGGGGGTACCAGGTCTCTCCCTCTGATGTTAGTAGCGGATCAGATCTTCAGTTTTGCCGAGAGTCAGCTGTTCACGCTCTCGGCGCTGCATATAAAAGGAGAGGACAACGTAAAGGCCGATTTCCTGAGTCGTCACATCTTAAAACAAGGAGAGTGGGAATTGGATCCAGCCGTATTTCAGCAGATTGTGGGCCAATGGGGACAGCCTCAGATAGATCTGTTTGCAAACAGGCACAATCGAAAGATCAAAATCTTTTGCTCCTTCAATCCAAAAGAGGGGGTGTTTGCGGTGGACGCGCTGCAGATTCCTTGGGATATTACTCTAGCCTATGCCTTTCCCTCTTTAATGCTGATCCCTACTCTCCTGAGGAAGATCCGAGAGGAACAGGTGAGGGTTATATTGATCGCCCCGTTCTGGCCCAAGAGACCATGGTTCACTTAGATGAAGAGAATGTCCCAAGCAGATCCATGGATTCTTCCGGACATCCTGGATCTCCTCAGGCAGGGCCCAGTCTGTCATCCCCAAAGATCGGGCCTGCATTTGACGGCCTGGATTTTGAAAGGTCGCTATTGACACAAAGGGGGTTTTCTCCGGATCTGGTTACTACCCTACTGACGAGTAGAAAGCCGGTAACGACTAGGATCTATGGTAGAACCGGTGCTAAGTTCCTGTCTACCTCGGGTCAGTCCGCCAAAGGGAGGATTCCTATTGAGGCCATACTAGAATTCCTCCAGAAGGGGTTAAGCATGGGACTAGCCACCAGTACTCTTAAGGTACAGGTATCAGCTCTGGGGGCACTATATAATTATGACTTGGCGGCGAATAGGTGGATCATCAGATTTATTAAAGCTTGTGATAGGTCCAGGCCTATTCCTACTCCAAGGATGCCTCCTTGGGACCTTAATTTGGTTCTGGAGGCACTGACCAAACCTCCTTTCGAGCCCTTAGAGGAAGTTTCAGAAAAAATTCTAACTTTAAATACGGCCCTACTGGTAGCCCTGATATCAGCTCGTAGAGTCAGTGACTTACACGCACTATCTGTTAACCATCCATTAACTCAAGTATGTAGGGATAGAGTAATCTTAGGCCGGGTCTGGTCTTATCTCCTTAAGGTAGCCTCCAAATTCCATAGGACGCAAATAATCACTCTCCCTTCCTTCTATCCTAGCCCTAGGGATTCTAAGGAACATAAGCTTCACACCTTAGATGTTAGGAGGGTGTTAGTCCAGTATTTGGAGGTGACAAAAGCCTGGAGGAAAAGTGACGCCTTATTTATATCCTTTCAGGGGGTTGGGAAAGGGCTTAAGGTTACAAGAGGGACCATAGCTAGATGGGTCAGGGATACTATTGCCTTAGCATACTCTTCTAGCAATCTGCCGGTTCCAAAGAACCTGAAGGCCCACTCCACCAGAGCGGTAGCTGCTTCCTGGGCTGAGAAGGCGGAGGTGCCCATCGACATCATGTGTAAGGCGGCAACTTGGTCATCCCCCGCTACATTCTACGAACATTGCCGTCTTGACCTTTCCTCTTCTACTGATCTATCCTTTGGTAGGAAGGTGTTGCAAGCAGTGATCCCTCCCTCTGGTGTCTGATCTCTAGAAATCTCTCAGGTGGTCCTGTCATGGGAGAAGGGGAAAAGATCCTAGTTACTTACCGGTAATGGGATTTTACAGAGCCCATGACAGCACCCTATTAATTCCCTCCCCTTTATCACTATGGTGTGCACTTTTTAAGGTGTTTATTACAAATGTTGTGGTGGCGGTTATGTGTTAACCTGTTTTCGGAGGCCCTGTCATGCTCTGAAACAAAAACTGATGCGGAAGAGAGGTACCGCCTTTTCATACAGTAGGTTCCTGTCCATGGTGGGCGGATACCCTCTCTCAGGTGGTGCTGTCATGGGCTCTGTAAAATCCCGTTACTGGTAAGTAACTAGGATCTTTTAATGCCACTGGGGGAATTATAACTGATAAGCGCACTCGCTTGTCAACTGACAATGCTGACAAGCTGACCCTTATCAAAATGAACAAGGGCTGGATTGGGCCAGACTTCTCATCACCACCAAATGACAGCAGAGTAACATAAAGTCAAATCCACTGTGTTATTTCGGGAGGTGTATTCCCATGCACCGCTTCACACCCACACATGGGTATACGCTTCCTCATTTCGGCTGTATTTTGCTCTTCTCCTTATCCTCAGCCTCGACCACGACTATACCACCAGGGTGACCGTGGTCCATGGTGCCAGCATTGCAAGTTCCTCCATCCTAATTTTTGCCAGCTTTTGCTTGGAAGGCATAAGCAAAGACTATGAGAGACCCACTCCCCAATAATGGGAATAATGTTTTTAAGATGCTGTACTGCATGGCTCTTGTAAGGGGCATTAAAACCGTCTTGTTAACCTACTGCGACCTCCACGTCTCTTCCAAGGGACATTAAAACCATGTTGTTAAGCTACTGCGACCTCCACCACATCTCTAAGGGGCATTAAAACCGTCTTTTTAAGCTACTGCGACCTCCACCACTTCTCCAAGGGGCATCATTGCAGTTCCTCATAATTTTTGGAAAGCCTTCCATTCACTGCTTAGGCCAACAGTGCACAGGAGACCCAGTTGCTATAAATGGAAAAAACGGTTTAGTTAAGGCCCTCTGACCTCCATGTCGCTTCCAAGGGGCATTGGAGTGCCTCGAAATTTTTGGTAGGCATTGCACTCACTACATGCCCTATAACTGTGTAGCCGAACTGCTCCTTTTGGTACAGAAACATATCCTACAAGACATGTGTGGTTGACTGGCCTGATATAGATGTGAATGGTCCCTGTTCCTCCTGCTCTTTCTCCTTTGCCACCAACGCGAGTCATAGAACTGGGATAGTAGCAGGAAAACATCCAGCAATCCTCGGAGGAGGTAGGATATGCGCCAAAACGCTGATCACCTCAGGCCTAGCTGCTACTACATACATGCGCTTGCATTCCAAGGAACAGAAAGCTAAGGAGATGGATGGCCTCATGATCATGAATAATTTACTCGTTGTGTAGGAGGCCGACCACTGCTGCTGTCTACCTTTTGAACTTTATGTTGAAGCCTGATTGACCCAGTACCTGCAAACCTCTGTCTGGAGGATGTGTTGCATCCCAGTGTCCAACTGTGTCCCGGCTTCCACAATATTAACCCAGTGTGAAGTCATGAGATAGACCATCCCTGGCCACAGTCACTTATCCATGTGTTGGTGGTTAGGCTGTCCTTCAAATAAAGGCGGCTGGGGACCGTTTATGGACACCCGGCCGCCCCCAAGTGGCTGGGGACAGAGTATGGACACCCGGCCGCCCCCTGGCGGCTGGGGACTGAGTATGGATACCTCGCAGCCATGGCCTCCTCCAAACTAAAAGGCCCCATTTCAAGTGCAAGCTAGCAGTATGGTATTGCAGCCTGGGGTGGGTGGGTGGCAGGTTGCACACTTAAGCTTGCATTCCAAGAAAACAAAGCAGATGCTAACTTCTATCATCATCATCATGCTCCTCACCTTGGCACTCTCAACTCCCCTGATGGAAAAGCCAGGGCCCACCACAGGAGTCTGGTTCTCTGCTGGGCTCGTCCAATGCTGCCCTAAAGCAGGTCGGGCTAAGAAAAGTGTGTGGGGGATGTTCCGTGGAGAAATAAGGGCGGCTGGGGACCATGTGTGGACACCCGGGCGCAGGGCGGCTGGGGACCGAGTATGGACACCCGGCCGCCCCCTGGCGGCTGGGGACCGAGCGTGGACACCCGGCCGCCGGGCGGCTGGGGACTGAGTATGGATACCTCGCTGCCAAAGCAGCCATGAGGTAGTGGCCAGCTTCGGCCTCCTCCAAACTAAAAGGCCCCATTTGAAGAGCAAGCTAGCAGTATGGTATTGCAGCCTGGGGGTGGGTGGGTGGCAGGATGCATACTAGCGCTTGCATTGCAAGGAATGGGGGAGGTACAATTGAACACTGCCCTGGGACAAGGACTTGCACGGGGATAGTTGCAAGTCTGCATTTTCTGATGCGGCAAGGATCACTTCTGATGGGCAGACTTTTAGGCAGTGACCTGGGTGTCAGAGATGCTTCCAGGGGTCTTATCCATGCTGTTCCCATGTCTTTTCAGCACTGTATGCATGTGTCACACAGCACATGGCCAGATAAGGTTGTAAAATGTTAAAATGACATTTCCCGGTGAATGCATTTGTCACGGTTGAAAGCAATACAAAAGTGCAAAAACGCATAAAAAATGCTACTTGTGAACATATCCCAAGGTGTGGAGGAGTATTTTTGTTTTTGGTTATTTATTTTACCTTATACACAAGTCTTTACCCTGGAAAAGAAGTTCCTTAACATATTTCACAGGAAAGCACTTTCAGTTTCGTTTTTGAACGTTTTATTGTGAGCCCGTAAAAGTGGCTTAATACCTCTGACCACGTTGTTGACAGCAGTGACCTGGGGGTCAAAAATGCTTCCTGGGGCGATGCCCATGCTGTTCCCATGTCATTTGAGCACTGTCACTATCGTTTTGGGCACTTTTTAGGCTTTCTACAGACTGCCGGGGGTGCCGCCGCAAAAATGCTCGGGTCTCCCATAGACTAACATTGGGCTCGTTGCTCGGTTCGAGCACCCGAGCATTTTAGTGCTCGTTCAACACTAATAAGAGTAAATCCTACATCGGGTTATAAATCAGAACAAGGTTTTCTTCCCAGACAGTATATTGTGTTAAAAAGCTATGTATCAGTGAGATACATTCACAGATAAAGTATACCTTAACACAGAATATATAATCAGAATATTGATTATAGGTTGGATACATCATAATGGGTTTCAGATAGCCACTTATATTTTTGGTACTACAATAAGCTTCTCCATCTTAAGCCATATGCCTGCAGTCTTAAGGCCCCGTCACACTTAGCGACGCTACAGCGATCCCGACAACGATACGACCTGTCAGGGATCGTTACTGCGTCGCTATGTGGTCGCTGGTGAGATGTCAAACAGTCAGATCTTCCTAACGACGCAGCAATGATGCAGCAACCCGTAACGATCTGTATAACAATGCATTCCTATGTGTTTCTGTGTCTGAGTCGTCAACAAGGTCGTTGGTAAGGTGTCAAACACACCGATGCATGCTACCCAGCGGGGCCTCAGCGATCAAAGAAATGTCCAGACCATTCCGACATGACCAGCGATCTCACAGCAGGGGCCTGGTCGCTGCTAAGTGTCAAACGTAGCGAGATCGCTAATGAGGCCGCTGCTGCGTCACAAAACTTGTGACTCAGCAGCGATCTCGCTAGCGATCTCGCTTAGTGTGACAGGGGCTTTATTTACAATTTTGTGCAATCGTCTGTCTTTGGTTCTAGCAAACAGTATATACAAAAGGCTAATTCCCTTCAGTAATAAAGATTAAATCTCAGACTGTTAGCAAATTTAAACTAATGCTATGTTTTAGTATGTCTGGACTAATGACCCCTAGTCTACTGAGGTAAGATACATACAAATGCTGACATGTCTAATTCGTATTCCACATTTCAATATGGATTTGAAATATAAAATAGCCATTTTTCATGTTCATACTACATGACTCTCAGGGTGAGGAATGGGAGAACAGAGAGGATGATGATGAGGTTGTAGATCCCACTTGGTGTGAACCCAGAGGCATGAAGCTAAGTATCTCAGCTGAGGAGGTGGAGGAGGAGGTTATGTTGTAGCCTATGATACAGACACGAAGTGATGCCACCACGACAAGCACTACATCCGTAGCCACAACTGTGGCTGAAGCCAGCAGCAGTTGTGGGTCTGCAGCTCTCAAAGGCAGCAAGTGTTGCCTAGCCTGGGTCTTTTTTGACACCGTAAAGGATGAGCAAACTCATGTTATCTGCCATCTTTGCTTAAAAAACAGATGAAGTACAAAGCCGCAGTCTATGGAGAATGGATGGTGAAGAGGAAATAATAAAAACCACCTTTATTAGGTAAATAAAACATGTGTTTCGGCAGTGGCTTTCTCCTTCATCTGCTCTGTATTTGTCCCTCTCTGAGGGTCCGAGGCAGTAGCTGCCTTTCCCTTGGGAGTCGAATTTGCTTGAGGACTTGCACCTCAGGAGGACGTCTTGTGACATCACTGCCGGTCACGTGACCACCCAAGCTGCAGCAGCACCACGGCACTGTGGACCTCCACTTTCCAGGTGTGGCACCCTGCTGTTCACAGGTACCACATGACCCAAAAGGGTGCATGGATGGACTTCTCCACAAGAGGCCCTCATTAAAAACAAACACCTCCACCCTTCCACCTCATACCACCAGAGGGAGCCCGTTAGGGATATATATATGGAGGGTGGAGCTAGGCAGTCAGTTAGTTTAGAGTGTGCTGCCACTGAGAGCAGTGAAGATGCAACACGTCTGTTGCTGTATTAAGGCCCCGAGTGTGGCCGGAGGCAAGGAGGAGAGGAGTTGAGGGGGCAGAGGAGCATCATAGGCTCACCCCAAGACACAAACTGGACACCGGGTCTGCGCATACAGGGTCCTTTATACCCTGTATGGATCCCTGGCATATCAGGAGGACTACAAGTCCCTGGTCGACCTGAAGCTAAACCCTTGACAGGACTAGGAACCACAAAGGCCCCGGCGTCCAGAGATAGTGGTTGCCAGAAAAAGGTCCTACTACCAAGTGACAGGTGAAGGAACAGCACGACACAGAAGCTAGGCTCAGTTGCAGGCTGGCCAGGAGCTTAGAGAGAGGGAGACATGGACCAGGAGGCCTTATACCCGCTCACTGGGGAGAAGTCCTGAAGTGCACCCTTCCTACCGAGTACCCTGGACCGTACCTGACATCCACACCAGTAAAGGTCAGGTACGCCATCTCGCCTGCACTACAAGCCCCAGCATCACCACCATCTGCACCTACGCTGCCCCGGGGGCCCGCTCCGCCTGTGGGGAGCAGAAACATCCCAGCTGCCATCCCATCACCCCCCGGAGGTCTGCAGCAGCGCCGGTAACCATTACCGGAAACCACAGGTGGCTTCACGAAACAAACTGTACACTAAAACCCCTTTTTAAAGAGACACCCAGAGTACAGTCATGGCCAAAAGTTTTGAGAATGACACCAAAATTATATTTTCACATGATCTGCTGGCCTCTGGTTTTTATTAGTGTTTGTCTGATGTTTATATCACATTCAGAAATAATTGCAATCATATTATGAGTACCAATAGGTTATATTGACAGTTAGAATGAGTTAATGCAGCAAGTCAATATTTGCAGTGTTGCCCCTTCTTCTTCAAGACCTCTGTAATTCTCCCTGGCATGCTCTCAATCAACTTTTGGACCAAATCCTGACTGATAGCAGTCCATTCTTGCATAATCAATGCTTGCATTTTGCCAGAATTTGTTGGTTTTTGTTTGTCCACCCGTCTCTTGATGATTGACCACAAGTTCTCAATGGGATTAAGATCTGGGGAGTTTCCAGGCCATGGACCTAAAATCTCTGTTTTGTTCCATGAGCCATTTAATTATCACCTTTGCTTTATGGCAAGGTGCTCCATCATGCTGGAAAAGGCATTGTTTGGCGCCAAACTGCTCTTGGACGGTTGGGAGAAGTTGCTCTTGGAGGACATTCTGGTACCATTCTTTATTCATGGCTGCGTTTTTAGGCAATACTGTGAGTGAGCCGACTCCCTTGGCTGAGAAGCAACCCCACACATGAATGGTTTCAGGATGTTTTACAGTTGGCATGAGACAAGACTGATGGTAGCGCTCACCTCTTCTTCTCCGAATAAGCTGTTTTCCAGATGTCCCAAACAATCGAAAAGGGGATTCATCAGAGAAAATGACTTTGCCCCAGTCCTCAGCAGTCCACTCCCTGTACCTTTTGCAGAATATCAGTCGGTCCCTGATGTTTTTTCTGGAGAGAAGTGGCTTCTTTGCTGCCCTCCTTGAAACCAGCCCTTGCTCAAAGAGTCTCCACCTCACAGTGCGTGCAGAAGCACTCACACCAGCCTGCTGCCATTCCTGAGCAAGCTCGGAACTGCTGGTAGTCCGATCCCGCAGCTGAAACAGTTTTAAGATAGGGTCCTGGCGCTTGCTGGTCTTTCTTGGGCGCCCTGGAGCCTTTTTGACAACAATGGAAGCTCTCTCCTTGAAGTTCTTGATGATGCGATAGATTGTTGACTGAGGTGCAATCTTTGTAGCTGCGATACTCTTCCCTGTTAGGCCATTTTTGTGCAGTGCAATGATGGCTGCACGTGTTTCTTTAGAGATAACCATGGTTAACTGAAGAGAAACAATGATACCAAGAACCAGCCTCCTTTTAAAGTGTCCAGTGATGTCATTCTTACTTAATCATGACTGATCGCCAGCCCTGTCCTCATCAACACCCACACCTGTGTTAATGGATCAATCACTAAAATGATGTTAGCTGCTCCTTTTAAGGCAGGACTGCAATGTTGAAATGTGTTTTGGGGGTTAAAGTTCATTTTTTGGGCAAATATTGACTTTGCAAGTACAGTAATTGCTGTTAAGCTGATCACTCTTTGACATTCAGGAGTATATGCAAATTGCCATTACAAAAAATGAAGCAGTAAACTTTGGAAAAATTACTATTTGTCTCATTCTCAATACTTTTGGCCATGACTGTACAGTCCCGGGAGCCGACTGCCGTGACCTCCAAAACTAGGTAAAAGGCCCAGGTACCGAGTCCCCTATATTCCCCCTGGGTGACACACAGGCTATTCCCGGGGTTGTGCAGGTGTGCACAACCCGGTCAGGTGAGAAGTTTTCTCGCCCCATCCGTCCTTAATCTCCAGGTTTCACCCAGAGCAGCCCTTTCCTCTATCTTTGCTAAAAAAAAGACTCAGTAGAGGGAAAAATTGCAATAATTTGACTACTAATTTGACTCAAACATGCTCAATCAACATGTTAATCTGGCGATAAAATGCGGACCAGCGTGCCTCACCAACCATCGGCCGGCCCCATCAACCGCATCTGTTGCTTCTTCCTCCTCTTAAGTCAGGCTGAATGAGAGCCCATCAGCTGTAACGAAAGTGGAGATGCCTGCTGTTTTTGCTTCCACCAAAATTTGAAATTTTTTTTTCCAAATCAGACAATGTAGTTTTCAGGATTTGTTTTCTCATTTTGTCTCTCATAGTTGAGGTCTACCTATGATGTCAATTACAGGTCTCTATAATCTTTTTAAGTGGGAGAACTTGCATAATTGGTGGCTAACTAAATACTTTTTTTCCCCGCTGTACATTTTGGTTTTCAAAAGTGGAAGAGTGGCCTGAACTCGCCTGTCATGCCTTGAAGGTTTTATCCTGCCCGGCAGCCAGCGTTCTCTGAACGTGTCTTCAGCACTGCTGGTGGTGTCATGAAGAAAAGTGCAGTTGGCTGTCCCCTGGAAGTGTAGATCGCTTAACTTTCATCAAGATGAACAAGTCATGGATCTCCAAGGACTTTGGCACCGCAATAGCAGACTGTGCAGACTAGGCGATGTAGTTTTTATTTGTTGCTTTATCACACTTAATTGCAGTCTGTGATATCTTTGTTGTGGCTTTTCTGCCTGCTGTTGCTGCTGCTACTGATAACAATAATTTTTGGAAATGTCGAGACTCCTGGTTGGGTCTCCATCTCCATCTGCTGGGTTGGCTGTAGTGGAAGAAGTGTCGGTTCCCATTATACTTTCTACTCTTGTGAAATTGATGGCACTTTGGTGTCGGTCACAAATTTTTAGAAATGGGGAGACTCCTGGTTGGGTATCCTTAATGTATGTGTGGCGCCCCTGAGGGTTCAGTCGCCACAGAGGTACTGCATCTCACCCAGAGGTGTGGTGTCTCCTTCTCTCAGGTAAGGAGGGAGTGCTGCCCGGAACCCCAACACACGCATTCAACACTACACTGCTCCAGGCCGGCTGGAAGAGCAAGATGCAATGTGTTTTCCTGCTGAGCCCTGTCCCTGGCTGGAGTGGGGGGAACCCAAAGGTAGGGGGAACCAGTAGTGGGTGTGGGTGGAGGAAGCAATTTAGGGGAGCACTTTTACAGTAGGTATATAAAGGGAAGCCATTTTAGGGTAGCAGGTTCAGTTCAGAAGAACAGTTCAGGAAGACAGTCAGGGAGCAGATTCTCTTTAGGAGCTCTGCTCCACAAGCAGGGCCCAGTCCTAGAGGCCCAGGTGGGGAGCAGAGGAGTAGGCTCCATTCTAAGGAAGGGATCCTAGGGGGTACGGCGAGTGCAGGATGGCACCCGTATGCCCCGCATCTGTCAGAAGACAGAGGGATCGTAGGCCGCAAGAAGGGGACCGGCCCCTGCACCAGTCGTGTAACTTTAAGTCTCGGCTGGGAAAACCGGAGGCTTCTGGCTTCTATAGTAAGTTGCTGAAGCCTCATTCTAATCTCCGTGAGGGTCAAGCAGGTCCAGGAACTCCAGTTAGACAGGAGGGACTTCAGAGCATAACACCAGCTCCAGAGGACTGCTCCGCAGCGGCGGCACCCCTTAGCCGCATTCCACAGGTTGCGTCAAGAACTTTCCCAAATCCCCTATAAACTATCCCCCCTTTTACTGATCACCCTGGGTCATGAACCGGGCCAGCCACCATGATATCCCCCAGCAGCCAGAGGCCTGGCTGCCGAGTAGCCCAGGGGGCGCATCATATGTTGCTTGAAGCAGTAGGCTTCCCAGACCGGCAGGCCTCCACTTACTTTCAGTCAACTACCTGTGTTAAAAACCTTACATTTTTGTACCAATACTAATCTATGAAACTGCTTTTTCTGTCATCTGAGTGTGGCTGAGCATTTAAAGCAGCTTGAGCTGTTGCATGTCGCATCAGGGCTCCCTGCATAGCAGGCCTACACAGATCCCTCACCCACCTAGTCTTAATTTGAATTTTAATTCAAAGCTGTAAATGCTGCCTCATATCCTGATGCCTCATGCATGGTCCATGGCTGACTGCTACTGTGCTATTAGAAAATTTGTACTCTGTGTCAATTGATGCCACTTTTCCTGGTGTGCCCCTAATTTGAGCTGTTATGGCAGCTTTTGGACCCTTTTAAAGGTGTTGTGTATGTTTGCTTTTGCCTCACATTAAATCCAATGGGATTTGGATATGTACGATGAAGTATTCGAATTATTCGGCGAACATCGGAAAGTTTGCCGAGCTGGGACGAACCGAACATTTAAAAGTTAGCTCATTTATACTTAATGTCTCAGTTTCAGCCGTCTATTTGGCCATCGTTGAGTTGGTGCTTTTGTCAGTGGTGCGACCATCATGCGAAAATTTAAGATGAACCGCCGGTAATATCCCACAATTCCAAAGAGCGCTCTCACCTGCTTCTTGGAGAGCGGTTACTTCTGAATTGCCTCGACATTATTTACTGGGGGCTTAATTTCACCTCTCCCGACAATATAAATAAAGTACTTGGCCTCTTCATTCCCAATGGCACATGTTTTCGGATTTATAGCAAGCCCCGCTTGTCTCAGAGAACCTAGAATCGCCTGAACCTTTGGTAGATGACTACCCCAGTCTGGGCTAAAGGCCACAATGGTATCAAGGTAGGCTGCGGCATACTTATGTGGAGCTAGTATCCGATCCATGGCCCTCTGGAAGGTGGTTGGGGCCCCCTGCAGTCCGAACGGCATTCTAATGTACTGAAAACACCCATCAAGTGCTGAGAAAAGCAGTCTTCTCCTTAGCCCTCTGAGACATCAGGATCTGCCAGTAACCCTTTGTCAGGTCTAGGGTGGTTATGTACCTCGCAGGTAAGAGTTCATTGATGCGGGGCATCGGTTATGTGTAACACTTGGATACTTAATTCTCCACCACCTCATTACGCGCCTTGCCACTTGGCCAGTAACTTGCTCTCAACTGTGAGGATAAGCACCAGAACACGGTCCCAAGGCTGAAACTGCCTCAGCTAAGCTGATCAGTTATACACCCTTATTTTTGCCTTCACAATAGGCATCACTTTATCAATTCTCTCCTGCATCTGGGCGACATGCTCTATGATGCTCCGGTGGGACGAAACCTCGGCTTCCCGGTTTCCTTGGCGATACCCAGGAGCCCTCGTGGATGTCGACCATACAGAGGCTCGAATGGGGTGAGGCCAGTAGAGGTTTGAAGGAACTTCCTTGACAGAGAAAAGCAGGAATGAAAGCAGGTAGTACCAGTCTCGACCATCCTTCTCAGTGACCACCTTGAACATCGCCTTTAAGGTTTAATTAAAGCGCTCCACTAGGCTGTACATCTGCGGATGATAAACTGAGGTTCGCAGCTGGGAAATCTGGTGGTCCTTACACAGCTACATCATCACTTTGCTCATGAAGGGGGTTCCCTGGTCTGTCAAGATCTCCTTCAGCATGACCGTCCTGGCAAAAATAGGAACAAGTTCCCGGGCTATACTTTTGGCCGAGTTCCTTAGTGGCACCGTTTCTGGGTATTGTCGCATAGTAGTTACTGACCACTGAAATGTATTGATACCCCCTGTCAGAAAAATATTTCACTATTAAGAATTTCTGCCAGACCCCTCTTCATCCCCCCTCTCCTATAGTATTTGTCAAAGGAAAAGATCTGACACTTTGGCCAGTGGCATCTATGCAAATTAACATAGAGAGGTAGAAAATGCTAGCAAGGGTGCTACCTACCCAATTAAAATGTGAGGGCAGTTTCCACTGACACAGGCCTATGATAATTTACACCTGGGTGAGGAGGAAAGCTCATTTTAGGTTTCAAACACACTCCCAATATTCCCAGAGCTTCAAAGGGAATTCAACAGACATCTTTGGCTGGGCCGGCGCCAATACGGAATATGGTAAATCTCAAGTTCCATGCATTAGATAATAATGGGACCTATATTTTTAGTGGCAGGGTCAGCCCATGATCAATATGCTTATTTTTCCTAGCTGTGAGCCCCTACAGGGAGCTCTGGCGCAAAAGTACCAAAATAATGGATCGCAGCTATGCCATGTGTAGTATCTATGGAAAGGTAAATTCATAATAAAAATATGATATCACTTTTGGACTTAAGCGATCAACCAGTGAGGAGTTATCAAAGAAGTTAGAGTTTCTAATAAAAACATGAAGGGTGGAGCCCAGCCCACATAATGTCAGCACAAGGGGCTTGTGGGCAGGTGTCCTCTTTGGCATAAAATATCCAACTGAAGATTGATCCATATTCATTGGCTGGGGGTTATAGAGACTATAAGCAAAGGATCACGTTCTATAACTTTCAAATCAAATTGGGGAGCTCCTCCTCTAGCTATACTGAGTAGTCTCTGCAAACTTTAAAGTAAGTTAATTCTTAAATCCTTATTATTTTGTTTAACTGCATATGTACTGTATTTTCTCCTTTTGTAAAATCTTTGCATATTTTTCCTTAACACTGCCTCCCTTCTGGATTAAATATAAGATTTAATAGATGTTTCTTTTGTCCTCTAATCGTTCCCTCCCCCGAAGCCATATACGCTACCAGAAAGCAAGCGTCCGGCCAGGCCTGTATTATAGTTGAAACTCGGCCGGTGGTGGCAGCGAATAATATTGATTAAACTATCGTGAATCTGTCAGTAACCGTACGGGGTGTATACACATATTCAATGCGTTGGAGTCCAGGGGTGTGTACACCATACACTTTCTGATCGCCTGCCGATATCTACATAGTGAGCAATCAGGATTGTGTGCTCGCGAATCCCTGCTCAATCCTGTGAATTCTTGAGAACAGCGGTGAGATATTGCGTGATCTCCCCGGTGTCGTCACTGATGTCCTGGACACCCCCATGCGGATTTAACTAGGAGACCCACTAAGTCCATGGCAATCCTCTCAAATGAGACCTCTATCACGGGTAATGGGATTAGGAGACTGCGAAATGAGAAGAGGGAGCTGTTATCTGGCAGGTGGGGCAGGACCTAAAATAATTTCAGATCTCCCTGTAGCATCAGAGCCAATAGAACCTACGCATAATCCTCTCGAGTTTTCTCTACCCCCAGATGTCCCCCCAAAACATGTGAATGTGCCATATCTAACACCATCCAACGGTATGGTCCTGGAACTGACAACAGCTCTACGGTCTCGCCACCCTTCAGTTTGGTTACCCCATCAAACAACTCCTCATTAACTGCAAAGTGGGGAAATCTGATGTCTGCCCCCGGCTCTTGAGCAACTTCATTACTAACAGTAATGTTGTCAAACTCCCCCTTTTAAGGTTAGGTCCCCCACTTGAGCAGTCCCAAAATTCTCCCCGAACATTTCTAACTGAGAGATGTTGGCCTTCAGTCAGTCTTGTCCTCTTCCCCAGCAAGAACACACAGGGGGAACTCTTCCACCTTAGATTTCGACAGGGTTTCTTCCTGAGGGATCTGTTTTTTGTCCGAGCGACTCGATACGTTCCCCTTTTTCCACAAGTCTCAGAATAAGAAAAAATACCACCCCAATATGACGGAATGTATCACGTCCTTGATCACAATGACCTTGTTGGACTCAGCACCCCAGTCTGTTCCCATAAGTACTCTGGCCACAGGGTAGTCATTCAGAGAGACAGTGCTGCACTACTGGAAAGGTGCTCGAGTAGGGTCCAAACCCGAACTTGTATGAGAAAAACCTCGGCACTCAAAAATGGTAACTTTGCAACAAAATTTTAATTCAGTCCAAGGAAATGACAAACGTTTCGGCCAATTTAGGCCTTCATCAGTGTAATCTAAATAAACAGAACAAAACCAATTAAAAAAAAAATAAATAATGACGAAAAAAGTATTTACATAGGTAATCATTAGAGTGTCTAATTCATGGGAAGACCTCCAAACAATGCATCAGAAGACAGACCAGTATCTAAATGTGAATAGAAAAACCTGCCCGACTGCTGGAGAAATCAGGTGTAGTGGGGGAGGAGGGACGTAGTGTCTCTAGTGGTGAGGGTCATAGATCTAAAATTGTACTATGGAATTAGCCCATTAGAGACAGTGTTGTAAGGCTGATCTTGTGATCAGCCACCTTCTCGAAAACCATGAGAAAGGCCTCCACATCATCCCCAGGGGGGTGATCATCTGCATGGCCCGCCTTCTGGAGTTGGCAGTCATCAGTCGGACTTGGGGCGCTCATCCTGCTCTGGATGGTGGTTGCCAGAAGCTGCATCTGCTGCCGTTTCTCCTGCTGGTGCTGTTGAGTTTGCTGAACAGCCTGTTGGTCATCTGCTGCTGCTGCGACTGGACCCGGTGCTTAATTACATCCTACATGCTGCCATTCGTTCCTTGCTGGCTAGCGGCCTACACCAAGGACATAGTGTTCCCTGTAGCAGCTACACGTGTTCCTGGATCGTTCAACACATATGAAACACCAACTGTGGTAGATTGACTCGCTTGGCTCTCCTCTCACAGAGGTAGGCACGGGAACACTTCTTGGATTAACATCCTGCTGGTTTATTAGGACGCGGCATGAACCACTGCAGGGTTCCAGAAAATAAACACTGCCTTTCCGGCATAATGAGAAACAAAGCAAAAATAATGTATAGCACAGTTAATAAGTGAGCGGGGTTTCACCTGCTCTGGGTAACACAACAGAGTTAACCAAAAGTCCTTCTGTGGAGCTCTCTGGCTTCCACACACAGTCTAAAGACTTCCTTCTCCAAACACCACAGAGAAAAAGAAACAGTAGCTGAATATTTAATTCCTCCAGCCACAACCTTGAGGTGGAGATATGGTGAGCAGGCATCTCACACCTGCACACAAAAAACCCAACCCAAGATATTAGGTGGCTGATTAACCTCCTCAGCACCTAATATGCTGGAGACAAGCTTCTGGGTTTCACATTTTGGAAGATAGCAACTCCTATGATGCAAATCTCTCATCACATAAATCTCCAGTGACCCTGTCACACAGGATGGGGCCAGATACCTGGATGCAGTATATGGGGCACATTATAGTGTGATGCACTATATGGGGCTATTATACTGTGGTGCACTATATGGGGCCATTATACCGCTGTGAAATATATGGGGCCATTATACCATGGTGAAATATATGGGTCCATTGTGCCGTGGTGAAATATATGGGGCCATTATATCGTGGTAAAATATATGGGGGCCATTATACCGTGGAGAACTATATGGGGGCCATTATACCGTGGAGAACTATATGGGGCACATTATACCGTGGAGAACTATATGGGGCCCATTATAGTGTGGAGAACTATATGGGGCCCATTATACAGAGGGGCTCAGCAACTCTGAGTATCGTTTCGGACGTCACCTCTGTTCAGAGCCATTTGGTCTCGCGGAGCTGCTGCTGCTACAGCCTATTGGGTGTTGTAACATGAACGAGGCTCTAAAGCCTTTGGACGTCGGATTCGAGCATCGTCGTAGGAACGCAATGGACTACGCCGGACCTGCATGGGAACTTTTTGTTTTCTAATAAATTGGTTTTCAAGGGATTGTGTCTTGTCTATATTTCTCTTTTATTTTCAGGTTTCCATTTGCGGACTGTCTGATTCCCTGGACTACAGCTGACCTGCATGTTTTTTTTTTTTTTTTTTAAATAAATTGGTTAATTATGGAATGTGTCGGGGAGAGTTTTTTTTTTATTTTTATGCCTGTGTTTTTATTTCATTATTGGGTTAGTAATGGGCGTATCTCCATTACTAACCCCAGGGCTTGATGCCAGCTGCGATTTTTGACAAATCACAGCTGTCATGAACCCCAACTACCATTACCCCGATTGCCATCACACTAAGGCAATCAAGAAGAGTGAATGCGAGGCCCCAGAATTGTCACATCTAATGTGATTCACGAATTCTTGGGCGGCTGTCGGCTGCTATTTTTAGGCTTGGAAGGGCCCAATAACCAGGGACTTACCCTGCCTGATAATATAAGACCCCCGATGTCTAATTTTCCTTGGCTGGTTAACAATAACAGAAGGGCCTCATGTCTGTTTTTTCATTTAATAAAGTAAACAAGGCTACAGTGGCGCACCCTAATAGTGTGTATAGGAGAACATCAGCAGATGACTGCGCTGTGCAAAAAAAAAATCTCGATTACAAAGACCAGCAGTGATATTACCACCATATAGTGGTAGATACTTGTGATGATCGAGTGTGCTTGGTACTGCTTGAGATGCTCGGTGAGTATCTCCGGGATGCTCAGATGGGAGCTCGGGTCCCTACCCCGCATGTTTGGCGCTCTTTAGACAGGCAGTTAACACGCAGGGATTGCCTGCCACTCAGTGTAATGCATAGCCATGTTGGTTGTAGCATTACAGTGATTGGCTGGCCACATAGTGTCATCAGGTCTATATAAGACCTGGTGACCCTATGCTCGTCAGTGTACCCCAGAAACAGGCAGAGTAGGGAGAGCTGCTGCTGAGTGAGGGACAGAATTAGTTGTTTTAGTCAGGTATTCCACAGCTATATATACATCTAAACTAACAGTCTATCTAAGGACTAATCCAGGTTCATATATTACTGGTGATAGCAAGAGTTAGGCAGGGTTTCTGGACAGTGTATAAAGCACAATAGGGTCCATTGCATGTTCTGTCTGCTACTGCTAAAGATATTCATAGCCCTACATATCAGGGATATTTTTTTTTGCTTTTAATCCTGATAATTTGCTTAAAAAGCAATACAGTATTCCATTTTACTGCGCCATTTGCTTGTTAACAGAATACAGGCAGATTTATTTTATTCGCATTGCTTTGTGAAAGCAGAGAAACTTTTCCATCGTCACACGTGATCCCACATTACTGCGGTAATAGACATTGTGGAGCGTGCCAAATATTCCACTCCATTCAAAGGCAGCCAGCTGTGGTTTTGTTGAACCAATTCACACTTGGTCGCTGACCAATACCATATTTATAAGGCTACTTCCTAAAACTGTGGTAATCAGACTTGATCCCTTATTATTGCGGTTATAATTGTGACATTTTTTGGAGCTGGCTAGTGATGAGCGAGCACTAAAATAATCGGGTACTCATTGCTCGGGCCGAGCAAATTGGAATACTCAGGTGCTCGACCCGAGCAATGATCCCAATGTAAGTCTATGGGAAACTTGAGCATTTTTCAGGCGGCTCCCCCCGGCGGTCTGCAGAGGGCCTAAAAATTGCCCAAATCGATGGAACAGTGCTCAAATGACATGGGAACAGCATGGGGAAGACCCCTGGAAGCATCTCTGACTCCCAGATCACTGCTGTCAGCAACGTGGTCACAGTATTACGCCACTTTTACGGACTTACCATTAAACATAGAAAAACGAAACCAAAATGTATTTTCCTGGGAAATATTTTAAGGAACATCCTATCCAGGGTAATGACTTGTATAGAAGGTAAAATAAATAGCCCAAGTTGTGGAGGAGTATTTTTGTTTTTAGTTATGTTCACACGTAGCGTTTTTGATGCATTTTTGCACTTTTGAATTGCTTTCAACCAAGACAAATGCATTCACCAGAAAATGTCATTTTAACATTTTACAACCTTATCTGGCCATGTGGTGTGTGACACATCATCAGACCCATGCCTACAGAGCGGAAAATACATGGGAACAGCATGAGGAAGACCTCTGGAAGCATCTCTGACTTCCAGGTCACTGCCTAAAAGTGTGGCCATCATTAGTGATCCTTGGCGCATGCAAAGATGCCTCCCGCCATGCACCTATCGTTGCCATTCACCTGTCGTTGCCATTCACCTGTCTTTGCCATTCACCTGTCGTTGCCATGCACCTGTCGTTGCCATGCACCTGTCATTGCCGACTTGCCACAATTGATGCGCCCCCAGGGCCATGGGGTACTCGGCAGCCGGGCCTCTTGTGAATGCCGGTGGGGAATATCACGGTGGCTGGCCCGGTCCGTGACCCAGGGCGGTCAGTAAAAGGGGAATATTTATAGGGGATTTGCAAATTTCGTGACGCCACCTGTGGATTGCGGCTAAAGGGAGCCTCCGCTGTGGAGCAGTCCTCTGGAGCTGGTGTTAAGGCAGCAGGGATGGTGTGGCTCTCCACAGGTAGAGCTAGCTCCAGGGCAGTGTAGGGGTAGATGGTGGATGCTGGGGAGAGACGGCAGGACGGTGCCGGAGGAAAGACGGACACTCACACGGGGGTAAGCTTCAGTACCTTTACTGGTGATGATGCAGGCATGGTCCAGGGTACTCCGGGCGAAGGGCGCACTTTTGGACTCTCCCCAGTGAGCGGGTATAGGGCCTCCTGATCCATGGCTTTACTCCCTAAGCTTCTGGCCTGCCTGAATCTAGGCCTAGCTTGGTTACTGTCTATCTCTCCCTTGCACCTGGTGGTAGGACCTTCGTTTGGAGATCACTCTCCCTGGACGCTGGGGCCTCCGTGACTCCTAGCCCTGGTACTGTAGTCAGCATTTGGTAAACCTGGGACCTGCAGTCCTCCTGGGGTTCCGGTGGTCCCTTCTGGGTGTAAATGACCCTGAAGGCGCGGACCTTGTGTCCGGTGTATATCTCGGGGTGAGCCTGGTATGCTCCTCTGTCCCCTTGCTACTTCTTCCTTCTCCTCTCGCCTTTGGCCACACTCAGAGCCCTCACACGTGCTGTAGGCCTTGGCTTGCCTAAGCACAGCAGCCTGCGTGCTGCCTCTTCGCTGCTCTCTGAGCGTCAGCACGCTCTCAGACTCTCTGACTCTAAACTCTAACTGAAACTGACTCTAAACTGAGCTGCCTGGCTCCACCCTCCCTATATATATATATCCCTAACGGGCTCCCTCTGCTGGTCTGAGGTGGTAGGGTGGAGGTGTGTTAATGTGTGAGGGCCTCTTGTCGAGAAGTCCATCCATGCACCCTTCTGGGTTCTGTGGCACCAATGCGCAGCAGGGCGCCACACAATCACCATCCACATCCTTGTCCCACTGCAGCGTTCAGTTGTCCCTACCCCATTCCTTGGAATGCAAGCGCAAGTATGCAGGCAGCCACCCACCCACAGGCTGCAATACTATACTGCCAAATTTTTGACAGCTGCTTACACTTGAAATGTGGCCTTTTAGGCTCGTGGAGGTGGAAGCTTTTCACAACCTCATGCCGGCGGCGACCGGGTATCCATGCTATGTCCCCAGCCGCCACTATATTTCCCGGTATCGCCTCCGCCTTCCACAAGCACGGGTCCTATAACATTACCCATGCCCTCCCCAGTGCACTTACTGGGAAGGACCGCCTAACCACAAACACGTGGACAGGTGAATGTGGCCAGGGACGGTACGGAGCCAGTCCACAACTTTTTTTGCTAAGAGTTGTATTTAGATCGGTGAAAGGACTGGCACAGAGGGAAACCGTATCTACCCTGCCTGTCATTTCTCCCAGGAAGTCCTCTAAAGCTGCTTGCACTTGAAATGTGGCCTGAACATTACTGCTTGTACTTTTCTGTGGGAATTTGCTTGCCTCCTACCAGCCTGGAATATTTCCAGCAAACTATGGTACGACGCCATGGTATTAGGACTGCCCCTAGTACCAGTAGGGAAGCCATCCCCAATTTCCTTCTCAGGAATTTTATTTGGTAGACGGAGTGGCTTCACAAAGGAGCTGAAGATAGAGTGGCAGTAGGTGCAAGTTTCTCCAGCCTGTTTGATATTAGAGAATGAACTGCAGCACATTGGATCAGTGGTTATCACTGAAGACTTGCAGCGCTGGGATCCTGGGTTCAAATCCCAGCAAGGACAACATCTGCAAGGACTTTGTGTGTTCTCCCCATGTTTGTGTGTGTTTCCTCCTCAATAAAAAAGCAGCCATAGTGTCCGGGAACCTTCCCACACTTTTCTTAGCCAGGACTGTTTCTCGGCAGGGTTGGACGGTCCCACCTGAGAATCCTCTGGTGTGCCTTGGCTAATAAATCAGGAGAGTTCATGATAGTGACTCGCCCCCTGGGCCGTGAGGTACTCCGTACCGGGCCGGTTGGTACAGAGGATGTCACAGTGGCGGTGACCTGGTCCGTGACCCAGGGCGGTCAATAAAAGGGGGGTTCGTTGAAAGGGGATTATAGTTTTATAGTTTAATGTTCGTGACGCCACCTGTGGTATGCGACTATATGGAGCTGCCGCTGCGGTGCAGATACTCTGGAGCTGATGATGACGCAGCAGAGTTGGTTCAGATCTCCACAGGCAGAGCTTAGCTCCAGGGCAGGAAGTGGTGATGTGAAAGATGTTGCTGTGCAGTGTAGTGCAGGGGATGGCACAGCTAATAATCAGTCCACAACTTAAAGGTGGTTTCCTCTTATCTTTACTTGCGGTGGTTAGGCAGACCGGGGCAGGGATACTAGCTGGTAGTAGAGGTCCAGGCGGCCTGGAAGCAAGTTGGGAATCCACCTCGCCAGGTGAAGTTGGAGGCCTTCCCTTTGCGCTAATCTCTTTGGCTCTGCTGCTTATAGCTGTGCTGTGGCCCTCGTCCCTGAGTAAAATGTCTTTGTGCTCACCTGTATGGCAGACAGCTCGGGCCTTCCTGCGGTGTCGCTCCCACGTGGCGGTGCTGGGCCCTATCGTGCTGCTGAGCCTCCGGGTGTCTGATGGGGCCAGGAGACCTACAGTCTCCTGCCCTCTGGTTTCTGCTGCTGGGCCTTCAGTGCCACACAACCTCAGACTCCGGTGTTCGGTTCTTCTGCGCTCCTCTCTGGGTTGAGCTGGCTTAAAGCTCCACTCTCCAGGTCTTTCCTCATCGCAGTCCTGTATCCAAATCCTCTCACTAACACTAACTAACCTCACCACCAGATTCCAGTTGCTAAGGGGAGGAGCTCACCTTGCTGGTCTGGAGCCAGTAAAGTGTATCATGCTAGTATACCTGACTAGGGGACCCCTGCTTGCTTCCAGGCATGGCATCACCCCTTGTGAAGGAGGCAATGCCACTGTGGCAACCGGACCCCTGGGGTGCCACAATAGGGCTAACTTTGCAGCTGCTATGTAACTCTTGAGCAGGTGAGAAAAGTTAGCCCTCAGAATCAAATCCTCTGGTGGGCACAATGTTTTTCAATCAAACAGCTTCTCAGTGGGAGTTGTATTTCACCACAGCCATATTCTTTAGCTTGGTGAAAGGACTGGCATAGAGGGAAACAGTATCTACCCTGGCTGTCATTTCTCCATCACCAGGTTCCGCTCATTGTCACACACGAACATGCCTGGCTGTATGCTCAGCGGTGAGAGCCACAGATCAGACTGCTGTGTTACAGCTTTCAATAACTCTGCAGCGCTGGGCGGTTTGTCAATTAAGCATTAAGCATGTTATCTTCAGCACAGCCTGTTGCCGCTTGGCTAAGGCAGTGCTGCAGTGCTGTCAGCTTGTGACTGATGTGGTCATTTCGGAGATGAAGGAGGAGGTGCATCAGCTGAACAATGTGATTACATTGAGGTTAAATTGGTGACGCTGTTTTTTATACTAAAGAAAGATCCTATTGTTTTGGTTTTTTTTATGTTATTTTTTAAGACAAATGCATTCACCGGGAAATGTCATTTTAACATTTTACAACCTTATCTGGCAATGTGGTGTGTGACACATCATCAGACACATCCTTTTTTATTACTGATGGAGGGACTCTGAAAGTTATAAAGCCTATTTTTATAGGGACATCAGACGGCCCTTACTATTCCTAAAAGGCCAGGAGTCGGCCCTCACTATTGTTAGAGAGCCATCAGCCGGCTATGCTTTGTTGTTCCCATCATTAACAAGTGGGTCTCCTATACTGTTATTGCATATCCAGTGACTGCAAGGGCTGCCAAAAATTTGGATGCAACCCAATACCCCTTTGAAGAGACAGAGGAGGGTCTCAGTAAAAAAAATGTTCGCATTATAAAGGAGCGGCAAGGGCTGCCAAAATTTGGGAAAAAACCCACTAAGAATTTAAAGACACATGGAGCAGGGCCACAGTAACAAGGTACGACATGTTTCCATTAGAAAGGAGAGGGTCTGCTATACAGTTACAGGGTATGCAGTGAGTCCAACAGCTGAGGAAATTTAGGAAAAACCCCACTAAGAATTTAAAGACACAGAGCAGGGCCACAGTAACGACAAATTCGCATTAGAAAGGAGAGTCTCCCATAGTGTTGGCCTATGCAGTGAATGCTAGGGCTGCCAAAAATTTGGAGGCACTTCAATGCCCCTTGGAAGAGACGTGGAGGAGGGCCTCATAAAAAAAAAAAATGTTCCCATTAGAAAGGAGCGGGCCTCCTATACTTGTAATGCCCATGTATTAAGTGTATGGGCTGACAAACATTTACCCCTGGGGGGTATACATGAACATACTGTATAAAAAAAAATTTTTTACGGGCATCACAAACACCCTTTAAAAAAATTATGTGGGTGTTGCATCACGGACCACGGTCCCCCTGGTGATATGGCGGTGGAGGATGAGGAGAAGGAGGAGTACAAGAGCAAATACCCAAAATCAGGAAGCGTATACCCATGTGTGGGTGTGAAAAGGTGCATGGGAATACACCTCCCAAGAAAAGACACTGGATTTGAGTTTGTTACTCTGCTATTATTCGGTGGTGTTGAGAAGTCTGGTCCAATCCAGCCCTTGTTCATTTTTATAAGATTCAACCTGTCAGCATTTGCAGTTGACAGGCGGATGTGCTTATCAGTTATAATAACACCAGCTGCACTAAAAACCCGCTCTGATAAAACGCTGGCTGCTGGGCAGGCCAGGACCTCCAAGGCATAAAGAGCCAGTTGATTCCACGTATCCAGCTTTGATACTCAATAATTATAAGGCACAGAGGAATCAGGGAGGACGTTGGTATGGTCGGCAAGGTACTCCCTCAGCATCTTCCCAAACTTTGCACTCCTTGTGAGAGTACCCCGCGCCTCAGGGCCTGTGCGATGGGAGGCTCTGAGAAAACTCTTCCTGATCTTTGACAGTGTTCCCCTGCCTCTGCTGTATTGAAGTTGTGTCTCTCTCGCCTGTACTCCTTGGTTGTCCAATGAAGTGTGCCCTCTGCCGCCAGCGTTTTCAGATGGGAATTTTTTTAATAGTTCCGCAACAAGTGCCTTCTGGTACTGCCCTATTTTTGTAGACCTGTCCGCCTCAACAATAAGATATAAAGTTCTCCTTGTAGCGGGGGTCTAGAAGTGTCATCAACCAGTAATGACTGCCACCCAAAATTTTGAGAACGCGAGGGTCATGGGAAAGGCAGCGTAACAATAACTCAGCCATGCGTGCCAGACTACTAACAGGCAAGGCTTCCATGTCCTCACCAAGAGGATGACTGACCATGCTCTTCTCCTCCTCCTCTCTGCCCTCTGGCCATCCACGCTGAACAGAGACGGTATGACAGCTGTGCAGGTAGTACCGTCTATAGTGCATGAAACTAGCTCCTGTCCTCCCTCCTCCTCCTCCTCTTTCTCATTGTCCCCCAATCCACGTTGGGATGAGATGAGGCTTGGCTGTGTGTAATCACCCTGTATGGTTCTTTGCTCCATCTCATCGTGTTCCGCCTGCAATGCATCCTCTTTGATTGTGAGCAGAGAGCGTTTCAGAAGACAGAGAAGCGGGATGGTGACGCTAATTATGGCGTCATCGCCGCTCACCATCTTGGTGGAGTCCTCAGAGTTTTGGAGGATGGTATATATGTCTGACATCCATGTCCACTCCTGAGGTCTTATGTGTGGAGTCTGAACTGAATACCGACGGCCTGGTACTCAACAACTTCCCTCTTCTGCTCACAAATCCTTCCCAACATCTGCAGTGTAGAGTTCCAACGCGTGGGGACATAACACACCAGTCTGTGAGCCGGAAGCTGCAAACGCTGCTGAAACACTGCGAGGGCAGCATAAGCTATAGCTGACTTTCTAAAATGGGCACACAGGCGGCGTACTTTAACAAGCAGATCCGGCAGCTCCGGGTAGGATTTGAGAAACCGCTGAACCACGAGGTTAAGCACATGGGCCAGGCATTGTACGTGTTTGAGCTCGCCTCGCCTCAGAGCCACCACCAGGTTCCGGCCATTGTCGCACACAACCATGCCTGGCTGTAGGTTCAGCGGTGTGAGCCACAGATCTGCCTGCTCTTTCAGAGCTGTCCACAACTCTTAAGCATTGTGCGGTTTTTCACCTAAGCATATTAGCTTCAGTACAGCCTGTTGCCGCTTGGCTGAGGCATTGCTGCAGTGCTTCCGGCTTGTGACTGATGTGGTCATTTCAGAGATGGAGGATGAAGAGGAGAAGGAGGATGAGGTGCAGGAGCTGTAGACCGTGGTGGCAACCCTGACTGACCTAGGGCCCGCAATCCTTGGCGTCGGGAGGACGTGTTCCATGCCAAGGTCCGACTGGGTCCCGGCTTCCACTATGTTAACACAGTGTGCTGTCAGAGAGATGTACCGTCCCTGCCCACAAGCACTTGTCCACGTGTCTGTGGTTAGGTGGACTTTACCGGTAACTGCATTGTTGAGAGCACGGCTAATGTTTTGGGACATGTGCTTGTGTAATGCGGGGATGGCACACCGGGAGAAATAGTGGCGGCTGGGGACCGAGTACTGATGGATGACTGCCAACAGGTTGCGGAATGCTTCCGTCTCCACGAGCCTAAAAGGCAACATTTCGAGCGCAAACAGTAGTGTGGCCTGTGGGGCGTTGGCTGCACGTTTGTGCTTGCGTTCCAAGGACTGGGTATGGACAACTGAACGCTGCGCTGGGACAAGGACATGGACGTGCTTCCTGATGCTGCTACTTGAGAGTGTGCAATGACAGGTGCAGGGCAGGAGGCGTCTTCGCATGCACCATGGACAGGGGATTCACTTGCATGCACAACAGCGGAAGGAGCAATGGTGCCACCCGCAGACACTGTTCTTGGACCCGGGGGTTCGGCCCACAAAGTCGGGTGCTTTGCTGCCATGTGCCTGATCATGCTCGTAGAGGTCAGGCTGATGCTGGCCTGGCAGGTGGTGCAATTGGCCTTTTTGGGGTTATCGGCAGAGTCTTTAAAAAACAACCAGACTCGAGAAGACTTAACAGTTGTGCTGGCAACTTCCCTCGTGTTGGTGTTACGGGGAACAGTTGCCTGCCTTCAGTCTGCGGCCACCAGACTGCTTTTTCCTGCCTTTTGGGATGCTCTGCTTCCCTCCCCCTGTGTGCTGCTGTCCTCGCTCTGCATGTCCTCCTGCCAGGTTGGGTCAGTTACTATATCATAGACAACCTCATCTTCCACTGCCGCACCCTGGTCCTCCTCCTGACTTTCTGGCAATTGTGTCTCATAATCATCCACCTCTTGTGACACTTTTCCATTGTCGCCTTCGTGTGACCATGGCTGCTCAAATATTTGGGCATCGCTACATGCGATCTCCTCTTGCCCTGCTTCAAGTGGACAGGGCGAGAGGCCCGAATCTATAAATGGAAAAGTGAACAGCTCTTTAGAGTGTCCAAGTGTGGGATCAGTTGTCTCTGGGTACTCTACATGGTGGGACGTAGGATGATCAGGGTGAGGAATATGCGGTCCAGACTCGGGGCTACTGAGACTTGACCGTGTGGAAGACAGGGTGGTGGTGGCTAAGTGACTGGAAGCATTATCCGCTATCCAACCAACAACCTTTTGACACTGCTCTGGGTTCAATAGTGGTGTGCTGCGGTCCCCTAGAAATTGGGACAGGAAGGTCAGGCGAGAAGATGTGGGTGTTTGTTGTGGCACAATTTTGGCTTGCCCACGGCCTTGTCCCCGGCCTCTGCATGCACCATTGTCATCACGTCCAGTTCCCCCTCCCTTGCCACGTGCCTTGCCCATTTTTAATGAAAGACCGTATCTTCCACGCTCACTACAAATGACTGAGTTTGGAGCGAACTTATATGTGATCCGTGTGATAGAGAAAACAGAGTTTTAAATACCTGGCCTGTAGGTAAGTAGTTTGAACAGCAAACTACGTTGAATTGCTTCAAAGACACACTAAAGGAAATTTTTAATGGAGGCCAGAAATGGCAGTATTTTCTGACAACATATATGTGATCCGTTTGACGGAGAAAACCGTTTTAAATAGCTGGATTTCTAGTGCTCTAATATGGAAAGGACCTGGCTGTATTCTGCAGTGCCAACAAGCAAATGGCGCAGAAAAGCGGTGTTCTCTGGATTGCTTTTTAAGCAAATAATGAGGATTAAGATCCAAAGAAAAGTATTCCTGGCCCCTGAGACCTGGGCCTTTGTATAGAAATATCTAACAGCAGCAGAAGGAAGAATTGGAATGGAGCCTCTTGTGCTATATGCACTGCAGTTTGCTATATACACTTCCTGCCTATACACACTGCCTGCCTGATATCTCTGCAGATGGATTAGTCCTGAGAAGGACTGTTTGTTAAGATGGATATGTGTAATGTACGGTTTTTCTCCCTACACTACATAATACACAAGCAAATCTGTCCCTGACGCAGCAGCACCTCTCCCTACACAAGCAAATGGTGCTGAAAAATGGTGTTCTCTGGATTGCTTCTTAAGCAAATAATGAGGATTAAGATCCAAAGAAAAGTATTCCTGGCCCCTGAGACCTGGGCCTTTGTATAGAAATATCTAACAGCAGCAGAAGGCAGAATTGGAATGGAGCCTCATGTGCTATATGCACTGCAGTCTGCTATATACACCGCCTGCCTATACACCCTGCCTGCCTGATATCTCTGCAGATGGATTAGTTCTCAGAAGGACTGTTTGTTAAGATGGATATGTGTAATGTACGGTTTTTCTCCCTACACTACCTAATACACAATCAAATCTCTCCCTGACACAGCAGCAGCTCTCCCTACACTGTTTGATCTGGACTGACTGTGACTAGCATGGCGGCGCTAGGTCGGATATAGACCTGATGACGCTGTGGGGCCAGCCAATCTCTGTAATGCCCACAACCAACATGGCTACGGCATTACAGTGCATGGCAGGCAAACCCTGCATGTTAATTGGCTCTCTAAAGAGCGCCAAACATGCAGGGAGGGGACCCGAGTTCCCACCTGAGCAACCCGGAAATACTCGGCGAGCGCCGAGCATCTCGAGTAGTGAGATGATCTGGCGAGCCCCGAGCAGTAGCGAGCATGCTCGCTCATCACTAGAGCTGGTCAAATATTACACTCCATTTAAAATGGTCAAGGTGCGTGGCAATGGATGGGAAAGTGGACGTGATGGTGATGATGCACGCAGAGGAAACTGTTCCTGCTGAGGGAGCACAAGAACACCACTATTGAACACAGAGCTGTGTGAAAAGGTTATTGGTTGGATAGCAGATAATGCTTCCAGTGACTTAGCCATCACCACCACCCTGTCTTCCACACGGTTAAGTCTCAGTAGCCTTGAGTCTGGACCACATATTCCTCACCCTGATCCTCCTTCCTCCCACCATGTCGAGTCCCCGTAGACAAGTGATCCCAAACTTGGTAATGATGAAGACCTGTTAACTGATCCTTTTATAGTTTCGGGCCCCTCGCCTGGCCCGATTAAAGTGTGGAAAAGGATATCGCATGTAGCCATGTCTAAGTATTTGAGTAGCCATGGTCGCACGAAAGTGATGGTGGGAAACTGTCACAAGAGGTGGATGATGATGATGAGACACTTGCCACCAAGTCATGAGGAGGCCCAGGGTGCATTCGTGGAAGATGAGGTGGTGGACGACGAAGTCACTGTCCCAACCTGGCAAGGTGACATGCATAGCAGAGAGGGAGGCGTAGCACCACAAGAGGCAGGAACAAGCAGTGGGGTGGCCACAGACAAAAGGCGGGCAACTGTTTCCTCGAACACTAACACGAGAGAAGTTGCCAGTCTAAATGTTAGGTCTTCAAGAGTCTGGCTCTTTTTTAAAGACTGTCCAGATAACTTCAAAAAGGCCATTTGCCTCTGCTATACCAGTATCAGCAGGGGCAGCAAAACTACCAGCCTGACTACCACCAGGTGGTCATGTGCTCGGGCACATGACAGCAAATCATCCGTCTAGTTGGACCAGACGCCCGGGTCCAGAAATAGTGTTTGCAGGTGACACCACTGCCTGTTCCGCTGTTGTACTTGCAACGTCAAGCCTCTGTCCATGATGCAGGTGAAGATGCCTCTCGTCATTGCATGCTTGCAACCATCACCGTCTGCAACCAAGTTGTCTCTACCCTATACCTTAGAATGCAAGCGCAAATACACAGCCAACCACCCACAGTCCGCACTACTAAACTCAAACATTTCTCGAATGCTTGCACTTTTAGGCTCATGGAGATGGAATCTTTCTGCAACCTGATGACGACAGCCATCCCTCGGTATTCGCTCCCCAGCCACCTCTATTTCTCCCGGTGTGCCGTGCCATCCCATCCCCACATTACACAAGCACATGTCTCAGAACATTACCCATGCCCTCAACAATGCAACTACTGGTAAAGTCCACCTAACCACAAACATGTGGACAAGTGCTTGTGGCCAGCGATGGTACATCTCGCTGACGGCACATTCTGTTAATATAGTGGAAGCTCAGATCTAGTCGGACCCTGGGATGGAACACGTCCTCCCGACACCGAGGATTGCTTGCCTTGGGTCAATCAGTGTTGCCCCCACATTCTACAGCTCCTGCACATCAGTTGCAAGCTGGAAGCACTGCAGCACTGTCTCGGCCACACGGCAACAGACTGTGCTGAAGCTAATATGCTTAGGGGACTAACCGCACACTGCTGCAGAGTTTACAGCTGTAACAGAGCAGGCAGATCTGTGGCGGTCACCGCTGAACCTACGGCCAGGCATGGTCGTGTGTGACAATGACCGGAACCTGGTGGCGGCTCTGAAGTGAGGTGAGCTCACACACGTACTATGCTTGGCCCATGTACTCAACCTAGTGGTTCAGCAGTTTTTCGAAGCCTACCTGGATCTGCCTGAGCTGCTTGTCAAAGTACACCGCGTGTGCCCATTTTAAAACGTAACCTTCAGCTTCTGCCGCCCTTTGCCATGCTTAAGCAGTGTTTGCAGCTTCCAGCTCACTGACTGGTATACGATGTCCCAACGCATTGTAACTCAATGTTGCTGATATTGGGAAGGATTTGTGAGCAGCGGAGGGCAGTTAAGTACGAGCTTCAAAACGCCCGTCGATGTTTAGATCAGCCTCCGCACATAAGAGCTCATGAGTGGGCATGTTTGTCAGACATATGTTTCGTCCTCCAAAACTTTGAGGACTCCACCAAGATGGTGAGCGTCGATGATGCCATAATTGGCGTCACTGCATACGCAATAACAGTATAAAAGAACCGCTCCTTTATAATGGAACATTTTTTTTAACGGAGACCCTCCTGTGTGTCTTCAAAGGGGGTATTGGGGTTTTTCCAAATTTTGGGCAGGCCTAGAAGTTACTGCTTGCACAATAACAGTATAAGGAATACGCTCCTTAATAATGGGAACAAAAAAGCATAGCCAGGTGATGGCCCTCTAGCAAAAGTGAGGGCCGTCTGCTGGCCCTTTAAAAATAGGCTTTGTGACTTTGAGTCCCTTTTCAATAAATAAAACGGGGTGTGTCTGATCATGTCTCGCACACCACATGGCCAGATAGGGTTGTAAAATGTTAAAATGACTGTATAATGCACTCCCCATAGGCCTCTATATCGTATAATGCTCTCTCCATAAGCTTCTATATCGTATAATGCACTCCCCATAGGCCTCCGTGTAGTATAACGCACTCCCCATAGGCATCCACGTAGCTTAATGCACTCCCTATATGCCTCCCATATATTGTAGTGCACTCCCTATGCCTCCCATATATTGTAATGCACTCCCTATATGCCTCCCATATATTGTAATGTACTCTCATAGGCCTCCCATATATTGTAATGCATTCCCCATAGGCCTCCCATGTAGTGTAATGCACTCCTCATAAACCTCCCATGTAGTGTAATGCACTCCTCATAAACCTCCCATGTAGTGTAATGCACTCCCCATAGGCCCCCATGTAGTGTAATGCACTCCCCATAGGCCCCCATGTAGTGTAATGCACTCCCCATAGGCCCCCATGTAGTGTAATGCACTCCCCATAGGCCCCCATGTAGTGTAATGCACTCCCCATAGGCCCCCATGTAGTGTAATGCACTCCCCATAGGCCCCCATGTAGTGTAATGCACTCCCCATAGGCCCCCATGTAGTGTAATGCACTCCCCATAGGGCCCCATGTAGGGTAATGCACTCCCCATAGGCCCCCATGTAGCGTAATGCACTCCCCATAGGCCCCCATGTAGCGTAATGCACTCCCCAGAGGCCCCCATGTAGCGTAATGCACTCCCCAGAGGCCCCCATGTAGCGTAATGCACTCCCCAGAGGCCCCCATGTAGCGTAATGCACTCCCCAGAGGCCCCCATGTAGCGTAATGCACTCCCCATAGGCCCCCATGTAGCGTAATGCACTCCCCATAGGCCCCCATGTAGCGTAATGCACTCCCCATAGGCCCCCATGTAGCGTAATGCACTCCCCATAGGCCCCCATGTAGCGTAATGCACTCCCCATAGGCCCCCATGTAGCGTAATGCACTCCCCATAGGCCCCCATGTAGCGTAATGCACTCCCCATAGGCCCCCATGTAGCGTAATGCACTCCCCATAGGCCCCCATGTAGCGTAATGCACTCCCCATAGGCCCCCATGTAGCGTAATGCACTCCCCATAGGCCCCCATGTAGCGTAATGCACTCCCCATAGGCCCCCATGTAGCGTAATGCACTCCCCATAGGCCCCCATGTAGCGTAATGCACTCCCCATAGGCCCCCATGTAGCGTAATGCACTCCCCATAGGCCCCCATGTAGCGTAATGCACTCCCCATAGGCCCCCATGTAGCGTAATGCACTCCCCATAGGCCCCCATGTAGCGTAATGCACTCTCCATAGGCCCCCATGTAGCGTAATGCACTCCCCATAGGCCCCCATGTAGCGTAATGCACTCCCCATAGGCCCCCATGTAGCGTAATGCACTCTCCATAGGCCTCCATGTAGTGTAATGCACTCCCCATTGTTACGGATCCGGGTGGTGGAACCTCGGTGCTGCGGTGCAAGGAGGGACCAGAGGGGCGTGACTAAGTACCTACTCAGCCTGACCAAGGTCGCACGGCGGCTCAATCGACTCCTTGAACCAGGGAGGGACCGAGCAGGGGGACCAGGTGCCACTCTGGGACTGACCTTGTATGAGAGCAGGTGACACCCACGGGTCAGATTGTAGGAACTGACCGTTACAGCGGATGAGCACCGCAGGCAGGCTGACGAGTGGTCCAGGTAGACAAGCAGGCTGATTCGACTGATAGCCAGATGGGTGTTCCGGGTAGGCAGGCTGGCGAGCACAACTGGTAACTGGCAGGTGCTTCCAGGTAAGCAGGCTGGCGGGCACGGCAGGTAACAGGTACTTCCAGGAGCGCGGCGGTAAGGAGGACTTCGTCTCTGCCTGTCAGGGGGCAGAGACGCCGATGCTACAGTACCCCCCCCCCTTTACGCCCCCTCTTTTTTAGGCCTGCAAGAAATTCTTTAAGAGGGGCCTGGATGTTCTCCCTGGGTTCTCAAGACCTCTCCTCTGGGCCAAACCCTTTCCAATCCACCAGAAAAAAGGTTTTTCCTCTTACCCTTTTGGTGGCCAAAATGTTCTCTACCTCATAGACGTCCTCAGCGGAGACCGGAGCTGGGGTGGTACCTGGCTTGTCAAAAAAAGAATTATGAACTGGTTTGAGGAGAGATACGTGGAAGGAGTTGGGAATCCGTAAGGTGGCCGGGAGTTTTAGCTTGTAAGCCACGGGATTGATTTGGTTGAGAACCTCAAACGGACCGATTAACCGCAGACCCAACTTATACGATTGTATTTTGAGACGAACATGTTTGGAGGAGAGCCAAACCCTGTTTCCCGGACGGAATTGAGGAGAATCCAGACGTCTCTTATCAGCATGTTTATTCATCCACTCGGAGGACTGAAGAAACGCAGATCTAGTGTGTTCCCAAATAGTAGAAAATTCGCTGACCAGAGACTCCGCAGCAGGATTGTCCACTGAAGCGGAGACGGGAAGCGGAATCCGGGCATGTTGACTGTAGACCACAAAGAACGGTTATTTGGAAGAAGACTCGCTCTCATGGTTGTTATAGGAGAACTCGGCCCATGGTAGGAGCTCAACCCAATTGTTATGGTGAGCGTTGACGAAGTGCCGGAGAAAACTGGTAAGGACCTGGTTGATACGTTCCACTTGACCATTGGACTGAGGATGATAAGCAGAGGAGAAATCCAAGGAGACATCCAGCAGTTTGCATTTAGCTCTTCAGAAGCGTGAAGTGAACTGGACCCCGCGATCAGACACAATGTGAAGGGGTAGGCCGTGGAGACGAAAGATGTGATGAATGAAGTCCTTAGCCAGCACAGATGCAGACGGGAGACCGGGCAGAGGGATGAAGTGGGCCATTTTAGAAAAGCGGTCAGCGACACCCAAATGACAGAACAACCGGCAGAAACAGGGAGATTCCGTAATAAAGTCCATAGCAATGTGTTGCCACGGAGCTGAAGGTACGGGAAGAGGAAGGAGACAGCCGGCTGGAAGATGCCTGGGAACCTTGTTATGGGCACAGGAGGAACAAGTCGTGACGAAATCCGCAACATCCTTGCGTAGGGAAGGCCACCAGTTATGCCGGGTGATGAGCAGGAAGGTCTTCCTCTGGCTGGCTAGTTTTGATGAATGGCCCCAGAGTAGAACCTTCTTACTATCCAGAACCGCTACAGAGGTCTTACCTGGTGGAAGACGAGACAGGTCAAACGGAGCCACAGTCATTACTTTGGAGGGGTCGATGATATGCAGAGGCTCCTCCTCTTGGTCGGAAGACAGGAAAGAGCTGGATAGAGTGTCGGCTTTAATGTTCTTGTCCGCAGGGCGGTAATATAGAGTAAAGCAGAATCGGGCAAAAAACAGAGACCACCGGGCCTGAGGCGGATTGAATCTTTGGGCGTTTTGTAAATAGGCCAGGTTTTTGTGGTCTGTGTAGATGACCACCGGGTGCAGAGCCCCTTCCAGCAGGTAGCGCCACTCCTCCAGCACCAAATTGACGGCAAGCAGTTCACGATCTCCTATGGAGTAGTTGCACTTGGACGAGGAGAAGAGCTTGGAGAAGAAGCCGAAGATAATCATTCTCCCGGACGGGGATTTCTGGGCGAGCACCGCTCCGGAGGAGTAAGCATCAGCCTCCAGGAAGAACTGCTTGTTGCAATCCGGACGGTGCAGCACAGGGGCGGAGGAGAAGGCTTGTTTAAGGGAGACGAAGGCCTCCTCCGCTTCGGAAGTCCATTCCTTGGGATTTGCTCCCTTAAGGGTGAGCGCGGAGATGGGAGCGGACGGGAGGTTAAATGAGGGATGAAGAGGCGGTAATAATTTGCGAAGCCCAGGAATCGCTGAATCGCCTTCAACCCCTCCACTTTAAGACGGTAGAAACCTTCTCGGGATCCATTCGAAGACCAGTCTCGGAGATAATATATCCTAGGAACGGAAGGGAAGTCTGCTCGAAGAGACATTTCTCAAATTTTGCGAGAGGCGATTCTGCCAGAGCCTTTGCAGAACCTGACGAACATCCATCCGGTGTGTGGGCAGATCCGGAGAGAAGACCAAGATATCGTCCAGGTACACCACCACGCAAGAAAACAGAAGATCACAGAAAATGTCGTTAACCAGCTCCTGGAAGACGGCTGGGGCATTACAGAGACCAAAGGGCAACACACGATATTCATAGTGGCCGTCCCGGGTGTTGAATGCTGTCAAACACTCGTCTCCCTGGCGGATCTGGACCAAATTGTACGCCCCATGAAGATCGAGCTTGGTGAAGATCTAAGCACCTTTAAGGCGGTCCTACAGCGCCGAGATGAGAGGCAGGGGGGGGGGTACTTAAGTTAACCATCAAGTTTAAGACCCCTGTAGTCGATACATGGACGTAGCGAGCCTTCTTAATTCTTAACGAAGAAGAATCCTGATCCAGTCGGGGAGGTAGATTTTTGGATGAATCCTCTAGCAAGATTCTCTTCTATGTACTCAGACATGGCCCGGGTCTCAGCCAGCGACAAAAGGTAGATACGCCCGCGGGGAGGTGAAGCACCGGGTACCAGGTAAATTGGGCTATCATACGGCCTATGAGGTGGTAGTGTCTCAGCTTCCTTTTTGTCGAAGACATCCGCATAGGACCAGTAGGGTGCCAGCAGACCAGGTATATTAGCCGGAGTAGATGGGGGTCGAGCTGGACGAACCGGAACCAGACAGGACTCATGGCAATCCTGCCCCCAACGGAGCATCTCACCAGATCGCCAATTCAGGATGGGTTCATGGCTCTGTAACCAGGGTAGACCAAGCAAGAGGGAGTGAGAGAGACCAGACTGCAGATGAAAGGAGATCCTCTCCGAGTGCAGCATTCCCACCTGAAGGGTTAAAGGCTCTGTGACGAGCAAGATGGTCTCCGGAAGAAGTCTCCCATCCATGGAAGCGACTGCCAATGGTTCAGCCAGACGTATGGTAGGAATCAGATACCGCTCCACAAGGGCCTGAGAAATGAGATTCCCAGCGGCTCTGGAATCCAGGTGGGCAGTCTCAAAGAAGCGGGTCTCCCCACTGGAAATGGAACCAGATAGGGTCAAGGACGGAGAGGATTTACTCTTGCCTAGGACGACCTCTCCGAGCGGTCCTAGACACTGGAGTTTCCCGGCTTCACCGGGCAGGAACGGATCATATGCTCCTTACTGCCACTGTAGAAGCAACTCCCTTTGGCTTGGCGCATCTCCTGGCGAGACTTGACCATCTTGGTTTGGTCAATTTGCATGGGTTCAGGCGAGCGTGCCCAGGGAATTGCTGGTTGGGAGGCAGACTTTTGGAATACTGGAGCGAGACTCGTATATCTAATCTCCCGGGTAGTCTCCTTAGCTTGTTCTAAAAAACGGATGCCAATCCGGGTAGCTAGTGACACCAGGTCGTCCAAGGTGGAAGGGATGTCACGACCGGCTAGCTCATCCTTGATCCTTCCTGAAAGACCCTCCCAAAAGGTGGACACCTGGGCCTCGTTGTTCCAGGCAAGCTTAGATGCGAGGGTACGGAACTGTATGGCATACTGGCCCACGGTGAGACTCCCTTGGCGGAGACGGAGCAGTGAGGAGGCAGTAGAAATCTTTCATCCGGGCTCATCGAAGACCTTCTGGAAGGCAGTGAGGAAAACCATGATATTGGACACCAGGGGATTCCCTCTCTCCCACAGAGGGTTTAGCCATGCCAATGCCTCCCCGGTGAGGTGAGACATGATGAACGCCACCTTGGCCCGGTCGGAGGGAAACTGATGTGCCAGGAGTTCAAAGTGCAGCGTGCACTGATTAAGAAAACCCTGACATAAGATGGGGTCACCACCAAAACGTGGAGGCGCAGAGAGCTGGGGACCAGAGCTGGATGCCTTGGCATTAGTAGGCTGAGACACCGCCGGAGCGGATGCCGCTCGGCTCGAGATGGACACAGATGGGGTGGGCAGCGTGACAGACCGCAGGTAGATCAGGATCGTTTCCTGTTGGGATCTCTGATGAGAAACCTCCCGGGTTCCATGGCCCGTGCAAACTATTACAGATCCGGCTGGTAGAACCTCTGTCCTGCGGTGCAAGGAGGGACCAGAGGGGTGTGACTAAGTACCTTCTCGGCCTGACCAAGGTCGTACGGTGGCTCAATCAAATCCGTGAACCAGGGAGGGACCGAGCAGGAGGACTAGGTGCCACTCTGGGACCGACCTTGTATGAGAGCAGGTGACACCCACCGGTCAGATGGCAGGAACTGACCACCGGTACAGCGGATAAGCACGGCAGGCAGGCTGACGAGTGGTCCGGGTAGACAAGCAGGCTGATAAGGCTGATAGCCAGACGGGTGTTCCAGGTAGGCAGGCTGGCGAGCACAACAGGTAACTGGCAGGTGCTTCCAGATAAGCAGGGGGGGCAGAGCCCATAGACTGGCGGACAGGACCGTAGACAGATTGTCAGGCTGGATAGTAGTCAGGCTGGTGGGCTGGACTGAAGAACAGACTGGCGGACAGGACTGACTTGCAGAGGGACCTGAGGGCTGAAGCAACAGTAAGAATCACAGAGCAACAACCTTGCATATTGGAGGAGGTGCTTTAAATAGGGAAAGTCCTCCCGCCATTGGACGGGGACTTTTTAGGACGGCGCGCACCGCCCCTTTAAGAGGGAGGGAGCGCGCACCCTAAGCACAGTGCCCGGGAAGCTGCGTGCACCAGCAGCAGCAGAGGGGCCGGAAGACACCGGACTAGGAGCGCAGCGGTAAGGAGGACGTCGTCTCTGCCTGGCTGAGAGCAGAGACGCTGATGCTACACCCATAGGCCTCCATGTAGTATAATGCACTCCCCATAGGCCTCCATGTAGTGTAATGCACTCACCATAAATAATAAATATAAATATATATCTATCTCACCTCTCCTCCTTGTTCCCCCAGTGCTCCGGCCTCTGCGCCCGCACATCTCAGCACAGTGGGCATGTTGTAATGATGTCATTGCGCCCGCTGACAGTGTCAGTGTCTGTGTCAGTGATGTCAGACGGAGAACAGAAAAGATGGTAGAGGGAGAGTCACATTCCCTCAGTTATTGCGTTCAACTTGGGATGATGGGCAGGGGGGCACAGTCGTGGAGATCATGTATGTTCCTCTTCTTTGCTGCAGAGTTTAAATGTATCAGCGCCCCTCAGAGCGTGAGGCCTGGGGCAACAGCCCCCTCGGTAGCTACGCTACTGTTTGTTATACATTACACCACTGCTCCCATAGAAGTGGCCGGAGCCGAGTAACACATTACATGCATTAGATACTGTGTATCTAATCTCATCCTGTGTGATACACTCCGCTGAGCTCAATATTTAATCCCATCATGTGATAAACTACACTTGGCCCACTATCTAATCTCCATTAGCGTCTCCATTTTTCGTGATCTGGGGCTGGGTGAGAGCTTATTTTTTGTGCGCCGGGCTGACGTTTTTATTGATAACATTTTGGGGTAGATCCGATGTTTTGATCGCCCGTTATTACATTTTATTGCAATTTTGCGGCAAACAAAAGACGTAATTCTGACGTTTAGAATTTTTTTCTCGTTACTCCGTTTACCGATCGGATTAATTATTTTTTTATATTGATAGATTGGGCGATTCTAAACACGGCGATACCAAATATGTCTATGTAGGGTTTTTTTTTTATTATTATTTTGAATGGGGCGAAAGGGGGGTGATTTAAACTTTTCTATATTTTTAATTTTTTTTATAATTTTAAAAACTTTTTTTTTTTCACTTTTTGCTTGCTTCTATAATTTCCATAGGAGACTAGAAGCCGCAACTGTCCGATCGCCTCTGCTACATACAGGGGATCAGCAGATGCCCTGTATGCAGCAGAAATGGTCCTGTGCTATGAGCGCCGACCCCTAGGTGGCGCTGATAGCGACCAGCTCATGACAACCGCAGGCGTCTGCTGCAGACCCTGCGTTGTCATGCCCGCCCATCGGTGACCCGCGATCACGTGACGGGGGTCGCCGATGGGCGGGGCTTAGGACGCGCTTCCCGGAAGCGCGCGTTAAATGCCGCTGTCGGAGATTGACAGCGGCATTTAACATGTTAACAGCCGCGGGCTGATCGCGATTCCACCCGCGGCTGTTGCTGGCACATGTCAGCTGTAAGAGTCAGCTGACATGTGCTCAGTTCAGTGCGGGCTCAGCGCCGGAGCCCTCACTGAACCGGGGGATTACAGCCTGTGCGTACTAATACATCCCAGGCTGTAAAGGGGTTGCACACCCTTTGGAATAAACTGCAATCAATCACTTTCTATAACCATCAACAAGCTTCTTAAACAACTCAACTAGAATTTTGGACAACTCTTCTTTTGCAAACTGCCCCAGGTCTCACCTAACACAGGTCTACAAAAAAATATATTTTTTGTAATCATCACAGTTGACCTTGTACTTTTCTGAATCATTTTTTTCTTGGATTTCAAAAATATATATAGTTTTTCTGTAGCAGGTACAGTTTCCACGGAGCAGCATAATTATTATAAGGTATACATATCAGAAAAAAATGCTTGATCTTAAAAAACAGTTCTTAATGAACCAAAATAATTTCACATGCAAAATAGAAACCAAAATAGGAGCAAAAATTAAAAGTGCTTGACATTAGACTGTCGTTAATATGATTTTTCAGGGTTGTCCCTATATAACATCCAACAGTAATCTGCTATCATTTGAGTCAATCCAAAAACCCTGCTAGCGGTGTTCCATTACTTTAATGTCCTGGTGAAACAGCTCGCCTTTTTCATCGCTTACATGCCCAAGATTTGGAGGGAAGAAATCTAAATATGAATGCAAAAAGTTCATTTTCAGAGACATGCGACATCCAAGACACTGGTATGCATTTAGCAGTTCCTCAACACCTTCAACATAATCTGGAGATTTATTTTTTGCTTTATAGACCCACTTGAAGCTTTTCCAAGCTCTCAATTCATTATCATTTAGAGTTCCTTCAAACACATCATCTCTCATAAGCTCTCTGATGTGAGGACCAACTAATACCCCTTCCTTCAGTTTTGCTGGTGAAATGCTGGAGAATTTCTGTGAAATGTACTGGAACCCTTATGAATTTGTCTTTGCCATGGCTTTCACAAAGTTTTTAATCAATCCCAAGTTTTTATGTAGTGGAGGAAGAAAGATTTTTGTTGGAGCAACTAAAGGATTATGCTGTACATTGTGTCTACCTGGAGCATAGATGTTTCTCTATCTCCAATCACGTCGAACATAATGCTCTACTGTATTTCTACTGTCCCATAGACACAATAAGCAACAATATTTTGTGAAACCTCCTTGCATTCCCATTAGCAGACCAATCACTTTCACATCTCCACTGATAGTCCATTGATGATGCTTATATTGTACAGCATCCAAAACAACTGACAGATTTTCATAACTTTTTTTTAGATGACATGAGTGAGTAATAGGGGAGGGATGGTTTCATATTTCCATTGTGAAGCAACACTGCTTTCAAACATCTCTGGGATAAATCAATAAACAATCGCCAATCTGCAACAAAATACTCATGATTCAGTTCTTCAAAGAGGCCATTCACATTGTTACAGTGCACCATTGGTCCATCAACAGTGAAAAATTGTGTTACACTGTTATTTCTGTTTCGGTAATAACACACTTTGACATCATCATCATCAATATTCTTCTGTTGCAAGAAGTTCGGCTTTATCTTTTGACAATGACAAGTCTCTGATGAGATCATTCAATTCATGTTGAGTAAAGCATTCTGGCCTCTCCATCAGGTACATACTCATCTTGACTTGAGGTCTCCATGCCTTCGCTAGTAGCTTCAGCTCCATCTTCTACTTAAATTTCATCCAATCCAGACAACGGTTGTACAGGAACTGGCAAGAGATCATCATGTGGAACTGGCCTAATCGCAGATTCATGTTCAAGGTAATTTATCTTATGTTTGTTCTTTGTAGAAAAGCCCTTCAGTTAGACAAAAGTAGCAGTCATCACTATGATTTTTGGTTTCTCTCGAAATCATGGGAGCATGAAATGGCATAGCCACTTTCCTCATATTCAAGCAGTCACAAAGACCATTTGAAAAACTTGAGCATATCACATGAGGGGCCCAGCTTTTGTCTTGATCACCAAGTGGACAGTTAAAGTATATCTTGTACATAATTTTTATATCATGAGTGATTGAATGTACTTGGCTTCTTGGTGTAAAAGAACCACACACATAGCAGAATCTGTCCGGATGATTAATAAACTGTCTAGGCATTTTTCTCAATTAAATCAAAGATCAAACAGTAGAGTAAGTTCTGTTCAATGGTGGTGACAAACTGAAAAAAACAAACAAAAAAACAATGAGCCGGTATGTAGATATTTCCCCAAAGATGACAGAGGCAGCTTGTATTTAGAACTGATTTTACTGGAGGTAATTGTAGCACCCCGAGGACTCGGCTGCTACAGGAGTATTGCACCTCAAACCAGAGGTGTGGTATTCCACTCCCGGGTAAGGATGGAGTGTGGGACAGAGCTCAGATAGCTGCATGCACTACACTCACCCCATTTCCGGGGGACAGAACAACGGTACTCCCACCAGATAGATGTGCAGGTACGACAGCGTCTGTCCCTGGCTGGAGTGGGGGGGGGGAGGAACATCCCTGTAGTGTAAGAGCAGAGAGGGGAGGGACTCTGGGCATAGGGAGGAGCCCATTGGGTGCTAGTCACCTGGGCTCGGGTGTCAGAGGGAGTATATAAGGTGGGCACCATCTTGAGACAGTCGGTTCAGCCTGGAGGAGTGGAGAGAGGAGCTCAGCCAGAGAGGGCTGAGGGGGAGCTGTGGCTCCGTCTGGGCCCAGCTCCAGAGCCAGGCCTGAAGCACAGCGAGGGAAAGAAGAAGAGGAACACTAGGAAAGGCCCAGAGATGCATGCAGAGGGAACCCTGAGATCCCATGAGTGAACTAAAACGGGTGAAGGGTTGGCAGAGAAGGGTACCGGATCCCAAACTGGTGGAGGTCAATCATCCTTAGCCAGGAACCGGAGGTCGTGGTCAAGCTTTGGCACGACCCCTCGCCACATCCACCAGGAAGGCACGCCACATAGGGTCAGGAAAGCCAGAGAGAGGTTTTGCCCCATAAGGCCCGAGGAAGCCGGACATAGGTGGGTCCCTGGTGAGGACGGCCAGTAGGAAGGAAGAGAGGGGAGCTCTGGACCACGCTCTGGAATCGCCTGGGAGTTGGCGGAGTCCCTGACCTGGTGGACGCAGCACGGCTCGGGTGGTCCTACTGTGCACAAGGATCTGATAAAGAACTGTGAGTAAAGCTGTTGAAACTGCACTTCCCGCCTCTGTGTTCCTGCCGTCACACCTGCACCATCAGCACTGGGACACCCGCACCATCACTCCCATCATCATCTCTAACAGATCTGCCCTGAGGCCATACTCCTCCCGTGGGGAGTCATCTCATTCTCAGCTGCACAAACAACACCGGCCTCAGCGGACTGCCGTGCAGCGGCGGTTCCGTGACCGCAATCCACGGGTGGCGTAGTCGAACATTCTAACATCTACTGCTAAATACGGCCGCTCAGTTTGACTCCCTGGGCACGGACCGGGTCACGGCCACGAGACTACTACCCCCATCTGATCCGGCTCCGGGTAAGCCCCCGTGCGCGCGATGCCGCACGACACAGCAGGCCCAGGGGCGCGTCATAATCTGGTAGATAACTAGGTGTGAGGTAAAAATGTCAGCCTATTCCTTACAGATGAACACTGGCAGACAGGCGGTTTCTCAGTGTGATATTGGCTGCTTTCAGGTTCTCTCTGTGGAGACCATCACTCAGTTACACCTCAGTGTCTCCTGTCACAGTCTCACATACCAGTCCTTGCTACCTTCACCATCCTTTTCTGACTGAATCAAATCTTATCATCTCATAACAGTTAGCAATTATCCATAACATTTGACTTTCCGAGAAGCAGTCATTGCCTGACTGCACTGTCAATACTCCTTCCCATAAAACTCACTAAAAACTTTATGGATGTTGTCCCTGTAAAAAAAAAAATTCAAAATTAAGTACGATGAGCAAAGAAATGGGAATAACAAAGAAAAATCGCATACAGTACAGACCAAAAGTTTGGACACACCTTCTCATTTAAAGATTTTTCTATATTTTCAGGACTATGAAAATTGTACATTCACACTGAAGGCATCAAAACTATGAATTAACACATGTGGAATTATATACTTAACAAAAAAGTGTGAAACACCTGAAAATATGTCTTATATTCTAGGTTCTTCAAAGTAGCCACCTTTTGCTTTGATGACTGCTTTGCACACTCTTGGCATTCTCTTGATGAGCTTCAAGAGGTAGTCACTGGAAATGGTCTTCCAACAATCTTGAAGGAGTTCCCAGAGATGCTTAGCACTTGTTGGCCCTTTTGCCTTCACTCTGCGGTCCAGCTCACCCCAAACTATCTCGATTGGGTTCAGGTCTGGTGACTGTGGAGGCCAGGTCATCTGGCATAGCACCCCATGACTCTCCTTCTTGGTCAAATAGCCCTTACACAGCCTGGAGGTGTGTTTAGGGTCATTGTCCTGTTGAAAAATAAATGATGGTCCAACTAAACGCAAACTGGATGGAATAGCATGCCGCTGCAAGATGCTGTGGTAGCCATGCTGGTTCAGTATGCCTTCAATTTTGAATAAATCCCCAACAGTGTCATCAGCAAAGCACTCCCACACCATCACACCTCTTCCTCCATGCTTCACGGTGGGAACCAGGCATGTAGAGTCCATCAGTTCACCTTTTCTGCGTCGCACAAAGACACGGTGGTTGGAACCAAAGATCTCAAATTTGGACTCATCAGACCAAAGCACAGATTTCCACTGGTCTAATGTCCATTCCTTGTGTTCTTTAGCCCAAACAAGTCTCTTCTGCTTGTTGCCTGTCCTTAGCAGTGGTTTCCTAGCAGCTATTTTACCATGAAAGCCTGCTGCACAAAGTCTCCTCTTAACAGTTGTTGTAGAGATGTGTCTGCTGCTAGAACTCTGTGGTATTGACCTGGTATCTAATCTGAGCTGCTGTTAACCTGCGATTTCTGAGGCTGGTGACTCGGATAAACTTATCCTCAGAAGCAGAGGTGACTCTTGGTCTTCCTTTCCTGGGGCGGTCCTCATGTGAGCCAGTTTCTTTGCAGCGCTTGATGGTTTTTGCAACTGCACTTGGGGACACTTTCAAAGTTTTCCCAATTTTTCGGACTGACTGACCTTCATTTCTTAAAGTAATGATGTCCACTCATTTTTCTTTACTTAGCTGCTTTTTTCTTGCCATAATACAAATTCTAACAGTCTATTCAGTAGGACTATCAGCTGTGTATCCACCTGACTAATGCACAACACAACTGATGGTCCCAACCCCATTTATAAGGCAAGTAATCCCACTAATTAAACCTGACAGGGCACACCTGTGAATTGAAAACCATTTCCGTTGACTACCTCTTGAAGCTCATCAAGAGAATGCCAAGAGTGTGCAAAGCAGTCATCAAAGCAAAAGGTGGCTACTTTGAAGAACCTAGAATATAAGACATATTTTCAGTTGTTTCACACTTTTTTGTTAAGTATATAATTCCACATGTGTTAATTCATAGTTTTGATGCCTTCAGTGTGAATGTACAATTTTCATAGTCATGAAAATACAGAAAAATCTTTAAATGAGAAGGTGTATCCAAACTTTAGGTCTGTACTGTACATTGAAAATGTAGAAATAACGTAGTAACAAAAATGCTTCTATGTCAGAAACTTTGTGATAGAGCAAAACTAAGCATATTTTTGTAATCAGCACATCACACTCCATAAAACAGACATATTACCTTTGCTGCTGATTTTTTTGTGTTGACCAGTGGAATCGAAGGGTGCCTTCTCCCAAAAACAATTTTAAGACCTCTCCACAGGTGTTAAATGAGATTTAGATCCGGACCCATTGCTTGCCATTTCAGAACTTAACAGCACTTAATTTCCATTCATTTCTGGGTGCTTCCATCCATGACCTAGGACATGAACCCAGCTTTCTGATACTGGGCACTACATTGCAACTCAAAATCCTTTGGTAATCTTCAGATTTCATGATGCCTTACACACAGTCAAGAAGTGCCAGAAGCAGCGAAACAACCCCAAAACTTCTTTGAATCTCCAACATATTCGACTGTAGGTACTGTGTTCTTTTCTTTGTAGGCCTCATTCTGTTTTCGGTAAACAGAATGATGTGCTTTACCAAAAAGCTCTATTTTAACCTCATCTGTCCAGAAGATGCTTTCCCAGAAGGATTTTGGTTTACTTGCGTACATTTTGGCTAACTGCAGTCTAGTTATTTTTTTATTTTTTTTTTAGGTTTGTGTCAGCAGTGGGGGTCCTTTTGGGTCTCCTGCCATAGCGTTTCATTTAATTCAAATGTTGACAGTTTGTGCTGACACTAATGCACCCTGAGCTGCAGGACGCTTACATTTCTTTGGAATTTGATTGGGGCTGCTTATCCACCATCCAGACTATCCAGCGTTTCAACCTCGCATGAATTTTTCTCTGCCATCCATGTCCAGGGAGATCGGCTGCAGTGCCATGAGCTATAAATTTCTTTATTATGTTGCGCACTATGGACAATGAAACTTCAAGATCTCTGGAGATGGACTTGTAACTTTAAGATTGTTGATATTTTTCAACAATTTTGGTTCTCAAGTCCCCAGTTCAATAACCTTCTTTCTGTTCTCCATGCTATGCTTAGTGTTGACTGTATGAGTTGTGGCCATATAGGCAAAGAACTTTGGGACCCCAAACTAAAGAATTAGTGAAAATCCCAGTGATCAAATGTTTTGTTTTTTTTGTTAATGCATCTGTTACTTATAAAGGCACCAGAACTTCCTGTCTGAAGAGATTGTGCAGGACAATTCATGGAATCTCATCAAAGTGGGGAAAACAAACTTACATTATAACTGATGATTATGATTTAATGTTAGGAAACATTCTTTCCTGTATAATGACTTGTATTTTAGGCAAAATCAAAAAACGAAAATAAAAGCCTCCTCCACCCCTTAATAGCCGGGCCATCTCACTGTATTTCCCCATCGCCTATGACTACAGTAGATGACATAATAGAGGAGGCAATAAAACTACATCCACTGGTAGTCACTGGTAAATGTAATTTTAACATTTTACTACCATATCTGGGCATGTGGTGTGTGTGATATGGACATCCTGTTTAATTTAACAAGGCATAATGCTGAAACTCATTAAGCCTATGCAAACAATGCAAGAACTGCCAAAAAGAAGAAAGAGGGACTCCAATACACCCTGTATTAGACATAAAGGAAGGCCTCAAACACATTGGGTTAAAATTGTTAAACTCAAAGCCTATGCATTAAGTGTATGGGCGGAAAAACATTTTCCCCTGGGTGGTATACATGTATGTGTGTGTGTGTATATATATATACATATGTATATGTGTATATATATATATATACATATGTATATGTGTATATATATATATATATATATATATATATATATATATATATATATAATTGAATATACACATCCTGTAAAAAAAAAAATATGAAGGAGGGCATCATACACACCCTGCAAAAATAAAGAGCAATGGTCGCGTGATGTCCCTCTAACAAATGTGCGCATTCTCTGATGATCCTGTAAAGATTGAGTGAGGGCCAACTGATGACCCTACCTTTGAATTGGCTTTATGTTACGCTGCTGTCATCCAGTGGGGTTGAGCCAATCCAGGCCTTGTTCAGTTTGAGTCAAATGCATCCGTCAGTAAAAGTAAAAGGCTATTCGTTATTATGCCACTGGCGGTACAAAAAACCCGCTCTAACAAACCGCTAGCGGTAGGGCAGGCAGCACCTCCAAGGCATAGAGGGACAGTTAATGCCACGTGTCCAGCTTGGATACCCAATAGTTGAACGGCACAGAGGAATCATGGAGGACGCTGGTACAGTCGGCTAGGTACTCCTTCACTGTCTTCAAAAACGTTTCCCTCCCTACTTGCACATCAGGGCGTGGGAGCTGGGAGGGCCTAATGAAAATGTCCCAGACTTTTGATAGTGTTCCCCTGTCTCTTGGAACCTAGTGTGTTTCTCCTTCGTCTTTCCTCCTTGGTTGCCCAAGGATCTATAACCTCTGCTTCCAGCATTGTCAGATGGGATTTTTTTTTTACGAATTGGTCGATTAGGGCCTTATGGTACTGCACCATTTTACTAGCCCTCTCCGCAGCAGGAAGGAGAAATTGAAAGTAATCCTTGCAGCGTGGGTCGAGCAGGGTGAACTACCAGTAATCAGTGCTGGCTAAAAATGCGTATAACGCGGGAGTCACGGGAAAGGCAGCAGGACATAAAATCAGCCATGTGTGCCAACCTCCCAAAAGGCAAGACTTTCCTGTCCTCAACAGGAGGACAACTCTTCATCTCTTCCTCTTCCTTCCTTTCCTCCTCCTCATCCTCCTCTGTAGCCATCCTGTTGAACAGATGGGGATGGGTACGCTGTTTATCGTATTGGCATCACTCACCCTCTTGGTTGATTCCTCAAAGTTTTGTATAACTCACAGATGTCAGACATCCATGTCCACTCGTCGGTTACGTGAGAAGGCTGACCGCTGGTATTCGACTACTACCCTCGGTTTATTACAAAACCTTGACAGCATACAGTACAGACCAAAAGTTTGGACACACCTCATTTAAACATTTTTCTGTATTTTCATGACTATGAAAATTGTATATTCATACTGAAGGCATCAAAACTATGAATTAACACATGTGGAATTATATACAGTTAGGTCCATATATATTTGGACAGAGACAACATTTTTCTAATTATTTTGGTTCTAGACATTACCACAATGAATTTTAAACAAAACAATTCAGATGCAGTTGAAGTTCAGATTTTCAGCTTTCATTTGAGGGTATCCACATTAAAATTGGATGAAGGGTTTAGGAGTTTCAGCTCCTAAACATGTGCCACCCTGTTTAGGTGTCTTTTGGTTCCAACCACAAAGACACGGTGGTTGGAACCAAAGATCTCAAATTTGGACTCATCAGACCAAAGCACACATTTCCACTGGTCTAATGTCCATTCCTTGTGTTCTTTAGCCCAAACAAGTCTCTTCACATTTCCACTGGTCTAATGTCCATTCCTTGTGTTCTTTAGCCCAAACAAGTCTCTTCTGCTTGTTGAGATGTTGAGATGTGTCTGCTGCTAGAACTCTGTGTGGCATTGACCTGGTCTCTAATCTGAGCTGCTGTTAACCTACGATTTCTGAGGCTGGTGACTCAGATAAACTTATCCTCAGAAGCAGAGGTGATTCTTGGTCTTCCTTTCCTGGGGCGGTCCTCATGTGAGCCAGTTTCTTTGTAGCACTTGATGGTTTTTGCAACTGCACTTGGGGACACTTTAAAGTTTTCCCAATTTTTTGTACTGACTGACCTTCATTTCTTAAAGTAATGATGGCCACTCGTTTTTCTTTACTTAGCAGCTTTTTTCTTGCCATAATACAAATTCTAACAGTCTATTCAGTAGGTCTATCAGCTGTGTATCCACCTGACTAATGCACAACACAACTGATGGTCCCAACCCCATTTATAAGGCAAGAAATCCCACTTATTAAACGTGACAGGGCACACCTGTGAACTGAAAACCATTTCCGGTGACTACCTCTTGAAGCTCATCAAGAGAATGCCAAGAGTGTGCAAAGCAGTCATCAAAGCAAAAGGTGGCTACTTTGAAGAACCTAGAATATAAGACATATTTTCCCCTCCCCCATGACAGCACACCTTGAGAGAGGATCCGCCCCACCAAGGACAGGAAACCGTCTGAAATAAAAGGGCGGTACCTCTCCCTCGCTTCAGTTGGTTTCCTGTCCTTGATGGGGAACCTGTCTGGAAGAAAGAAGACTTACCTGGGGCTGTCCCGGTGTGGAAGAGCGGGCACTGGCCTGTGCACCGGGTTCAGTATCCCAGAAGCGCCGTCCGCAGCTTCCCCTGGGGTCTCTGCGCCGAGCGGGGCGCACGCGGTGAGGCAGGCTCTGTCCTCCCGGAGACCGCGGCGCCGTCCTCCCCCTGCAGTGTGGAACGCTTCCGGGTGTGACGCGCCTGACGTCACGGCGCAGGGCACGCTGGGAGCGGCGCGCTGGGTGACGTCAGGAGGCGGCGCCGATCCAAGATGGCGGCGCCCATCGGAGCGTCCCAGGCCGGTTTTTTATTTTTTTTTTTATTTTTTTTTTTATTTTTTTTTTTATTTTTTTTTTTTTTCCTCAACGGAGCTCCGGCCTGAGGAAGGGGGAGGGCCCACATACCGGAGGAGGCTGGATGGCCCTATATTTAAGGGGGGGGGGCTATCCTGGAAGCGTGGTGCGCTTCTGAGACATGGCTGATCCAGATAGCCAGGAGCAGCAGCAGCTTACCCCCCCACCTCAGCAGAAAAAGCAGAGGGATGCATCGTATACAGACAGCCGCTCGAGTAATCGTAGGGGCAGCCGCAGGAGTAAGGCTTCGAGTGCCTCGGGACCATCCAGAATGGAATCATCGGTTCCGCGACAGCCTCCGAATCCGGTACCCGTTTGTGACCTCCGAGGGTGAGTGAGCTTCGTGAATGTCACTGGTTAATAACGGGAAGTCTCTTATGTGCTTCTTTTTTTTAGAAGCCTAAGAAGAGTAGTGCCAAGCAAAAGCATAAAATGTGTGCCCTTTGCCAAGCTTCTCTCTCAGTAGAGTGGCAGAAACCACTTTGCCAGGGCTGTGTGACCAAAACCATAGCTGAGAATTCCCGGGATTTTGCTGCAGATTTAAAGTCCATAGTACATGCAGAAGTTCAGGGGTCCCTGAAAGGGTTCCTTAGAGGGAAGAAAAGGCCCCGTAGAGAGGTTTCCCCCGTCTCTGATTCCTCCCAGTCCGAGGAGCAGTGGGATTCATCGTCCTCTTCCTCATCGGGGGGCGGTAGGATGCCCTGGATAAAAGAGCTGACTCCTTCCTGCGCCACACGTGGGAGGCGGCGGCAGGTGGCCTAAAACCAGCGGTGGCTAGCACCTGTGTGGCGAGGTCCTTGATGGTGTGGCTCCAACAGCTGGAAGACCAGCTTAAAGATAAAAAGGTCTCCAGACAGGCAATACTTGCAGAGCTACCTCTAATACAAACAGCATCGGCCTTCCTGGCCGACTCTTCAGCTGACTCTGTTAGACTGTCAGCTAGGGCAGCGGGACTATCCAACGCAGCCAGGCGGGCCTTGTGGCTCAAAGGTTGCCCAGGCGACCTACCTTCGAAACAGAAACTGTGCTCCCTCCCATGTGATGGTAGACTCCTGTTTGGCCAAAAGTTAGAAGACCTGTTGGAAAAAGCAGGTGATAAAACCAAAGGGTTACCGGGATTTTCGGGGGAACCAAGAAGATTTAGTTTTCGGAGGAGAAAATTTAACCGGGGTCGTCCTTCGGGAGACAAAAAGAAATGGGAAGCCAAGTCCAAAAAAGAATCGGGCTACATGTTTGGAGGACCATCCTCGAGTTCGAAGAGATCCTCCCAATGACGCCAGGCTGGAAGTGGGTGGAAGGCTTTCCCACTTTCTTCCAGCTTGGGATGCGATAACAGCAAACCCCTGGATTCTGAAAATTATCAGTGGGGGCCTGAAGATCCGGTTCAGCCAGACCCCCTGGCGGACCTTTGTGGTTACGCCCCTACGAAAGGTCCAGGAAGAACAATTAGCCCTGGAAACAGAAGTGTTAGAGTTAGTACGAAAGCAGGTCCTTCTCGAAGTACCAGCAACACAGAGAGGGAGGGGGTTCTATTCCCCACTATTCATGATAAAAAACCAAACGGGTCCTTAAGGACCATCATCAACCTCAGGAGTCTGAACCAAGTAGTAGAAAACCAAACTTTCAAGATGGAGTTAGTAAGCTCGGCAGTGAAGCTCTTACATCGCAACTGCTTTATGGCTGTAATAGACTTGAAGGACGCATATTATCACGTCCCAATCCATCCGGAGTATCAGAAGTATCTGAGAGTAGCCCTGTTTATTCAGGGGAAGCTGAGGCATTTTCAGTTTGCTGCCCTACCCTTTGGCCTCTCCATTGCCCCGAGAATATTTACGAAACTAATAGCAGAAGTGACAGCCTTCCTACGGATCAAGAATGTAGTGATCGTGCCATATTTAGACGACTTCTTGATAATAGGGAAAACAGAAGCCCACTGCTCCAGTCAGCTCCTAGTGGTCACGGAAGTGTTGCATCAGCTGGGGTGGTTAGTAAATTTCCAAAAATCAAGACTAACCCCCTCCAGGACTCAGACCTTTCTGGGTCTAATCCTAGACTCTCGTCGCCAAACCTGCTTCCTCCCAGAGGACAAAATCTGCAGGTTGATTGCATTAGTCTCGAAGGCCATTCAAGCTCCAGAGATGTCTCTGAGAGAGGCAATGTCCCTCCTGGGTTCTATGACGGCCTGTCTCCCAGCAGTAATGTGGGCCCAGGGGCATATGAGGCGGCTTCAGTGGGAGGTCCTGTCAGCACAGAGGTCCTGCAACGGGCATTTAGAAGGCAGGCTCTCTCTCTCCCCACAAGTAGTAGATTCCCTTTCATGGTGGACAGTCAGGGGAAATCTAACCGCAGGCGTTCAATGGTCCAGACCAGTAGATCGGGTAATTACGACCGACGCAAGCAGTTCCAGATGGGGGGGTCATCTGGCAGAACTCGCAATACAGGGTCACTGGGCTTACCACGAGGGGGGAGCATCCTCAAACTTAAAGGAGCTTTGGGCCGTAGAAAGATCTCTCAGGGCCTTCCTCCCTCACATCCAAAATCACCATGTCCAGGTCGAGTCCGACAACCGGACAGCAGTAGCCTATGTGAATCACCAAGGAGGGACAAGGTCACGCCCTCTGATGGTGGTGGCAGACAGGATCCTTGGTCTAGCAGAGCGAAACCTCCTATCCCTCAGCGCCCTTCACATAAAGGGGATAGAAAACGTGAAAGCAGATTTTCTAAGCCGCCATACCCTAAGACAGGGGGAGTGGGGGTTGAACCCGGAGGTCTTCCATCAGATTGTCCAGTTATGGGGGCAGCCAGACATAGACCTGTTCGCCACAAGGGCAAACAGAAAGGTGCAGAGATTTTGCTCCCTAAATCCGGCAGAAAATCCCCATGCCGTAGATGCCCTCCAGATTCCTTGGGGGTTCAGGAAGGCCTATGCCTTTCCGCCATTAGTGATGATTCCAGTAGTGGTGAGGAAGATCCGGGAGGAAGGCGCCAGGGTGATTTTGATAGCCCCTTTTTGGCCCAAGAGGCCTTGGTTCTCTCTGCTTCGGCTAATGTCGGTGTCAGATCCCTGGGTTCTACCAGAGAGGCCGGACCTTCTCATGCAGGGACCAGTATTCCATGCCCAGGCCAGGGGGTTCCATCTTTCGGCATGGAATTTGAGAGGTCGCTATTGAGTAGCAAGGGGTTTTCACCAGGCTTAGTTTCTACTTTATTGGGGAGCAGAAAACCAATTACAACTAAGATTTATAGCAGGGTTTGGGGTAAATTCCTAGAGTTTATAGATATCCCGCTATCAAGCAAACCTCCGATCAGAGGGATCCTGGAATTTCTGCAAAAGGGGCGGGACCTGGGTCTAGCTACAGGGACCCTTAAGGTTCAAGTTTCAGCTTTGGGAGCACTCTACAATTGTAATCTGGCTGGGAATAGGTGGATCTCGAGGTTTATCAAGTCCTGTGCCAGAGCAGGATCGGTTAGATCCTTGGGTGTTCCTCCTTGGGACCTGAACTTAGTCTTGAACGCTCTTACTAGTGAACCATTTGAACCTCTACACAAGGTTTCTCCAAAAATTCTCACCCTTAAGACCATCCTCCTAGTGGCCTTAACGTCAGCCCGTAGGGTGGGTGATCTGCAGGCCCTTTCGGTTAGTCCTCCTTACACACAAATCTTTGAGGATAGGGTCACCTTGCGGCCAGATCCAGCATACCTTCCCAAGGTGGTATCTAGATTTCACCGTAGTCAGGAGATTGTGCTACCCTCGTTCTGCAGCAATCCCAAGAACCCAGGGGAAGTCAGGTTCCATAGCCTAGATGTTAGGAGGTCCCTGCTACAGTACATTCACATGACTAGTCTGTGGAGGAAAGACGGTTCTCTGTTCCTGGCCTTTCAAGGGTGTAGGAAAGGTCACGGGGTGTCCAAGGGTACCATCTCTAGGTGGCTCAGGGAGGCCATTTGCTTAACCTATACGTCCACAGGGGTTCCAGCCCCGAACAATGTGAGGGCTCATTCCACCAGAGCCGTTGCAACCTCCTGGGCAGAGAGAGCAGACGTCTCGATCGAGCAGATATGTAGGGCTGCTACTTGGTCTACACCATCCACCTTCTTTAAGCACTATCGGTTGGATCTATCCTCTTCTGATCTCACCTTTGGGAGAAGGGTGCTTCAGGCGGTGGTCCCTCCCTAGGGTGCTCATAAATTCTCCAAAATTCTCTCAAGGTGTGCTGTCATGGGGGAGGGGAAAACACCAAGGTTACTTACCGGTAGCCGGTTTTTCCTGAGCCCATGACAGCACCCGTAGTTTCCCCCCCTTATTTTTTCTATGTTTCTCACACCCTGGTGTGCACTGTTTGGGGTGGTGTGTATATGTATATTGTGGTGTTGGTTATATGCCTAACCTGTTTAGGGAGGTCCTCTCAATGCTCTGTAAACAACTGAAGCGAGGGAGAGGTACCGCCCTTTTATTTCAGACGGTTTCCTGTCCTTGGTGGGGCGGATCCTCTCTCAAGGTGTGCTGTCATGGGCTCAGGAAAAACCGGCTACCGGTAAGTAACCTTGGTGTTTTCAGTTGTTTCACACTTTTTTGTTAAGTATATAATTCCACATGTGTTAATTTATAGTTTTGATGCCTTCAGTGTGAATGTACAGAATTCAGTGTACAATTTTCAAAGTCATGAAAATACAGAAAAATCTTTAAATGAGAAGGTGTGTCCAAACTTTTGGTCTGTACTGTATGTAATGTGGAGTTCCAGTGCATAGTCACGTTGAACACCAGTCGTTAAACTGGCACTGTAGCTCACTTGCAGAAATATCCAGACACGCGGCATATATTTTCAAAAACTGCTGAACCACTAAGTTGAGCATGTGGACCAGGCATGGTACATGTGCGAGCTTGCCTAGCTTCTGAGCCACCACCAGGCTATGGCCACTATAACATCAGGGAAATGTAGAGTCCCTGGCCACGAGCACTTGTCCACATTTCGCTAGTGGACCGTCCCAGTAACTGCGTTTCTCATGGTATGGGTGATGTTATGGGACACATGCTAGTGTAAGGTGGGGACAGCACACCGGGAGAAACTGTGGTGGCTGGGGACTGACTACCGAAGGATGAGGATGGCAACTGCCATGAGGTTGCGGACATCCTCAGTATCCACAAATTTAAATGGCAACATATCCAAAGCAAGCATTGTGGAAATGTGGCCATTTAGTATTTGAGCCTATGGGTGGGTGGGTGGCTGGGTATTTTCTCTTGCGTTCCAAGGCCTGGGGTAGGGACAGCTGAATGCTGCACTGAAACAAGGAATTGAACGTGGTTGTTGATGCTTGCATATGTGCAATGACAGGTGCAGGGTGGGAGGAATCCATGCCTGCGTCATGAGCAAGGGATTGGAATGCACATAACACAGGGGAAGAGGCAGTGGTGTCACCCACAGACACTCATTGTGGTGCTTGGATGACATTTGCCTGAGGATGCCGGTAGTGGTCAGGCCCCTGCTGATCCTGGTATGGCACAGGTTGCAAATAACCAATCTTTAATCATCATGGTTGTGGGCATTACAGTGATTGGCTGGCCGCACAGCATCACCTCGAGTATTTAAAACCGGGCGCCGCCATCTTGGACACAGTCGCTCCAGATCAGACGGTGAAGGGAGAGTGCTGCTGAGTTAGGGAGAGATTTATACTGTGAAATAGGTAGTGTAGGGTCTCTAAAGCCTGCAAAATCAAACAAACAGTCCTTCTCAGGACTAATATCCATCCCAGATATCAGGCAGGCAGGCTGTATAGGAGACGCAGTGGTTATACCAACAAACACTGTGTTACAGTCCTGTGTGCTGCTTTTCAAATTGCTAGACTTAGCCCCAGGTCTCAGGGGCCAGGAAAAATCATTTTTTTTCATCTAAATCCTCTTTTTTTTTTTTTCCCTCAGTCAGACTGTACAAATAACCGTCTAATTAACCTTTCGGTATTCACCCCACCCCCCCAAAAAAAAATAAAAAAAATTGAGTGTGTCTGTGAGTGTTCAGACTCAAGTATATCTGTTTAAAACAGTCTGGTGTAGCCCAGATAACTAGAACTGTGGTTTTCCTCTTACACTGTTCAAATCTCCTTTTTATTACCCCTTTGCCATTGATAGTGCGAGTGTAAGCTATTTTACTTCATTTACAATGGGCAAGGGACGTGGAACTGGACGTTCTGGTGATGGTGCGTGCAGAGGACCGGGCCGTGGCCAAGGTGAAAATGTGCCACAACTAACAGCCACATATTCTCGCACTCAGTTCTTGACCAAATTACTAGGGAAGCACAGAACAGCACCACTATTGCGAACTGATCAATGTGAACAGGTTATTAATTGGATAGCAGATAATACTTCCACTCACCTGGGCACCACCACCTCCGGTCTGTCTTCCACACGGTCAAGTGTTAGTAGCAGTGAGTCTCGACTGCATACTCCTCCTCACCCTCATGCTCCTTCCTCCCACCATGCCGAGTGTCGTCAGACAGCAACTGATCCCACAGTTGGATACTCTGAAGAGCTGTTCACTGGTCCGTTTCCATATTTGGGCCCCTCGCCTGCTCTGCTTGAAGTGGTGGAAGAGGAGATCCCATGTAGCGATGGCCAAATATTTGAACAGCCACGGCCACAGGAAGGCGACGCTGGCAATTTGTCACAAGAGGTGGATGATGACGAGACACAATTGCCACGAAGTGAGGAGGAGGACCATGGTGCGGAAGAGGAGGAGGTGGTGGATGATCTAGTAACTGACTCAACGTGGCAGGAGGACACTCAGAGCGAGGCCAGCAGCACACAGGGGGAGGCAGTGTACCCCAACAGGCAGGTAGAAGCAGTGTGGTGGCCGCAGACAGAAGGTGGTCAACCCCTCCCCCGTAACACCAACACGAGGGACATTGCCAGTACAACCGGTAGGTTTTCCAGAGTCTGGAATTTTTTTTAAAGACTCTGCTGATAACGACAAAAAGGCCATTTGTACCTCCTGCCTGGTCAGCATCAGCAGGGGTTGCAAAACTACCAGCCTGGCCACCACCAGCATGATCAGGCACATGTCAGCAAAGCACCCGACTTTGTGGGGCGGACCCCAGGGTCCACGACCAGTGTCAGCGGGTGTCACCACTGCTTCTTCCACTGTTGTGCGTGCAATAGAACCCCCTGTTGTGTGTGCAAGGAAAACCCCTGTCCATACTGCATGCAAAGATGCCCCCTCCTCTCAGTCTTCACTTGTTATGGCAGTTTCTCAAGAAACAGCATCAACGTCCAGGTCCCACCGCAGCGTTCAATTGTCCATATCCCAGACCTTTAAACGAAAGCACAAATTCGCAGCCAACGCCCCACAGGCCACAGTCCTAAATTCACACATTTCACGACTGCTTGCGTTGGAAATGCTGCCTTTTAGGCTGGTGGAGACGGAATCCTTCCACAACCTTATGGCGTTGGCCATCCCTCGGTAATCTGTCCCCAGCCGACACTATTTTGCCAAGTGTGCCATCCCCGCACTACACAAGCATGTGTCCCAAAACATCTTCCGTGCCCTCAACAACGCAGTTACCTTGGACAGTCCACCTGACAACGGACACGTGGACAATTGCTTGTGGCCAGGGACGCTATATCTCCCTGACGGCACACTGGGTAAACATAGTGGAAGCCGGGACCCAGTCGGACCTTGAAACGGAACACATCCTCCCAACACCGATGATTGCGAGCCTTATGTCAGTCAGAGTTGCCACCACAGTGTACAGCTCCTGTGCATCATCCTCCCTCCTCCTCCTCATGTTCATCCTTCATCTCAGATATCACCACATCAGTTACAAGCTGGAAGCACTGCAGTACTGCCTCAGCCAAGCGGCAACAGGCTGTGCTGAAACTCATAAGCTTAGGTGATAAACTTCACATTGCTTGTGAGTTGTGGACAGCTGTGAAAGAGCAGGCAGATCTGTGGCTGAGACCGCTGAACCTACATCCAGGCATTGTCGTGTGTGACAATGGCCGTAACCTGGTGGTGGCTCTGAGGCGAGGCGAGATCACACACGTACCATGCCTGGCTCATGTGCTTAACCTCGTGGTTCAGCAGTTTCTTAAATCTTAACCAGAGTTGCCAGATCTGCTCGTCAATGTACGCCGCCTGTCAGCTCTTTTTCGGAAGTCGGCTACAGCTTCCACCGCCCTTGGTGTTTTGCAGCAGCATTTGCAGCTTCTGGCACACCGACTGGTGTGTGATGTCCCCACACATTGAAACTCTTCTCTCCACATGTTGCTAAGTATTTGTGAGCAGAAGAGAGAACTGGGGGAGTACCAGCTGCAACAAGGCTGTCGATATTCAGGTCAGACTCCACACATAAGACTTCAGGATTGGACCTGGATATCTGACATATGTACCATCCTGACAAACTTTGAGGAGTCCACCAAGATGGTGAGTGGCGATGACGCCATCATTAGTGTCAGCATCCCACTTGTCTGTCTTTTGCAATGCTATCTGCAGAGAATTAAAGAGGAGGCATTGCAGCCAGAGTATGATGAGATGGATCAAGAAGCCGTAGCGGGCGATTACATACAGCCCAGCCTTATCTCATCCCAACTTGCATTGGGGGACAATGAGGGAGAGGAGGAGGCGGAAGAACAGTAGCTGGTATCATGCGCTGTAGATGGTAGTACCTGTACAACTGTCATACCGTCGGTTCAGCATGGGTGGCCTGAGGACGGGGGAGGAGGACGAGAGCATGGTCGGTTGTCATCTTGGTGAGGACATGGAATTCTTTCCCGTTACCAGTCTGGCACGCATGGCTGATTTTATGTTACGCTGCCTTAACAGTGACCCTTGCATTGTCAAAATGTTGGGTGACAGTCATTACTGGTTGGTGACACTTTTAGACCCCCTCTACAAGGAAAACTTTCACGCTCTTATTCCTGAGGTGGAGAGGTCTACAAAAATGGGGCAGTCCAATGTAAGTTTCTCAATCGGTGCATATTAAAGATAGTGTGTCTCTTGCTAAATAGCTAGCACCTACTGATGAAAATCAAGGTTGGGTCGTTTGAACATAGTTAAATACTTGAAGAGAAAGAATACGACCATATCAACCCAAAGTTGTAATAAAAATTAACTTTTATTCATAAATAGTGTAAAAAATTTACTTCATAGTCAATATAGGGCACAGTACAGAAATACGAAGAGACATATAACATGTAGAAAAAACCGTCTCACTGAAGGGACGATGTGGTCCACAAATACAAATACAAAATATTGTGGACCACATCGTCCCTTCAGTGAGACGGTTTTTTCTACATGTTATATGTCTCTTCGTATTTCTGTACTGTGCCCTATATTGACTATGAAGTAAATTTTTTACACTATTTATGAATAAAAGTTAATTTTTATTACAACTTTGGGTTGATATGGTCGTATTCTTTCTCTTCAAGTATTTAAAAATGGGGCAGTACCAGAAGGCCCTTGCTGCAGAACTGTTAAAAAAAAATTCCCATCTGAACACGCTAGCAGAGGTCACAGTTCGTTGCCCATCCAAGGCGTACAGGCGAGAGAGACGCAGCTCCAATACAACAGAGGCAGGGGAACACTGTCAACGTTCTGGGACAGTTTTCTGAGACCCGCTCAGCTTACAGGCCCTGAGGCACGGGGTACTCTCACAAGGAGTGGAAAGTTTCAAAAGATGGTGATGGAGTACCTTGCCGACCATACCAGCGTCGTCCATGATTCCTCTGTGCCTTTTAATTATTGGGTATCCAAGCTGGACACTTGGAATGAACTCACTCTGTACGCCTTGAAGGTCCTGGCATGCCCTGCCGCTAGCGTGTTATCGGAGCATGTTTTTAGTGCCGCTGGGGGAATTATAACTGATAAGCGCACTCGCCTGTCAACTGACAAAGCTGACCCTTATCAAAATGAACAAGGGCTGGATTGGGCCAGACTTCTCATCACCACCAAATGACAGCAGAGTAACAGTCAAATCCACTGTGTTATTTCGGGAGGTGTATTCCCATGCACCGCTTCACACCCACACATGGATATACGCTTCCTCATTTCGGCTGTTTATTGCTCTTCTCCTTATCCTCAGCCTCCACCACCACTATACCACCAGGGTGACCTTGGTCCGTGTTGCCAGCATTGCAAGTTCCTCCATCCTAATTTTGGCAGCTTTTGCTTGGAAGGCATAGGCAAAGACTATGGGAGACCCACTCCTCAATAATGGGAATAATATTTTTAATATGCTGTACTGCATGGCTCTTGTAAGGGCATTAAAACCGTCTAGTTAAGCTACTGCGACCTCCACGTCTCTTCCAAGGGGCATTAAAACCATCTTGTTGTACCACTCTGACCTCCACGTCTCTTCCAAGGGGCATTAAAAGTCTTGCTAAACCACTCTGACCTCCACGTCTCTTTCAAGGGGCATTAAAACCATCTTGTTAAACCACTCTGACCTCCACGTCTCTTCCAAGGGGCATTAAAACCATCTTGTTAAACCACTCTGAACTCCACGTCTCTTCTGAGTGGCATTAAAACCGTCTTGTTAAGCTACTGTGACCTCCACGTCTCTTCCAAGGGGCATTAAAACCGTCTTGTTAAGCTACTGTGACCTCCACGTCGCTTCCAAGGGGCATTAAAACCGTCTTGTTAAGCTACTGTGACCTCCACGTCTCTTCCAAGGGGCATTAAAACCATCTTGTTAAACCACTCTGACCTCCACGTCTCTTTCAAGGGGCATTAAAACCGTCCTGTTAAACCACTCTGATCTTCACGTCGCTTCCAAGGGGCATTAAAACCGTCTTGTTAAGCTACTGTAACCTCCACATCTCTTCCAAGGGGCATTAAAACTGTCTTGTTAAGCTACTGTGACTTCCACTTCTCTTCCAAGGGGCATTAAAACCGTCTTGTTAAACCACTCTGACCTCCACGTCTCTTCCAAGGGGCATTAAAACCATCTTGTTAAGCTACTGTTGTGGCACCAAGCTGTGCATTGGTGCCACAGATCCCAGAGGAGTGCATGGACTGATTCCTCCACAAGAGGCCCTCATAGCATACACACACCTCCACCTTCCACCTCAGACCACCAGAGGGAGCCAGTTAGGGATATTAATAGGGAAGGTGGAGCTAGGCAGGCAGTCAGTCTGGAATCTACAGCCTGGAGTATGCAGCCAGTCTTCTGCAGCCAGAGAGGTTGTTAGGACTGTACAGACTCAGTGAGCTCAGTTAGTGAGCCTAGGGCGTGCCGACGCCGTAAGAGCGAGGCGTACTGCCAGTGTGAAGCCTAGTGAGGGCCCAGAGCGTGGCCGGAGGCAAGTGGAGTAAGCAAGCTACATAGGGGGCAGAGGAGCTTAACCAGATCACCCCAAGACCATTTACCGGACACGGGGTCCGCGTCTGCAGGGTTCTCTACGCTTAGCAGAAACAACCGGAACCCCTGGCGAACTATATGTCCCAGGAACACCAAAAGCTGACGGTTATTACAGGGTCAGGAGTCACGGAGGCCCAAGAGACCGGGGAGTGTGATCTCCAACAGAAGGCCCTACCACCAGGTCAGCAGGTGCAAGACAGAGACCAAGTTAGGCCTAGCTCCAGGCAGGTCATAAACTTATCAAGAAAAGGCAAGAAACAGGAGGCCCCACACCCACTCACTGGGAAGAGTCCTGATATGCACCCTTCACCCTACAGTGCCCTGGATCGTGACTGAAACACCACCAGTAAAGGTACTGAAGTGAACTCCGGTGTGTGTGCCTATTCTTCTACCCTTCCTCTCACCCGACTGGGTCCCCTCTGTCCTGCATCCCTTATCCTATGCTGCCCTGAGGCCAAGCTCCACCTGTGGGGAGCCGCATCAACTAAGCTGCCTGAACACCGGACTCAGAGGACTGTCGCAGCGCTGGTGATTTTAACCAGACACCACAGGTGGCTTCACAAACAATTTACCATTTCCCATACACCTTTCCCCAAATTCCTTGGCTTTAAGAGTGACCCCAGGGTACGGGCACGGGAGTCGGCCACCGCGGCATCCCCAAGACCAACAACAAGGCCTGGGCACCGAGTCGTCCCCATCCCCTGGGCGCGTCATCTCTTCCTGGCGTCACGAACAGGATTCCGTGCCCACTGCAACTACGGAGTGTTGTGTCCGTTGCCACCAGGTACCATGCGCCTTTAATCAGAACTTTGTATTTAACTGTGGCGAAGCTTGCCGCCATAGTTGTGCCGCAGAGCGGGAAACTGAGGCGTACCTGCTGAAGCGCGCGAAGCCCCAGACACGCACCACGCCTCGATGTCAAACCAGGAAGCGACAGGTCCTGGAAGGAGCCCCGGTGAGCGCTCTGACGTAGGACGCAAGTGACGCAAGGTCCTGAAGGAAGACCGTCACCTACGGAGCTGCGGCCTACTGGAAGAAAAGAAAAGAAGGTAGGCCACGGTTCGATAGGGGGGCACCAGAATGTTCGAAGAACAGCACATCAGCGGAGTATCAGTTAACCGCCCTGATGATCAACCCGCGCTTGGCGCCGAGCAGGCCGGAGCAGCCGCTCCACCAGCAGGGCTTGTAACCCTTGTCATACCCATGGCCCTACCGTACATCCCTGGAGCGAAGTGGCTCCCCCAGTACAGCGGCAAACCAGATACCCTGTCTGGATTCAAAAGGAAAATATGCGGTATACTGGACATGTACTCTATGACAGGCAAGCAAAGAGCCACTGTTGTATTGGGACAATTGACTGGTGCTGCAGAGCGAGAAGTAGAAACCTGGTCGGCCGCAGACCAGGAGTCAGTGTCCGCAATCTTTAAAAAGTTACAGACTGTCTTTGAGAATCGTACTGAGACAGACCTCCGGATGAGGTTCTACAACTGCTCTCAGCAACCGGAGGACAGTGTTAGGGACTATGCCTGGCGTTTACAAGGGGCCCTGTGAGCTCTGAAACAGGTTAGTCCAACCAGCATCGATAATGAAAATAAAATGCTGAAGGAACAGTTTATCCGGGGACTGACGTCCCAAGAGGAGAGCAGGACTGTGCGTTGGTGGTCCCTGGATCATCCATATGCCACCTTTGACACCCTTAAGGACATGGCTAGAAAAGGACTGCAGCCCCTGGAAACAACTGCTATCCAATGTTACCAGGGTGGGGCTACCCCAGTGCCTTCAGCGTCCACCTTTTCCCCGGTGGCTGCAGAAGCCAAGGTTCCAGCAACGTCCCCTAGTGAGCTGGACAGCCTGCGCTCTGAAGTGCGTCAGTTGAGCAAAACCCTGACCACTGTACTGAGTGCCCTGCAGCTGCGGATGGAGCCCGAGGAGGAAGGAAGGATCCTGCTAGCCCACAGCCTTGAGGCTGTCCCCTGGATGAGAAGGAGGAGGACAACGCCACCCCCTGGGAGGACCAACGCCGCCCGCCAAAGGACCCTGTCTGCCACCACTGCCACAAGACAGGTCACGCCATCTGGAGCTGTCCTTTAAACGGGCAAACCCTGGGGCAGAGGGCCGACACCCAGGGGTAGACCCCTCAGGCCCATCAAACTGGTACCGCAGGTTCGTGGGAGGAAGACCTTTCCTGTCCATCGTGCTGGACGGCATCGCGACACCCGCTCTGCTGGACACAGGATCTCAGGTAACCATCATGCCTGATGTCCTCTACAAAAGGTTCTGGTCCATAGAAGAACTTCACCCACCAGATCCAAATCTTTCCGTGTATGGCTCAATCGGCCTCCCCCTTAACCTAGTCGAGGTTAAGGATGTGGCAGTAAAGGTGGGAAGAGTGGAACTGAAGGACCAGGGACTAATAGTAGTAGAGACTAATCCTGATGATACAGACTTGTATAGGGTACTTGGCACAAATATTGTTAGTAACTGTTTGGGAGAAGTGGTGTTCTTGTTCCAACAGAGAGCTGATACTGCCAGACCAGGGCAGAGAAGGGCGCTCCAGAAAGAGATCCGAGCCCTTATGTACCAGCAACAGGTAAAGCTAACAGGCGGTGAAATTGGTAATGTACGGGTGACAGACCCGGTACCCATTGTGATTCCCCCGATGAGTGAAATGCTGATTTGGTGTAGAGCAGCAATAGGTCTCAAGGACGGAGCTACCAGGCTGTAGTAGAGCCCCTTTGCTCGGAGCATAGACCTACACTCTTGACTGACAGAGGGGTAGTGGATGTACGCAATGGGAGGGTGCCCGTACACCTCCTAAACTATGGGGAGGACGAGGTTAGATAACCACGCTACGCCACTGTTGCCAAATTGTACACAGTAAATAACAACTCCATACACACGGCAGAGTCCTTAACCTCACCAGACGAAGTGGAGGATAATGACCCGGCAACCCAGATGGAGGATTGGTGTCAACAGCTCCATGTTGGGACAGACACCACTCCTGCCCATCAGAAGCAAGGTGTACACCGGGTGGTTCAGGAATACGCGCAGGTATTCAGTAAGCACCCACTTGACTTTGGGAGGATTAAGGGGGATCAACACCATATCCCCACAGGTGACCATCCACCCATCAAAGAACGTTACAGGCCTATACCACCAGCACACTACCAGAAGGCGAAAGAGATGTTGCATGACATGAAGAAGGCTGGGGTAGTAAGGGATAGTTGTAGTCCCTGGGCAGCTCCCCTAGTTCTAGGCAGGAAAAAGGACGGAAGCATGAGAATGTGTGTAGATGTGTAGATTACAGACAAGTAAATGGCATTACACATAAAGATGCATACACTTTACCACATATAGAGGAATCCCTGGCAGCCTTAAAGTCTGCAAATTACTTCTCCACCCTTGACCTCACTAGTGGGTACTGGAAAGTAGCTGTTGCTGAGGAGGATCGGGAGAAGACGGCCTTCACCACCCCGATGGGACTCTGCGAGTTCAATAGTATGCCGTTTGGAATCTGCAACGCCCCCGGAACGTACCAGAGATTGATGGAGTGCTGCCTGGGACACCGCGACTTCGAGACTGTACTACTATACCTGGACGACGTGATAGTGTACTCCAAGACGTATGAGGACCACTTGAAGCACCTGGCAGAGGTATTTGAGTCGCTGTCCCAGTATGGGATGAAGCTGAAACCTTCAAAGTGCCACCTGCTCAAGCGAAAGGTACAGTACCTGAGGCACATCGTTAGTCCAGAGGGAGTAGCACCAGACCCAGAGAAGGTCACTGCCATCCAGAAATGGCCGGAGCTGAAGAGCCTCAAGGAGGTACGTCAGTTCCTGGGACTAGTCGGGTATTACCGGAGGTTTGTGAAGGACTATACCAAGAAAGTGGCGCCTTTGCAAGATCTCCTGGTAGGGCAGTCCGGGTTCCAGTGGGGTAAGGAGCAAGCTGAATCCTTTGAGGTGATGGAGATCCACACCGGCGAAGAGATCCTAGCCTACCCTGACTACAGCCAACCGTTCCTGCTGTACACTGATGCCAGCAAAGAAGGATTAGGAGCCAGACTGCCCTGAATCCTTTGAGGTGATGAAGGAGATCCTGACCGGCGAAGAGATCCTAGCCTACCCTGACTACAGCCAACCATTCCTGCTGTACACTGATGCCAGCAAAGAAGGATTAGGAGCTGTACTGAGTCAGAAGTAGAATGGCAAAGAGAAGGTGATTGCCTATGCAAGCAGGAAGCTCCGCCCGACCGAGAGGAACCCAGAGAACTATAGCAGCTTCAAGCTGGAGTTCCTGGCCCTGGTCTGGGCCATCACCGAGCGGTTCAAGCACTACCTAGCCTCCAGTAAATTCACTGCCTTAACTGATAACAACCCCTTGACTCATCTAGAAACAGCCAAGTTAGGAGCCATGGAGCAACGATGGATGGCTCGACTGTCAAACTACCAATTCACTATTAAGTACCGGGCGGGCCGCAAGAAAGCCGATGCCCTGTCCAGGATGCCTCACCAGTTGGACACTGAAGAAGAAGTGGATGACTTGGAGGAGATTGAGCTACCTGTCTTACACCGTAATGGAGTGGTCCACGAGCAACGAGCCTCCAGGAGGCATCGCGGTAAGATGTTAAACCCCCTGCCTCACCACAGCTGGAAGGAGACCCAGGACAGCGACCTGGTTGTCAGCCGTATCAAAGAGCTGATAACCCAAGAAGGTTCCTCCCTGGAGAAAGACACGTCTCTGCAAGCCAAGCAGCTGTGGAATTAGAGGAGCCGGCTGTTCATCTATAGAGAGGAGCTGTGCCGGAAGTACGTCAACCCCAAAATCATGAGATGGTATGGCAGATAGTGGTGCCCAAGACAGACATCCAGATGGTGTTGGAAGCATACGACGATCAGGCGGGGCACTTTGGCTGGAAGAAGCTAGAAACCCTGCTGAAGTGTCGGTTTTATTGGGTAGTAATGTGTGACGCCCAGCTGCGCTTGGAATCACAAATCCTAGAAGGGTGTATTAATGGATTCCTCCACAAGAGGCCCCCAGAACCATTCACACATCTCCACCTTCCACCTCAAACCATCAGAGGGAGCCCGTTAGGGATAGATAAAAGGGAAGGTGGAGCCAGGCAGTTCAGTTCCTCTGAAGAGTTCAGCAAGTACAAACCTGAATGCAGAGTCGAGCTCAGTTAGTCTAGACTGGAATTGACAGAGAGCAAACCTGTTGAGGGAGTTCCTGCAGAGTGAGACACAGAAAGAGGTCAGTCTGCAGTGGAGCGCGTTCTAGACTCAGTTGTAGCTCAGAGCAGTGAGCTTTAGGTGTGCCAGCGCCATAAGATCGGTGAAGCGCGGCAAGCTTCCGTTAGTGTGAGTAGCTTAGTGAGGGCCCGAGTAGGCCGAAGATGAGTAGAGAGTTAGTTAATAGGGGGCAGAGGAGCTTAACTAGCTCACCCCGAAGAAGCATTTACCGGACAAAGGGGCCGAAGCTTACCGGGATCTCCAAGACCCAGTAAGATATAACCGGAATCCCTGGAGAACTACAAGTCCCAGGATCGCTAAAGTGCTGATACGTAACAGAGCCAGGAGACGCATAGGCCCGCAGATAAGGTGCGTGTACTCCAAGAAAAGGCCCTACCACAAGGTCAGCCAGCGCAGGACAGAGACAAAGTTAGGCCTAGCTCCAGGCAGGTCAGAAAGTTACTACGCTGAAGCAAGAAACAGGAGGCCCAAAACCCGCTCATTGGGGAGGATGCTGACATGCACCCTTAACCCTACAGTTCCTGAATTTCCATCAGTAAAAGGTACAGAAGTGACAATCGAGTCTGTCCCTGTTCTTGCCCTGATCCGGCTGGGTCGCGTCTGTCCTGCATCCCTCTTCATATACTGCCCTGAGGCCTAGCTCCACCTGTGGGGAGCTATACCATCAAGCTGCCATATCATCGGCCCCAGTGGACTGAGCAGCACTGTTGATCCTCACCAGAAGCCACAGGTGGCGTCACAAACTTTTAATAAAACTCATAAACAAACCAATCCCTTTTTAAAGAGAGACCCCAGGGTACGGGCCCGGGAGCCGACCACCGCGACATCCTTAAGGCTAAAGGCCCGGGTACCGAGTCATCCCCATCCCCCTGGGCGAGTCAAATGCACAGTTCCATTGAGAGGTGGTGCCGGAATTGTGGACCCTGTAGCCTCCGAAGAAAAGACTACAGCAGCCAGAAGGCACCCCTGCAACCCATCAAGACGTCTCGTCCCTTGGAGATTGTGGCCCTGGATCATGTCAAGCTATCACCCAGCAGGTCAGGATATTCCTATGCCCTGACCATGGTGGATCACTACTCCCGGTTCCTGGTGGTCGCCCCCGTCAAGGACCTGACGGCAGAAACTGCGGCGAAGACATTTCAGGTGTACTTCTGCAGGCCCCATGGATACCCGGAGCAGGTGCTGACAGATCAAGGCTCAGCCTTTGAGGCCGATCTGTTCAAGGAGTTCTGCCATCTGTACAGGTGTAAAAAGATCAGGACTACACCGTACGACCCCCAAACCAACGGTCTCTGTGAAAAGATGAATAACATAGTCATCGACCTGCTGAAGAGCTTACCACTAGAGGAGAGAAATCAGTTGCCACACCTACTACCTGACCTGATAGATCTGTACAACCACATACCTGTGAGTTCCACCAATTGTACTCCAGCATATCTCATGCGAGCCAGACCCGGGAAGTTGCCCATGGACCTGGAGCTTGGTGTAGTAGAACCAGAAGCAGATATGTCCACTGAGGACTGGGACACGACCAGACAGGAGCAGTACAGAAGGCCTGTGTCGAAGACAATCTCAGTCGGGTAAGGGACAAGCAGGAAGCCCACTACAATAAAAATGCGCCCGCAGAACCCTTCACACCAGGAGAAGTGGTGTTAAAGAGGAAAAGGAGAAACCACATACTTGATGACCAGTGGGGAAGAGAACCCTACACTGTGTTAAATTCAAGATTTGATAACAAGAAGACCTGTTTGATTAGCAGAGACGGAGGAATAACGACTGCAACGGTATCTAGAGACCATCTGAAGTTGTGTCCAGACCTGCTAAAGCCCCAAGAAGAAGTGCCTCTCACCGTATCGGAGGAGCCTAAAGAAGCAGTACTCCATACTGACTTAGGAGATTTCCCGGCAGATTGGCCTCAACCAGGAGGAGCAGTAATAATACCTGTGATCCACTTCTTTCAACAGCCAGAAGACCCTCCACAGCAAGTAGAACCTGTAAGTGCTTCAGAAGAGCCTGCTCAAGAAGAATCCCCAGAAGAAGGATCCCTGTTTGGAGCAGAGCAAGAAGGGCCAGCCAACGGTATACTTGCCAGTCCTGTAAAGAGGTTAAGGCACCCCTGTAGTTCCCCAACACTTAGAACTGACAGAATGGGAGGTAGCGCAAACACTAGTGCCTCACACATCCCAGTACCACGTAGCACACGAGGTCAGACCCCTGTCAGATAGAGAGTAAAGAAGGAAACTCTAACAGTGTAGATAGTTGCCCCTGGGGTATTATATTGTGTATTTTCCTGTGTATGTATTTATTACTCTGTTATGCTTGCCATGGACAATTTGTGATATGGACACTTCCCTAGTTGCCTCTAGTTACCCGTAAGGGTACATAAAGAACTCTGTGGCTGAGGACTGTGTGCAGCCCAAAAACTGCTTCTTGTAAATAATTCAACTCCATGGAGTGCCCCTTTAGGTGACCTCAGAACAAAAACCTGTCTGGTGTGGCACTAACGGAGGTCCAACTCAGGATCGCCATGCTGTGCAGCCACCCCAGGGCCTACGTGGAGGGTTTGCTTTGGACAGGTCCCTCAAGCTACCAAGTACTCTACCCTATGAGATGGACATCCTGTCGGGGAACTTCACCGGAAGAGACTTTAATTCTGGGGTTGCTTATTGAAATGTACATATCTATTATTTATAATGTTTTATATATAATGTTCAAGCTAAGTGCCTCCCATAAAGGGAAGAGTTATTGTATAAAAAGTACTTCAGTCCGGGAGTACTGAGCTTTGCTAGGGGGGAATGTGGCACCCTGCTGCGCATTGGTGCCTCAGATCCCAGAGGGGTGCATGGACGGATGCCTCCACAAGAGGCCCTCATAGCATACACACACCTCCACCTTCCACCTCAGACCACGAGAGGGAGCCCGTTAGGGATATAAATAGGGAAGGTGGAGCTAGGCAGGCAGTCAGTCTGGAATCTACAGCCTGGAGTATGCAGCAAGTCTTCTGCAGCCAGAGAGGTTGTTAGGACAGTACAGACTCAGTGAGCTCAGTTAATGAGCCTAGGACGTGCCGACGCCGTAAGAGCGGTGAAGAGTAGCGAGGCCTACTGCCAGTGTGAAGCCTAGTGAGGGCCCCGAGAGTGGCCGAAGGCAAGTGGAGTAAGCAAGCTACATAGGGGGCAGAGGAGCTTAGCCAGCTCACCCCAAGACCATTTACCGGACACCGGGTCCGCGTCTGCAGGAATCTCTACGCTTAGCAGAAACAACCGGAAGCCCTGGCGAACTATATGTCCCAGGAACACCAAAAGCTGATGGTTATTACAGGGTCAGGAGTCACGGAGGCCCAAGAGACCGGGGAGTGTGATCTCCAACAGAAGGCCCTACCACCAGGTCAGCAGGTGCAAGACAGAGACCAAGTTAGGCCTAGCTCCAGGCAGGTCATAAACTTATCAAGAAAAGGCAAGAAACAGGAGGCCCCACACCCACTCACTGGGGAGAGTCCTGATATGCACTTTTCACCCTACAGTGCCCTGGATCGTGACTGAAACACCACCAGTAAAGGTACTGAAGTGAACTCCGGTGTGTGTGCCTATTCTTCTACCCTTCCTCTCACCCGGCTGGGTCCCCTCTGTCCTGCATCCCTTCTCCTACGCTGCCCTGAGGCCCCTCTCCACCTGTGGGGAGCCGCATCAACTAAGCTGCCTGAACACCGGCCTCAGAGGACTGTCGCAGCGCTGGTGATCTTCACCAGACACCACAGGTGGCGTCACAAACAATTTACTCTTTCCCATACACCTTTCCCCCCATTCCTTGCTTTTAAGAGTGACCCCGGGATACGGGCCCGGGACCGGCCACCGCGGCGTCCCCAAAACCAACAACAAGGCCTGGGCGCAGAGTCGTCCCCATCCCCTGGCCACGTCACTGTGACCTCCACGTCTCTTCCAAGGGGCATTAAAACCGTCTTGTTAAACCACTCTGACCTCCACGTCTCTTCCAAGGGGCATTAAAACCATCTTGTTAAGCTACTGTGACTTCCACGTCTCTTCCAAGGGGCATTAAAACCGTCTTGTTAAACCACTCTGACCTCCACGTCTCTTCCAAGGGGCATTAAAACCATCTTGTTAAACCACTCTGAACTCCACGACTCTAACAACGGGCATTGCATTACCTCCAAATTTTAGTCAGCTTTTGCTTTTCAATGCATAGGCGAACACTAAGGGAGACCCACTCCCCAATAATGGGTAGAAGGTTTTTAGTACACTATAATCCACGTCTGTTTCAAGGGGCATTGCAGTTCCTCATAATTTTTGTAAAGCCTTCCATTCACTGCTTAGGCCAACAGTGTACAGGAGACCCAGTTGCTATAAATGGAAAAAATGGTTTAGTTAAGGCCCTCTGACCTCCATGTCACTTTCAAGGGGCATTGGAGTGCCTCGAAATTTTTGGTAGGCATTGCACTCACTGTATGCCCCATAACTGTGTAGCTGAACCGCTCCTTTTGGTACAGAAACATATCCTACAAGACATGTGTGGTTGACTGGCCTGATATTGATGTCAATGGTCCCTGTTCCTCCTGCTCTTTCTCCTTTGCCACCACTTCATCCATCATTCATCACCTGAAGCTTTGTTTTAACGGGAGTCATAGAACTGGGATAGTAGCAGGAAAACATCCAGCAATCCTCGGAGGAGGTAGGATATGCGCCAAAACGCTGACCACCTCAGGCCTAGCCGCTACTACATACATGCGCTTGCATTTCAAGGAACAGAAAGCTAAGGAGATAGATGGCCTCGTGATCATGAATAATTTACTCGTTGTGTAGTAGGTCGACCACTGCTGCTGTCTAACTTCTGAACTTTGTGTTGAAGCCTGATTGACCCAGGACCCGCAATCCTCTGTCTGGAGGACGTGTTTCATTCCAGTGTCCAACTGTGTCCTGGCTTCCACAATATTTACCCAGTGTGAAGGCGTCAGTGAGATGGACCATCCCTGGCCACATTCACTAGTCCACGTGTTTGTGGTTAGGCTGTCCTTCCCACTAAATGCACTGGGGAGGGCACAGGTAATGTTTTAGTATGCGCGCTTGTGTATAAGGTGCACCGGGACAAATAAGGGCGGCTGGGGACCGTGTGTGGGCACCCGGCCGCGGGGCGGCTCAGAACCGGGTATGCAAACCAGGCCGCCGACGCAACCATGACGTGGTGGCCAGATTCCGCCTCCACATGCCTAAAAGGCCTAATTTCAAGTGCAATCAAGCAGTATGGTATTGCAGCCTGTGGGTGGGTGGCAGGCTGAATACTTGCGCTTGCATTGCAAGGAATGGGGAGGTACAATTGAACACTGCCCTGGGACAAGGACTTGCTCGGGGATAGTTGTAAGTCTGCATCTTCTGATGCGGCAAGGATCACTTCTGATGGGCACACTTTTAGGCAGTGACCTGGGTGTCAGAGATGCTTCCAGGGGTCTTCCCCATGCTGTTCCCATGTCTTTTCAGCACTGTATGCATGTGTCACACAGCACATGGCCAGATAAGATTGTAAAATGTTAAAATGACATTTCCCGGTGAATGCATTTGTCACGGTTGAAAGCAAAACAAAAGTGCAAAAACGCATGAAAAATGCTACTTGTGAACATATCCCAAGGTGTGGAGGAGTATTTTTGTTTTTGGTTATTTATTTTACCTTATACACAAGTCTTTACCCTGGAAAAGAAGTTCCTTAACATATTTCACAGGAAAGCACTTTCAGTTTCGTTTTTGAACGTTTTCTTGTGAGCCCGTATAAGTGGCTTAATACCTCTGACCACGTTGTTGACAGCAGTGACCTGGGGGTCAGAAATGCTTCCTGGGGCGATGCCCATGCTGTTCCCATGTCATTTGAGCACGGTCACTATCATTTTGGTCTCTTTTTAGGCTTTCTACAGACTGCCGGGGGTGCCGCCGCAAAATGCTCGGGTCTCCCATAGACTAACATTGGGTTCGTTGCTCGGGTCGAGCACCCAAGTATCACGGTGAGCTCGGGCCGAGCTTCGAGCACTCGAGCATTTTAGTGCTCGCTCAACACTAGTTGGCAACTGTGTCTCATTATCTACCTCTTAACACTAATAACCGTTCCCCACCATTGTTTACTTCTGTCTGTGGCTGTTCTAATATTTGGGCATCACTACACACAAGCTCCTTATGTCCTTCTTGAAACATGCAGGACGAGAGGCCATAATCAATTAATGGAAATATAAAAAGCCCCTCGGAGAGTCCGAGTTTGGGATCACTTGTCTCTTGGGAGTCGCCATGGTGGGAAGGAAGAGGATCAGGGTGAGGATTATATGGCCAAGACTCTTGGCTAGTGAGACTGGACTGTGTGTAAGGCAGGGTGGTGCTCGGAAAAATGTTAAAAGTGGTATGTCATCCAACCGACCACCGGTTCACACTGTTCTGGCCTTCAAGAGCAGTGTCCCGCAACTCCCTGCAAAGAGAGACAAAAAGCAATGCCTTGTGGATGAGCGAGATTGTTGTGCCCCCTCAGGAGCCACAGTTTCACCTGGCCCACAGCCTCTGCGTTCACCATCAGCAACATGTCCACTTTCCTGTCCCTTAATACGCTCCTTGTGTATTTTAAATTAAATATATGTGCCTGCAAACTTTTTGGCATTAATAGGGAAAAGTAAATATTTAGCCCTGAAAAGCACTTGTTTTAACGGTGCAGCAGCTGTATACAAGTACTGCAACAGCAATATTAAACTCTGCCTAGATGCCTCTAATACAAAGTTATCCCTTCACTGAACAGTGATAACATTAACAAGTAACAGTGGTTGCACTACAGAAAGAAAAATATTTAGCCCTGACAAGCACTGTTGTTTTAATGATGCAGCAGCAGAATACAAGTACTGCAATAGCAATATTAAACCCTGACACTTTCCCTGCTCTAAAATACGCGCTCCCTCCAATAACAACTCTCCCTGAACTGCTTTTGGAACTCAGTGTGCCGAGCATCGCATCACTGAGTCTTATAAAAGACCCCATGACGCGATGTGGCTGGCCAATCACAGTAATGGCAGTATCCAACATGGCTACGGCATTACTGTGTATAGCGGGCAATCGCCGCAAGTTCATTGGCACAGGCGCCAAACATGCGAGCATTCACGATAGTCAATCGAGTAATAAGCATGCCCGAGCACCCTGATGCTCAATTGAGTATCGAGCAGTGGCAAGCATGCTTGCTCATCACTAATACTAAAACTACACTGTGTTCCAAATTATTATGCAAATAATATTTTCTCAGATTTTCCCAAATTACCTATATGAATTGCAGTCATTGTAATTTTCCAGTCAAATAACTATTAGGGTACAATTGAAAGGTTTTTGTACAAACTGCCTATGATAACAGTATATTTTAAAAAAAATAAAACCCTCAAACTGCACTCAAAATGCATGTTCCAAATTATTATGCACAGCAGAGTTTTCAACCTTTTCATTTTAATAAAGAACAAAAAAATGGTCATTTTTGAAATTATAAGCATTAGCAGGTTATTACAAACTGAAATCAAACAGTTTTCAACTCAAAACTTTATTCTAGGTGATGTTACATTTGCACATAGGACCGCTTGTTCGAAAGGAGCTTCTGAACTCTCAAGTCCATTGAATTGGTCAGGGTTTGGATGGTTTCTGCTTCAATTGTTTTGCATGAGGACAGAATACCCTCCCAGAGCTGTTGCTTAGATGTGAACTGCCTCCCGCCATCATAGACACTCCTTTTGATGATGCTCCAGAGGTTCTCAATGGGCTTGAGGTCAGGGGAGCTTGGGGGTCACACCATAAGTTTGTCCCCTTTTATGCCCATATCAGCCAGAGATGCAGATGTGTTATGTGCAGCATGAGACGGTGCATTATCATGCATGAAAATGATCTTGCTGCGGAATACACGGTTGTTCTTCTTGAACCATGGCAGGAAGTGCTGTTTGAGAAACTCCACGTACATTATGGAGTTCATCTTTACCCTTTCAGGGATCCTAAAGGGGCCGATAATCTCTCTCCCCATGATTCCAGCCCAAAACATTACTCCACCACCTCCTTGTTGGCGCCGTAGCCGTGTTTGCATGGGGTGTCCATCAACCAGCTATCCTCCACTCCATCCATCTGAACCATCGAGCGTTGCACGGCACTCATCGGTGAACAAAACAGTTTTGAAGTCAGTCTTTATGTATTGTTTGGCCCACTGGAGCTGTTTCTGCTTGTGTACAGTGGATAGAGGAGGTCGACAGGATGGCTTACGCACAGCTCCAAACCTCTGAAGGACCCTGCATCTTGTTGTTCGGGGGATGTTGGAGGCAGCAGCAGCTTCAAAAACGTGTCTGCTTCTATGACAAGTCTTTTTTGCCGCTGCTCTTTTAACCTGATGTAATTTCCTGTAGGAAAGAGTCCTCCATTTTCCCTTATCACGCACACGTGTGTACTGTGAATCAGCTACATTCTTCTTGATTGTGCGATGATCAGAATGAAGTGTCTTGGCAATGTTGATTGTAGTCATGCCTTGACCTAAACACTCCACAATTTGTTGCTTCTCAGCAGCCGACACATCCTTTTTCTTTCCCATTTTGGCAGAAAATGTAGGCTGCTTAATAATGTGGGACAGCCTTCTTAAGTTGTCTTGCCTTAAATTGGACACACCTGCCAAACTAATTAGCACAGGTGTCTGCAATTGCTTACAGTGATATAAAGAGCCCTGACACACATCACCATCAATGAGTTTAACTGACAAACAAAAAATGTCTTACCTTATCACTCCTAAATAGTGTTGAGCCACCCCCGTAGTGTTTGAGTTCGGTTCGTCGAACACCCGTGTGTTCGCCGAACTGTAAGTCAAACTGTTCATCGAACACCTTCGAACACCGTTAAAACCAATGGCAGGCAAACAAAAACACATAGAAACACATAGAAAACACCTTCAAAGGTGTCCAAAACCTGACAAACTGCTCAGAAGACACAACTAACACATGGAAAAGTGACAAGTACATATAGTCATGCGAAAAGAAAAGAGGTGGAGGAGTAAAAGGAGGGGGAGATGCAGATAATGGCATGCCATGCCCTTCTAAAAGCAAAGAAGTGCGAAGCCGACACGGCCAGTCCGTTCCTGCCCGTGCCACCTCTGTGTCGCCGGGTTTGTGCCAGAGCCGCGGTGGACCCTGACGGCCAGCCCCCCCTCTCCCAATACTGGTGCCTGTCCGCTGGTGGGTCGAGCCCTCCCCCGCGGTGGGGGGGGAGTAACATCTGCAGAAGAAAGACCATCTTCCAGCCAAACTAAGATGTCGACTTCTTTTCGTGGACAATGTCATACGATCCCTTTCTTACGGCCACGCCAATCGCTACAAATTCCAGATGAGGCACAAAAACAGCAGGTGCTTCAATGGATATCAAGTGATCCTTCAAGTGGGCTCTCCTCCACCTCAACTTCAACATCACAAATACTCCAGTCCTCAGAGGTGTCACCCCAATCGCACTTGCTTCCTCACAGCTCCCAAGTCTCCAGCTGCCCGTCTTAGTATGGGGTAACACAGATGGTTGAGTCTGCACAGCTGTTTACTCATACTATAGCCTGGGAAACGGAGGTCTTCTCCAGAGCTTCTGTGAATCCAGATGAGGAAATGATCTGCACTGATGCCCAGAATCTTTATAAGTCGGATCCAGGACCAGATGAAGGTTCTGAGCATAATGTAGACCCTCGTTCCCAAACTGTAACTCCTGTTGGTGGAGGCAATGAGGAAGTCGATGATGAGACTCCGATACCTGATTGGAGCGACAACTTGACTTTTCGGTCAGGGCAGGAAGAGGTTGGCTCTGAGGACGACGGGTGTGAGAACACACAGGGTGATGATGACGAGGTTGGAGATCCCACTTACTGTCAACCCACAGTCAGCCAGTCGATGAGGTCAGTAGAGGAGGTGGAGGAGGATGTGACTAGCCCAGGGGGTGGGGACGACTCTGTACCCGGGCCTTTGCCTGGCCTTGGGGATGTCGCGGTAGTCGGCTCCCTGGCCCGTTCCCTGGGGTCACTCTTTAAAAGGGTGGATAATTGTTAATTTTATAAGAGTTCGTGACGCCACCTGTGGTATCTGGTGAGAAGCACCAGCGCTGCAGCAGTCCACTGAGGCCCATGATAAGGCAGCTCGATGGTATAGCTCCCCACAGGTGGAGCTAGGTCTCAGGGCAGCATATGCAGGGCGAATGCAGGACAGGCAAGACCCAGCTGGGGGTCAGAGCAAGAACGGGAACGGACACGGTTGTCACTTCAGTACCTTTTACTGGTGGAAATTCAGGCACATCCCGGAGCACTGTAGGGTGAAGGGTGCATATCAGGATCCTCCCCAATGAGCGGGTGTAGGGCCTCCTGTTTCTTGCCTCTGCGTAGTAAGTTTCTGACCTGCCTGGAGCTAGGCCTAACTTTGTCTCTGTCCTGCGCTGGCTGACCTTGTGGTAGGGCCTTCTCTTGGAGTTCACGCTCCCAGTATGCGGTGCCTAAGCGTCTCCTGGCTCTGTTACGTATTAGCACCTTAGCGATCCTGCGACTTGTAGTTCTCCAGGGATTCCGGTTATGCCTTACTGGGTCATAGAGATCCCGGTAAGCTCGGATCCGGTGTCCGGTAAATGCTTCGGGGTGAGCTGGTTAAGCTCCTCTGCCCCTTATGTACTAACTCGCCACTCACCTTCGGCCTATTTGGGCCCTCACTAGGCTATACACACTAACGGCAGCTTGCCGCGCTTCACCGATCTTATGGCGCCGGCACACCTTAAGCTCTATCTTGGCTCCCTGAATCTAGCTAGCAGGAGCCTCGTGCTCCACTGCTGAACTATTAACTGAGTTCTCTAGACTAGACTGAGCTCCACTGCAGACTGACCTCTCTTAGGCTTCTCTACTGCAGGAACTCTTCAGAGGAGCTGAACTGCCTAGCTCCACCTTCCCTATTTATATCCCTAATGGGCTCCCTCTGCTGGTCTGAGGTGGAAGGTGGAGATGTGTGAATGTTTATGGGGGCCTCTTGTGGAGGGTTCCATCAATGCACTCTTCTAGGATCTGTGATACCAAGCGCAGGGGGGCGTCACAGATGCTATTGACGATGAGGTTAGGTTGTGCCTTCCTGGACAGAGACTGAGTACTGGAAGCACGTCAACAACTGCATCCTCAACCACAACTCTGCTTCTGACCACAAGTCATGGTGGCTCTTCAGGTCGCATGGGCTCTAAGCCTTGCATAGCCTGGGCATTTTTTCAGATCGATATGGATGACCCAACTTGTGTTATCTGTAATATTTGTCACCAAAAGCTAAGTAGAGGCCAAAAAATACATAGTTTGAGTACGTCATGCATGTACCGTCACATGGATATGAAGCATAAGTTGCAGTGGGAAGCTCACTGTGCTACAATGCGGCCTAGCGGGCCGGGCCAACCACTGTCTGCCCCATCTTGTGCATCCGCAGCCTCTTCATCCTCTGTGACTGGGGGGACAGCAGTCACACATGTTTTTGGACGCAGACCTGCCATCTCTTTACCCGCAACAGCCAGTGTGATTGGCAGGTCGTCAGTTCATTGGGAAGTGGAAACACCTGCTGGTGTTCAGCGCTCTCCGACATCGAGAGCTCCACCTTTGGATCAAGGCAACCTAACATGTCCGCCTGCATCTTCCTCACAGACCAGCAGTTTGCCGGGGACACCCTTCTCAACCCCGTCTAACAGCCAGCCCTCGGTCCCTCAGATGTGGACAAGTAAAAGACCATTTCCTCCTAGCCATGAGAAATCTGAGGTTGAATTTCACCATCTGCAAGCTCTTGGCTACAGAAATGCTTCCTTTCCGCCTGGTGGACACAGAGGATTTTTGAGACCTTATGTCTGTCGCAGTGCCCCAGTACCAGATGCCCAGTCGGCACTACTTCTCATAGAAAGGTGTGCCTGCGTTCCACCAGCATGTTGCACACAACATCACCACTTCTTTGAGAAACTCTGTGTGTGACAGGGTGCATTTCACCACAGACACTTGGACGAGTAGGCATGGACAGGGGCGTTACATGTCGCTGACTGGGCACTGGGTAACTATGGTGACAGCAGGACAAGGGGCTGCTGTCCAAGTCTTGCCGTCCCCACGAGTTGTGCGTCAATCCTCTTTATCTCAAAGTTCCTCCACTGCTTCTGCCTCCTCAACCTCCTCTTGGTCCTCCACCTGCACCCAAGCCTGTCTGGTCATGCCACAAGCTTTCTAACTGCGCAGAAGGGATCCTGCACACCTCCTTACTATGCTGGCAGCAGGGCTCATCGTCATCAGGCGGTTTTTACTTTGAAATGTCTGGGAAATGTGAGTCACACAGCTGAGGAGTTGTGGTCAGCTCTGGAGACCCAGTTTCATGAATGGTTGTCTCCACTGGACTTGCAACCAGGGAAGGCCGTGTGCGACAATGCTGCAAACCTGGGTGCGGCCCTTCGCCGGGGCAATGTCACACACGTGCCTTGTATGGCTCACGTGTTGAACCTGGTTGTCCATCAATTTTTAGCCCAATATCCCGGACTAGATGGCCTTCTGCAGACAGCACGGTCACTGTGTGCTCACTTCCGCCGTTCGCATCCTGCAGCTCAACGACTTACATCTCTACAGAAGTCGTTGGGCCTGCCATGGCTGAAATGCGATGTGCCGACACGGGGGAATTCAACTCTGCACATGTTGCAGCGACTGTGGCAGCACCGACAAGCCCTGGTGCAATACGTTCTGACGTATAGCCTGGGCCAACGAGATCCAGAGGTGGGGCAAATCGCGCTGCAGGAGTGGTCTCAGATCAGGGACCTATGAAGTTGACGTGCCCCCTGGGCCGTGGGGTACCCGGAGCCGGGCCGGTAGACGCTGGGGGTTGTAGTCACTGTGGCGGTGACCCGGTCCGTGACCCAGGGCGGTCAATCCAAGGGTAATTTGTATATATGGGTTTTATAATGTCCGACTACGCCACTTCTGGAGTGCGGCAAAAGGGGCCGCCGCTCTGGAACAGTCCTCTGAAGCTGGTGGTTTTGCAGCAATGGTATTATTACTCCCCACAGGAAGAGTGTAGCTTCAGGGCAGTGTGGGTGGATGATGGTGGTTGTAGTGCAGGGAGTCAGTAATGAACACATAGTCCGTGTGATGCAGTCCCAAGATCTTTACTCACAGTTGTTGCAGTCCAGATTACAGGTACCAGAGCAATCTCCCCCGTCGTGCTGTGTGTACTCAGTGAGGGGCTCAGTCCACCCCCAGATAGCTCTGGAGTACTTAGCAGGACACCCTTCTGTGTGTCCTTTCTCTGGCCTTCTCCCTGCACCTCACACCCAGTGACACTTCCATCCGGTATCCTCGGGCCTTGGCGGGCGACGTGTGTTCCGTCCCCTGGGTCCTATGTGGCTACCTTCTTAGTGAGACCGGTGTGGACTTTGGCCTGCAGTACATGAAATGCTGCAGCCTCCGGTTTCTAATTGAGCCTTGCTGTTTCTCCACTAGTTGAGGGACCGGTTCCCCTTATCTGGCCTGACCCCTCTACCTCCTGGTAGCAGCGGTAGTACGGGTGGCCTTCTGCACAGCCCGTACCCCTAGGGTCCCTTGGGTTCCTGGAGCCTTCCTGCTCCCACTCCTCTCTTCTCTACTTCAGTCCTGGGCCTGCCAGGCTAGGCCCGCCTCCGGAGCAGAGCTCATGCAGAGCCTCTGCTCCTGTCACTTTTCCTCCTCTGACTGGCTTGCTCTTTCTATGATGGCTTCCTATATATACTCTCCCTGTCATGTGCTTCCCTAAGCACCCACTACATAGTACCCTCCCGCCAGCTAGGGACCTGGGACTGTGCTCTCCCTTAGGAGTAATCGCGCCCTACCCCCACTGCGGGTATGTGTTGGATGCAGGTGTTAGGGTCCCGAGCCATACGCCTTCCTTACCTGAGGGTGAGATACCACACCTCTGGGTGAGATGCAGTAACTCTGTGGCGACTGAACCCTCAGGGGCGCCACACACCCTTCTGCACAGTTTTGAAATGGTGACGAAGATGTTTAGTGCTGACGACGATGCCATTATCAGCATGACTATTCCGGTGATTTACATGCTGGAGCACACATTAAACAGAATTCAGAGTCAGGTGGTGGGACAAGAGGAGGTGGAGGAAGTAGAGGAGTCGTATGCAGAAGGGATAACATCTCCAAGGTCCAGACGGTCGGCAGCACCAAGGCGGCAGGCATGGGAGGGTGGGGGAGAGGGGTTAACCAGGGCGCATGGTAGCAGCCAAACTGTTGAGGAAGGTGCAGGAGCCGAGGAAGAAGTGGAGGACGAACTGGCGATGGGCATGGAAGACTCATCAGATGAGGGAGACCTTGATCACATTTCTGTTGAGCGAGGTAGGGGGGAGAGGGCAGAGGAAGGAAGCATGATTCTTACCTCGCTACCAACACAACAAGGACTTGGTCCTCCTGGATGCGCAAGACACATGAGTGCCTTCTTGCTGCACTACCTGTAACATGACCCTCGGATTGTCAGAATTCGAAGTAATCCTGACTACAGGGTTGCCACACTCTTAGAACCCTGGTACAAAAGTAAATTTGCCGAAATAATTCCTGCCATAAAAAGGGATTTACGCATGCAGGAGTATCTGCAGACGCTGTTGCAGAATCTTACATGTGCTTTTCCAAAAAACACCAGTGGTGCACGTAGTGAATCTCACAGTTCTAACTTGGCAACCGTGGGACTGTCGATTCTTCATCACTCAAACCGTAACAGTAACACAGTATCTGCTGGTAACAGCAATTTTGTGGAATCGTTTCACCACTTTTTTAGACCATCCTTTGCAAGGCCACAGGAGACAAGAAGTCTGACACATAGTCAACGCCTAGAGAGGGATGGTACAGGAGTATCTCCAAGTAAACATTGAAGCCATGACTGTGTCACTGGACCCTTGCTCATTTTGGGCTTCCAATCTGTAAAAATGGCCGGAGCTCGCCACTCACGCCTTGGAGACCTTGTCATGCCCCGCAGCAAGCGTTCTCTCTGTGTTCAGCGCTGCTGGTGGTGTGCTGACAGATAAGCGCACGCGGCTCTCCACTGATAATGTAGACAGACTCACGTTCATAAAGATGAACAAATAATGGATTCGCAAGGACTTTTCTACCCCTGTGTCATCCTGGGGATACTAAAAGCTTGAGGATTTCGTAAAATCACCTCACCAACCATTTTAAGCAACTGTGGGGCAATTGATGCCACTTAACCCTAGAACGCATGACCATAAAAATCTAAACTTTCACATACCTGGGACCTTTTTGGCCCGTGTGCAAATAACATGGAATAACTCAAACTCAAATGACAAACAACTATATACATGAAGAATTCCTAGAGTTTCAAAATTCTAACTAAAGTAATCTTGCAGAAAATAGAAAACCACTAACAGGGCGGGCCTGCGAGGCCCCAGGTATGCGTTTTAGGGTTAAGTGGTGTCTGTGCCACAATTTTGGGAAAAAATGGAGATTCTTTTTGGAGTCCCCTTGCTGTGTCTTACGTGACGTTGGCATCGTCAATTCCAGGTGGGTTGGGTCGCTCCCCCCCCCCCTTTTAACTGTAAGAAACTACATACACTATGGCTTGGGGTAACACAGATGGTTGAGTCTGAAGAGCTGTTTACTCAGAGGTCTGCTCCAAATCTTCAGTGTCTGCGAGTCAGCGTAGAATTTTTAACTGCACCTAGCCTAGGCAATACTTTGGGCGTAGTAGCCCAGCTGCGAAGCAAGCTGCACCGCCTTTGTATCTAATAAGAATTTTTAAATGCATCTAGCCTAGGCAGACTGTGTGGACCCCCATCCAAACCCAGACGCTCAGCCCCCCTACCGCCCCCCTTTCCTTGACAATACAATAATGTAACTCTTACAACTGGATGGGTGAGGATCGGTCACAGCTTTATTAACTCTTTATATTCATTCCATTAGAAAGGCATTTTATTTCTAAAATAATTCAGCTTGTTGCAGCATGCCCTGGGTCTCCACTCCAGCAAGTTGGCCAACAAGTGTAACTCTCCACCATGTCCTTTCTATTTCCAGGCCACGGAGGATCCTGCGTACTCGTATGCAGGACTCTGACCCCCACCCATCACTCTTCACGCTTGTTCCACTCCGTCCTGGAGTCCTGACAGGAATATGTCCAGTCCAATATCCATTAAGTGAACACCGTCGGGCCGTATGAGGCCTGCTTTATCTCCTTCCAGTTGTCTGTGTTGTATCACTACACCGCCTCTGTCTCTTCTAAATTTTGCCATCCGAATATTTATTACCCGCTTTGTCCGTTCGATGGCCGTGATGTCTCGCGCACCTTGCCATACCGCTATCGGCACAATCTCTGACCATACTATAGCTAGTTTTGTGAAAAATTCTCTGAAGCGCTCAGTGTCTAGTTTCATTATTGCCATTAGTTATATGCTCTTGTGATGACCTAGGTTGTTTCCCCCGGCCTGTATAACTAAGATGACCGGACCTCTTGCCTCTCTCCCTACCTTAATTACCTCCATTAGTACCTGTGGCCATAGCAGGCCTCTAATACCTCTCCAGTTGAAATATGTGTTATGAAACTCTAATTTCCTCCCGCCTGGGCGGACTTTCGCCCTTTTTTCTGCCAAATATATATACGAGTGGCTTATAACCCACACTGTTGGCTTAGCGTCACCTGTAAAAGAAACAAACCAGGTTAGGATAACAAGTCCGGTCTTATGTATGTCACCAAACACGTGGATCGCCATCTCCCTATCCTCTGAACTTCCGTTTCTGACAGTCCTGCTCTTGCTGCTTCCGTGGCCGCGCCTATGCGGAATGAGTGTGTCCCATAATCTTTGGGGTGGTTCCCTGCCGGTGTTATGCATTTATTAAATATAGCTTGGAACTGGTATCTTGATAATGGCGTTCCATCAATGTGTGATAGGAAGAAATTACTTTGTGATCTGATGGTTATATATGTTTTTACTATTGTTACCCGACTCAGTGTACCGTTTGTGGGTTGTAGAAGTACCCAAGTGCCCCTGCCCGCTGGAACCGTTTTCGATTGGCGTATGCGTAGACATATTGCATTATTGGCTATGACTACGTCCTGGTGTAATAAGCCTCCACTGGTGGTAATTTTGGATTGAGGGACTAATTCGCTTATGCATAGCGCCCCGAAGAAGGCGATCACAAATGCAGTAGACAGTAGTGTTGCTTCAAATTGTGAGTGTCATGTTGATGGTGTTAGGGATATGATGTGAGAAATCAGTTTTTGTGACACGGGATGGGACGTCTACACTCCTGACTTGGCTAACCCCTTTTCCACCCTTTTATGGATTGTCTGATGATGAATCTTTGTCACATCTCCCCAATTCAGTAGTTGGAAGTGAAATGCTACTCCAGTCAGACACCGCTGCGCTGACGCCCCTGATATGCCCCTCATCATTAGCTGGTGGAGAAATTCTATGGTGACTTGTGATCTGGCTTGTTCACATTGGTCAACCCGTCTGCCTGCTACTAGTCGTGTCCACTCTTCCCATGCCTTACCGTATGCTTGCCACGTCGACGGGGCAACTGACGCTCTGATTAATGGCATCAACTATTTGCCACTAGATCCCATAGGGAGGGTGGGCAACTGCTGCCCGATGGGTGGGCGTTGGGGAAGAGCTCTGTGAAAATCTGCCAATTGAATTGTTATAAAGCGTTAGCAGCAGCTTTACACCCCTCAGCATAGTGGCTAGCGCGGACCCATACATTGTGTTTTAGGCACAGGAATGCTAGCCGGCGTAGTAGGCCTAGCACTGGGAGAGACGATGATGCCATCTTATTAATGCAATGCGCTAGGCTGGTATTTTTTGTTATGAAGCGTATATTTTTGTTAGCCAGGCGCGCGCCCCATATTTCTATTGCTACCACTATTGGGAAGAAAAATTATTTTCAGGGCTAGACGCAGCTAAAAATTATTATTAATTTCAAAGCTGGTGGATCTTGGTATAGATGGCCTAATACAATGAGTACCACACACTGCTAGAAGCCAAAATATTTTTTCAGAGCTAGATGCAGAAAAAAATCATTTTTAATTTGCAACCTGATGGAGGTCAGTATAGATGGACTAATAGACCAAGTCCCACACACCGCTAGAAGCCCAAATATTTTTTCAGAGGTAGATGCAGAAAAAAATTATATTCAATTTGCAACCTGATGGAGGTCTGTATAGATGGATTAATAGAACAAGTCCCACACACAGCTAGAAGCTGAAATATTTTTTCAGAGCTAGATGCAGAAAAAAATTATATTGAATTTGCAACCTGATGGAGGTCAGTATAGATGGACTAATAGACCAAGTCCCACACACTGCTAGAAGCCCAAATATTTTTTCAGAACTCGATGCAGAAAAAAATTATATTGAATTTGCAACCTGATGGAGGTCAGTATAGATGGACTAATAGAATGATGCTATGCCCAAAAGGTTTTACTTCACTAGGTGCAGTAAAAAAAATGGTATTCTATACACAGGTCGTGTAGCTTCCAATACAGATAGGCTACTCCACTGACTAACACACTCTGCAATAGGCCAAAAAGGATTTGCTTTGCTAGATTTACCCAAAAGCTGTGAAAAAAACTTGCACCACACTGGCACAGACCTGCCTGGCAAAAACTGATAGGAACTGATGTAACCTAGTCCTGAAAAGGACTGCAATTACAATTAGTCTTTACTCCCACAACCTATCTATTTAAGAGCACAGACCTGCCTGATAAAAGTCGTAGGAAATGCTGTAACCTAGTCCTTAAAAGGACTGCAATCACAACTATTCCCTACTCCCAAGCTATCTGTAGATTTGTGCGAAAATTGGCTTGAAATTAACAAGGTATAGCGCACACAGCAACAGCGGTGCCGTCTAACACGCAGCTGCAGCAGTGAGAAAATGGTGGCGACGGGGAAAATGGCTGGGTCTTATAGGGCAAGGACATGTGACATACACTGCCAAGGACACATGCCCTTGCTTGTGTGAAAAAAAGCACTTCGCTCCGTGTGTGCCCTGCTGATAGGCTGACAGATTGCACCTCCCCACTGTAAATGCGGGAAAGAGAAAAAAAAATGGAGATCTTCATTATTCCTGCAGAGATCCATCCCCTGCCCCTCCCCCCACCCCGCTGTACACTCAAACTGCGTATTAACATTAATTTTCATCATTACTGAGAAAAAATCCAGTTATGACTTTGGTGCACGAACAGTTATCGAACATAACCTCGAACAACCGAATTTTTCTCAAATTGTTCGTGTTCGCCGAACGGCTCGAACACCGCCCAAAACAGCTCGAATTTGAGATTGGCGAACAGTTCGAGTCGAACAACGCTCATCTCTACTCCTAAACACTTTTTGCGTAATAATTTGGAACACAGTGTAAGAATTTGTGAGGTGTAAAATAAATACATGGTTTTCTAAATGTTTTAAAAATATAAATCTGCAAATTGTGACTGGCATTTGCATTCAGCCCCCTTAAGTCAATACTTCATAAAACCACCATTCACTTCAATTACTGCTGCAAGTCTTTTGGGTTATGTATCTACCAGCTTTAAACATTTTTTGCCCATTCTTATTAGCAAACTAGTTCTAGCTCACTGAGATTAAATGAAGAGCATCTTTGAACAGCAGTTTTCAAAAATCGCCAAAAATTCTAACTTGGATTTAGGTCTTGACTTTTACTGGGACTTTTAAACACATGTATAAGATGCGCCCCCTGGGCCGCGTGTACACGTGTGTGGGTTACCCGGAGCCGTGTCTCTGGGGATTGTAGTCTCCGTGGCGGCGACCCGGTCCTGTAGCTCAAGGTGGTCAAACCAGTGGCTGTCTTGTATAAGTTTTAAGTTAATTGTCCGACTACGCCACCCGTGGATCGCGGTCAAGGTGTACCGCCGCTGCGAGGCAGACCGCTGAGGCTGGTGTTGTGTGCGCAGCAGAGAATGGGATAACTCCCCACGGGAGGAGTATAGCCTCAGGGCAGTAAGTGTGGATGATGGGAGTGATGGTGCACGGGCGTCCCAGCACTAGTAGTGCTGTATGCGGTGAGAAAGAACAAGGTGTTGCAGTTCAGGTTCTTTACTCTCAGTTCTCATCCAGGTGACTTGTGCGCAGGTAGGACCGCCCGAGCCGTGCTGCGTCCACCAGGCTGGGGGCTTGACCAACCCCCAGGTGATTCGAGAGTGTGGCCCAGGACTCCCTTTTGTCCTTTCGTCAGCCGTGCCCCACCAGTGACACTACTTCTGTCCAGCTGTCTCGGATCTTCTCCTGGGAGGGCTGGGTGCCCTCTTCCCTGACCCTATGTGGTGTGCCTTTCTAGTAGGTGTAGTGAGGGGTCGCACCAGTAAATGGTCACGACCGCTGGTTCTTGGTTAAGGATTAGTCGCCTCCACCAACTTGGGATCCGGTACCCTGTTCTGCCAACCCGTCACCCGCAATCTCCTGGGTCCTTAGGGTTCCTTCTGCCTAAGTGTCTCTGGGCCTCTCTTGGTGTTCTGTTCCTTCTCACTTTCCTTTGTTCCTTTCTGGTTCTGTCCTTTCTTCTGGCTCTGGCCTTCACTCTCTAGGCCTGCCTCGTGGAGCTGGGCCCAGACTGAGCCACTTCTCCCCGTCAGCCCTCCTGGCTGAACTCCTTCTCTTCTCCTCCTGACAGTCTCTCTCCCTCCTTCTCCTCCCAGAACTAAGATGGTGCCCACCTTATATACCTTCCTCTCTGTGTATGAGCCCAGGTGACTTGCAACCAATGGGCTTCTATCTATGCCCAGAAACCGTCCCCTCCTGCTCCTACATCACTGGGTTTTCCTCCCCCCTCCCCACTCCAACCAGGGACATGATCTGTCGTGCCTGCATTACTGTACTAATGGGAGCACCGTTGAGCTGTCCCCCGGAAATGGGGTGTGTGTGATGCATGCAGCTAACCGGTCCCTGGTCCACAGTCTATCCTTACCCGGGAGTGGAATACCACACCTCTGGTTGAGGTGCAATACCCCTGTAGCGGCCGAACCCTCGGGGCGCTACGTATATATTTTGATCTAAACCATTCTATTGACCTCTGGCAGTATGTATGGAGGGTCATAGTCCTGCTGGAAGGAGAACCTACGCCCCAGTCTCCAGTCTTTTATATCCTTTTAACAAGTTTTCCTCCAAGATTTCTCCATACTTAGCTCAAACCATCTCCCCATTAACTCTGATCAGGTTTTCTGTCCCTACTGCAGAAAGGTATCCCAAAAGCAAGATGCTGCCACCACCATGTTTTGAAGGTGGGGATGGTGTTTTCAGGGTGATGTGCAGGTGCAGTGTCAAAAGTGGGTGAAAAATTATATTGTATCACATGTGTTGCCAGACCTATACAAATTTGGCAAATGTGCATTAGGAGATGTGGATGCCATGTTACATATTAGAGTTGTTAATAGATAAATAAAAATGAATAAAAGAAAAAACTACTTTATCACATCCTGTCACACTGAATTTCCTTTCCGGATACAGAAATTTGGGAACAGTAGACTTAATCTCTTAACGACCACAGATACGCCGTTTAACGGCGGTAATTATTCCACACCGCTGGGGTTTTTTTTAGGCTCTTTGGTTAGGCAGGAATATAGAAAATACTAATGGCCCACAGAATGTTCAGTGTGGAGCAGGTGTACACTTTGCTTTGCTCTTTCCGCTCTGAGCTCTGCCGTTTGTCCAAGCAGAACTTTTTGACATGTGGGGTATCGCCGTGCTCGTAAAAAAAGTGGGTATAAAATTGTGGGGTCCATTTTTTGGTTTTACCTCTGGGAAAAAATGAGCAATTTAGGGCTAAAGCAATATTTTTGTGAAAAAAATTAACTTATTCAATATGATGACTTAATGTTATCAAATTCTATACTGTGGGTTCAGAATGCTCAATATATTGAAACGCACATTGAAACGCATGGAATTCGCATGTACAGATCCAGTGATGCGGATGACATGCGTTCCAATGCAAGTCAATGGCAGCAAAAACGCCGCGCTTCCCCAAAATAATTGGTAGTGCTGCAGATTTTTCCTCAATGATAACTCGCAGCGGAAATTTCCGCAGCATGTGCACAGCACATGCGGATTATCATTGAGGAACATGGCAGGCCTTCTACCAAGCATGGGCACACAGCCTAATATAGCAAATTACATGGCAAAGAATAGACCCTAGTGTCCCTCTATATTCCTCCAATTCCACATGAATTCAAATACTGGCATGTTCTATTAGATGCCATGGAGAGAATTTCAGCAGCAGAAGGGAATGAAGGGAGACACAAATCCATTACTTAGTGGGTAGGCAGAGCCCCATAGGATAGTTCACCTCAGATCAGAAAAAGTGACGACCGGCCCCTTCAGTATAAAGGCTCCTCCTACTCCCATGTTCTCCAGTCTTTTATCTGAGGTCTCAGAGGATAGTCGCTGCCTCGGCAGCTTCTCAGAAGAGTTTATTTTATATCCAGCGAGACCTGGACCCCCCGTGGTCTAGAGGTCTCAGGGGGTCTCTGCACTACTGAGACCCCTGACCCTCCCCTGGCGGCTCTGTGTACCCCTTGAGGAAGTCCCCACAGAAGCCTGCCGGCCCCGGGGGATACAGGGCGCTCCCTGGCGGAGGCGCACACCACATCTGGGGGTCCCTGCGTGTTCCGCCGTAGGGGGGAGCGAAGGGCCACGGCTCCACACATCCCTGAGGATCTCTGTGGCGTTCAACCGGGTAAGTGCTCTTTTGTATAAGAGTGCCTTAACGGCTGCGGTAGCAGCCGCCGTTTCTATAAGTGTGACTGCCTGTGTGTTTTTGTCTATTGCAGACGCTGCCTTTACTGGGGGGAGCAGAGACGGAGGCCAGTAATGTTTATATGTGGCCCCACATTGCTTTTTGTATAAGCGCACATTTTTTCTTGAAGTTTTTGGCTTCCTGCCATCATTGGGGCAGGAAGCTCTCTTTATTAGCGCACGCTTTTTCTTTTCTTGCTTCCTGCCTTCATAGAGGCAGGAAGCTCTCTGTCCAGCGCGCTTTTGCTTGAATAGCGCGGGCTCTGTTGGGGGGTGTGGCTTAGTGGGGGCATGGCTTAGTGTCTCCTGGCTTCCTGCCGTCATATCTCAGGCAGGAAGCTCTTGGTTTGGGCGCGCGCTGTGTCAGTCCCTGCTTCTCCTCCGGCTTCCGTGTTCCATCGGGCACCTCCTGCTCTCTGCTCCCCGTCCACCGCCACACACTCAGGAGAAGCGGTCGCCGCGGTAATGGTGAGTTCCCTCTTTGGCAGAGGTTCCCTGACAGCGTTTTTCACTTTGGCTAACCTGCTAGGGAGACATAGTGAGCGCTACCGCTTCTCTATTGAAACTATTTACTTCGCTGACCTTAGTAGGCAGTGTAGTATTTTAGTTGCAGTGATATTAACCCCTTCTGAACAAAATGGTTCTTTAGGGTGTTTTTTTCTTTTCCTGGGGAAACACCTTGTGTTTTAGGGCGCTTCTCCCAGTTGATTAAGATAAATTATTTGCTCTGAAGCTCTGAGGTAGCTCTCTAAGGGTGAGCTTTAACCCTTCAGAGCTTGAGGCATAAAAAAAAAAAAGTTTTGATAACAGGCTTGTAACTTTCACACTTTTATTTGCCATCCTTATTGTAACATCCTGGCATCTGGTGTGGGTGGCATGTCGGATCAGGGGCTTGGGAGTGCGGACCGCTCTCCTGATCCGTTCCAAGTTCGGTCGCACGCTTCTGATACACCCAGGCCTTCCACGACGTCAAGTTCGACCCTTAGTGATGTTAAGGTGGAAGCGCTCACTCGCTCCATCGATAGTCTTTCTAGCCTCCTGGGTCAGTGGTTGTCAGCCAGATCGCATCCGTCGCCACGAGGAAAAAAGCGCCGCAGGACTGTGGCACTATCTCCCTCGCACAGCGCATCAGAGGTTTCAGTTTCACCAACGAGTTCGGTTGAGGAAATCTTTGATTCCGAGGAAGAGGATCGACGAGGTCGCTCTATTTCACTTTCGGGCCGCGTAGATGTACTTATTAAGGACATGCGGGAAGTGTTACAGCTGTCTGAAGAGCCGGCAAGACCGTCTAAGTCTGCCCGGCTATATCGGGAAACGCGCCGTGCTCGTCCAACGTTGCCTGCGCATGAGGAACTTAACGAGGCAGTGGAGAAGGAGCGCCGGTGTCCGGATAAACGCTTCCAGGGGATGCGGTTTTTTGATGCTCTGTATCCCTGCGCTAAGGAGATGGTCACTGATTGGGTTCCTTCTCCCGAGGTGGATATATCCCTGTCGCAGTTGAGCAAGTCCTCCTTGCTTCCGGTTAAAGGGAAAGCCAATCTTCAGGATCCTCTGGACAGGAGATCGGAGTCAGCGGCGAAATCCATCTATGAAGCAAAAGGTCATGGTTTCCGAGCGGCCTTAGGGGCCATGTGGGTCGATGAGGCTTCCCTGCGGTGGTTGGATTAGCTGCGAACGGCATGGCAAGATGGGACTCCGTGTTCAGAAGTGGAAAGGCTTTTTCAGTTGATGGAAGAAGCCATGTGTTATGGCAGGGCTGCAGTACTGGACACTACTTCAATTTTGTCCAAGGCTCACGCTTCGGCCGTCACAGTTAGAAGAGCACTGTGGCTTAAGCAGTGGACCGGAGATACAGTATCCAAGCAAGGTTTGCTTAGTCTTGCATATTGGGGTGGCCAGGTTTTTGGTTCGGACCTTTCGGAGCTGATTGCCAAGGCCAAGGACAAGGATGTTTCCCTGCCTCTAAAGAAGGCAGCGGCATCCACATCTGGCAGGTCAGGGCCCGGTAGAGGTCATCGGTCCTTTCGGACCAGGGGACGATTCGGTCTGCCTTCTTGGAGATCAGGTCGTCCTTCGTCCTCCGGCAGATCCTCCCAGAAATCTCGTACTCCTTGGAAGCAACAGTCCCGTCAGGACAGACTGGAGGTTGACAAAAGATCCGCTAAGGCTAATTGACGCCAGGGATCCCCCCGAGGGTTCTCGGGTGGGAGGTTGTCTGCTACAATTCGGGTCAATTTGGGCATCCCACATATCGGACGCCTGGGTGACGCGGGTTATGTCGGCAGGCTATTTCATAGAGTTTCATTCTCCACCTCCAGACAGGTTTAGTCAGGCTGGCTGCTGCACTGTTACAGGAGGTCGACTCTCTCCTGCAGCAGGGTGTGGTGGTTCAGGTTCCTCCGGAAGACCAGGGAAGGGGTTTTTACTCCAACCTTTTTGTGGTCCCCAAAAAGGAGGACAAGTTTCGCCTGGTACTGGATCTCAGAGATTTGAACATTTACGTCCGAACACGGAAGTTCCGCATGGAGTCTCTCCGGTGATAGCGACTCTGTCGCAGTATGATTTCTTGGTGTCTATCGACATCCGCGACGCCTATTTGCATATCCCTATCGGCAGGGCTCACCAGCGTTTTTTGCGTTTCGCCATAGGTCAAACCCATTACCAGTTTGTGGCCCTACCATTCGGGTTGGCCTCGGCACCCAGGGTTTCTACAAAGGTTCTGGCTCCTCTCATAGCGCTTCTTTGAAGACAAGGGGTTACGATCCTCCCCTACCTGGACGACCTGTTCATAGTGTCGCCCACAGCGGAGGAGGTGATAACAGCTCGCGACCTCTCCCTTCAGTACCTAATGGACTTCGGGTGGCTGATCAATTGGAAGAAGTCGTCATTGGAACCAGCGCAGTCTATTCTGTTCCTGGGGATGCATTTCGATACAGTTCGGGCAGTTGTGTCTCTGCCTCCTGTCAAACAGGCGAACCTTCGGCTTCTGGTCCAGGCTATGAGGTCGGCGTTGTCAATGTCCCTTCGGGAATGCATGCGCCTTCTGGGTCAAATGGTGGCAGCTATGGAAGCAGTACCGTTTGCACAATTTCATTCCCGGGATCTCCAAAATCTTATTCTGACACATTGGGATCGATCTCTAACTTCTCTGGATCGCTCGGTCGTTATCTCCCGCAGGGTGCAAGAGTCTCTTGGATGGTGGTTACGTCCAGAGACTCTATCCCTGGGGAAATCCTTCCTTCTCCCGAGGTGGTCGGTGATTACCACCGACGCCAGCCTGACGGGTTGGGGGTGAGTTTGGAACGACCTCTGGGTTCAGGGGGTCTGGTAGTCAGAGGAGTTGTCTCTCCCGATCAACATTTTGGAGTTGAGAGCGATATTTCTCTGCCTCCAACATTGGACGGTCCTTTTGAATGGTCTACCGGTCCGGATTTAGTCGGACAATGCGACGGCGGTCGCGTATATCAACCATCAGGGCGGGACAAGGAGTTCCAGACTCATGATGGAGGTCTCTCGGATCTTGGATTGGGCCGAGTCCAGGATTCCAGCCATCTCTGCGATCCACATCCCAGGTGTGCTGAATATCTCGGCGGACTTCCTCAGTCGCGAGCAGGTGGATCCTGGGGAATGGAGTCTCCATCCAGATGTTTTTTCTCTGCTGTGTTCCCGTTGGGGGACTCCTCAGGTGGACTTGATGGCATCCAGGCTGAATGCCAGGGTTCCGACGTTCATGTCCAGGTACAGGGATCCGGAGACTGTGGCGGTAGATGCTCTAGTAGCCCCGTGGGACCAGTTCGAGCTGGTCTATGTATTTCCACCGATATCCTTACTTCCTCTGGTAATCCGACGGATCAAACTCTAACGAGTATCAGTAATCTTGGTAGCACCGGATTGGCCACGAAGAGCGTGGTATTCGACGCTGGTATCTCTTCGAGCGGCGCTTCTGTTTCCACTACCCCTACGCTCGGACTTGTTAAGCCAGGGGCCCATTCGTCATCCGGACCTGAGGTCACTTTGTTTGACGGCGTGGCTCTTGAGACCGAGATCTTGACCCTTCGCGGGTTTTCGCCCGAGGTCATTGCTACCTTGCGGGCAGCCAGGGGTCCAGCTACGACTAGGATTTATCACAGAACTTGGGAATCTTTCTATTCATGGTGTTCTGGATCTTCAAGAAACCCGAGTGTTTTTTCCATCCCCAACTTCTTGGCTTTTTTGCAATATAGTTTGGCCAGGGGTCTAGCTGTTAGTACTGTGCGGGGTCAGGTATCTGCACTTTCCGCACTTTTTAGAAGGGCTATTGCCTCACGCAGGGATGTGCGTTCTTTTTTTTGCGGAGTCGCACGTCAGTTTCCGCCGCGGAGGGCAGTTGTGGCTCCGTGGCGGCTTAATCTAGTCCTGGAAGCCCTTCAGTATAGGCCTTTTGAGCCTATGGATTCTGCTAAACTTTCGTTACTTTCTTGGAAGGTGGCCTTCTTGGTGGCAGTCACCTCTTTGAGAAGGGTGTCGGAGTTGGCGGCACTATCTTGCTCGCCTCCTTTTCTGGAATTCTTTCCGGATCGCGTGGTGCTTCGTACCCGTGAAGATTTTTTACCTAAGGTAGTGTCACAATTCCACATTAATCAGGACATTGTGTTGCCTTCTCTTTGTCCAAAACCTAAGAATCCAAGGGAGCGGGCCTTGCACTCGTTGGATTTAGTGCGGGCATTGAAGTTCTATCTTACAATCACACAAGGTTTTCGGAAGTCGGATTCTCTTTTTATGATTCCGGCAGGTCGTCGGCGTGGTCAACGTGCTTCCATGGACACGATAGCTCGGTGGATCCGTTCGGCTATCCTGGAAGCGTACCGGCTCAAGGGCGAGCCTTGTCCGGTTAAAGTTCAAGCTCATTCCACGAGAGCCATTGGCTCATCGTGGGCTTTTCGTCAGGGGGCCTCGGCAGCGCAGCTCTGCCGGGCGGCCACCTGGCTCTCCGTTCACACTTTTACTAAGTTTTATAAAGTGGACGTGAGTGCTTCCGCTGATGCGGCCTTGGGACGCAGGGTCCTGCAGGCGGCGGTAGTTTAAGTGATCTCTTTATTGTTTATTTTTTCTTTATTCAGCGCCGTTTGCGCTCTTGCCTAAGTTGTTGGGGTGTTGGAGATTCTTCCACTATTTCCCACCCTTAAGTGAGGTACTGCTTTAGGACGTCCCACTAAGTAATGGATCTGTGTCTCCCTTCCTTCCCTTCTGCTGCTGAAAGTCGGATTTTGGTAAAAACTTACCTGTAAAATCCTTTTCAGCGAAGGAAGGAAGGGAGACACAGCACCCTCCCATGGCAGAAGTGGTTTTTTTTGTGTTTCTAGATGCAGCGCGTCTCCTTCCTGATGACTATCATCTGGACTGGGTTTAGCGCTCTACAGCTCTCCTTCCAGTATCGCCAGCTCTACACAGTTGTCAGGTCCAGTGAGGTATGCCTAGGACTGTGTGTTTATATTACATAACCTGTTCTCTCGCATTTCTGATTTTTCAGAAGGGGATGTGGTGTTCTGCTGGTTGGTCTGCTCTTCCTTAGCTTGTGTACGGACTGGAGAACATGGAAGTAGGAGGAGCCTATATACTGGAGGGGCCGGTCGTCACTTTTTCTAATTTGAGGTGAACTATCCTATGGGGCTCCGCCTACCGACTAAGTAATGGATTTGTGTCTCCCTTCCTTCCTTCGCTGAAAAGGATTTTACAGGTAAGTTCTTACCAAAATCCGACTTTTTCTTGTATTGGGGTTCTGTAGGGAGCACTCTGTGTCTACATATACATATGCAGTGTTCATGGAGAATAAGTTGTAAGAAGGTAAAACTAAAAATCTATTTGCACTAGAGAATTGAAACACTGGGCATAAACCATAGCAAAATTATACTGGTGTTTTTGCCAGTTTTACCTTTGTTTACAAGAAGCTTCTCATTTATTAATATAAAGGAGAATTAATTAGACAAATCCTTCCTTTATTTTTTTTTTCGCCTAATATCTACTTTTACATTTTTAAGGTCATTCTCATATTTTAATTTGGTATGGCATGTCCATTACAAAAAGAAATAAGTTCACAGAAGCGGTAGAAAAATTCAAATCTTTAATAGAAAAATATGTAAGATGTCAAACCCAATTTTACAGTTCAGAGAACTGAGTTGAGCATATTAGTACTATAGTCTGTTAAATGTTACTCACAAAATGCATCACAGCAAAAAAATTCACTCAGATTTCTTATTCGTTCTACATTGATGTACATGAAAAATTAGGAGTGACGAGTAGAAATCAGACGCTTGGTTTAGGTTGTCTGTTTTATCTCATGGGAAGCATGATCATTCGCATGACATGCTGACTCTTAATTTTGGAATTAAAGCAAATCAATGTTTTCACCTTTCTACTAGTGTTGAGTGAGTATGTTCTGTTCCGAGTATGCTCGGGCCGAGCTCCGAGTATTTACAGCTGCTCGGTGATATGGTTGAATCGCTCCCGTGTGCATGATTTGCGACTGTTTGACAGCTTTATTACATGTGAGGAATGTGTAAGAAATAGACATTCCTCCCATGTAATAAAGCTGTCAAACAGTCGCAAATCATGCACACAGGAGTGATTCAACCATATCACCGAGCAGCTGTAAATACTCGGAGCTCGGCTCGAGCATACTCGACGAAAGGGTTAGCTGTACATACTCGCTCAACATTACTTACTACATAAGGCCCACCTTCAATACATCCCAGGATTTAAACAAACTAACAGAGGTAATCCTCATATTTCCCTCCAAACTAACCATTTGTTCCCCTTGAAATTTGTTGTCGCTCTATTTGTGTCACCACTGTTATTCCTGCTTGTATTGTGCGTTTGTTGGACTAAATGTTGCTGGCATTTGGCAGGTCACTATACACCACGTCACTGCTAGACCCTGACAATGTTTCTTGGCGTCTGGCTTGTAGGAGTTGGAGTGTAGCAAGCTCAGAGAGAGGTTGACTGACCCGCGTCCAAGTTTAGTGTTCTCTTGCTGTACTGGGTTTTGCAAACAATTTGCATCCAGAGTAGCACTGTTCTTTTGTTTTTGCATGCTGTAATGAGCAATCTTTTAGATAGACAACACCTCTTCTCAATAAAGTCTTGAACGTTTCTTATTGCTTATGCATTTTGCACAGTTGGAGCCAGGATAGATGCGATTTCATGAAGATTATTCCAGGAAAGGCTGAGCAGACAAAATTTAACTTCTTATTGATTGTTGCAAATCCACAAGTGGCACATAATTGGGGCAGACATTTGCACATAGTAGCCTCTCGGTGACACACAGCACAGTAGTTTGGGGTGTTAGCTTTGGCACAGGCTAGCTTTGCAGCTTGGAGGGTAGAATTGTAGTTTTGAATGGCACTATTCACTTTATCAAATAGTGTAGTGCAAAATAGGAAAATTTCAAGTTGGCAGAATTTTTTTTTTGCTTTTAGGACATTAACATGCAGTAACATTAGTAACATTATTCAGATCAGTATAACATATAGGGGCCGATTCGTCGAAGTGTTTATGCCAGTTTTTGGGCATGAAGTACATTGCATAAAAATGTTTAGACTTTTTAAAGTTGTGTAAAAATGTTTTAACTTTTGACATTATCGTGCCAGTCTCGGCTGTATGGGGGTATTGCAACACCCACCCATCTAATTCATGACCAGGCCTGCCTATATTACTCTAGTCTTTGACTGGACTAAAATTTCTGGCGAGGCGCACTCCTTTTGTAAGAGGTAGTTACTTTCTTAACTGATGTGCACCTCTTAATAAAGGGATGTGGTGGAATAAGAGAAGCCTGATTCATCCTTAAGTACTACCATTTTGAAGTACATATGACTTGTTGATTGCTTCTCATTGCATTTTTTTTTAGTAGAGGTACAGTGAACAAAAATCAGAAATTCTTTTTCTGCTTTTCACCATATGGTTGAATTATTTTTATATAGTAATACATCTCACTTCTATATGGATGCAGCAATACCAAATGTGCTTTGTTTTATTTATTTTTACTTCATCTTCAGATTGGGAAAAAAAGGTGATTTAAATTTAGTTTTTGTAATATATACGATATGATACGGTCATTTCCATCGGGATCATTAAAATGTATCAGCAGCAGAACATAGACATGAATTACAACCTAACAGTAGAATTTTGCAGGTATAATCTCATACATTCCTGGGTGTGCATTATTGCTCTTCATTGTCAAACACTTCTTCTGAATTCTTTTCTCCACTACCTCCTCAAGTGTCAAGATGGCGGCAAACAGCTTAGCTTGCCTTCTTGATAAGCTTATTAGCATCACTACTTCCCCAGCATATGATTGCAAAAAACATGGCACTTATCACTCTACAGACTAATAGAACATTTCTAACATTTTGCTGCACACATTGAATGACCTTAGTTTCCATAGGAAGTACCGTTTGCTCATCCCCTAATTGTAAATCTTCTCCGTATGGCACCTCCAGTACAGTTAGATGTCCAAGTGGACTTCCAAATAACTATAACTCTCGACCTGCTCCTCTTCCTGACCAGCAATAGTGACAGGTGAACAGTTCATCTTTCTCCTGCTATAGTTCACCACCAGCTCCTTAGTTTGTTTAGTTGTAAATAGCCTGGCACCAATACACAAAATCCGATACCACCCTCCTATATTCCTCCTCACCCCGGCCCCCCTTAATGAATCCGACTACAACAGAGTCATCCGAGAATTTTTGAAGGTGTCCAAAATCTGATTTATACTGAAAATCTACTGTATACAATGTGAAAAGAAAGGGCGACTGCACCGTTCCCTGAGGGGCGACTACACTGCTCAATCTGCCAGACAAAACCGCTCCCATCTGTACAAACTGTGGCCTGTCCGTTATTCAATTTCTCATCCCCTCCTCCACCTTCATATCAGTCATCTTTTTGCATAGTAAGAGTGGCTGTAAGGTATTAAAGGCACTGGAGAAGTCAAAGAACATTGCGCGTACAGTGGTACCATCATTGTCCAAAAATGAGTGTACTGTATGTAACAGAGACATAATAGCATCGTCCACCCCCAATCTATGCTGATAAGCAAACTATAGGGGGGTCAGCAAAAGCCCTCACCTTCGGACTCAAGTAAGCAAGCACTAATCTTTCTAAGAACTTAAAAGTATCTGATGTTAAGGCTACAGGGTGATAGTAGTTTGGGGATGCTGGGAAAGTAGTTTTGGTTAACGAAACGAGGCAGGAAGTCTTTGATAACTCGTATCCTCTGTGATTGTAGGCTCCAGTTAAACAGGTACTAAAAGACAGGACACAGCTAGTTTGCACATACTTTAAGGACATGTGGATGGAGATCTTCAGGCCCTGTTGCTTTGCCTATGTTAAATAGTTGTCCACTAATTTCACATTAATGCCCTATCCGTAGGATAGGGCATCAGTGTATGATCGGCTGGGGTCCCGCTCGCTGCACCCCCGCCGATCAGCTATTATCGGTGCCGGCGGCTGCCGGTCGGAAGTGCTCACCTACAGGGCTCCGCTGTCAAGTGGTAGTGGCCGCTGCGGTGTACTGCAGATTCGCCTTCCATTCAATTGAATAGGAGGCGGATGTGCAGTACACCACGGCGGCCACTACCATTTGACAGCGGAGCCCTGTAGGTGAGCACTTCCGGCCGCCGCCACTAATAACAGCTGATTGGGGGTGCCGCTTATCCTACAGATAGGGCATCAATGTAAAAGTAGTGGACTACTAATTTAAGTTTCCTTAACTGTCTCCTTACCTCTTTTTGGGAGACTCTGAAATCAGTCCGTTAATCCCCCCAATACCAATTCCTAGCTCCATCCCCCTTCCCTTTTGGTTCTGCACATATATTGCTGAATCTGTTTAATAACTCAGTCATTTTATTAGCCCTGTCAAGTCTCCCATCCCCCTGATCTGGCTTCACCTTAAATTCCCGACCATACCTCCCGGTGGTTTTTATGTGTCAGTTTATTTTCTAGTTTTATTCTGAAAGCCTCACTGGCATATTTTATTCTCCTCTTAAAGTCTCATTTTATCATTTTAACTTTCTCTTTTTCCCTCATTTTAAATCACATTTTTTTACTGTTTAGTAAGTGTTTTAATTCCTTTGTTACCCAGGGCTTATTTGCAAAACACCTGATCTCCTTTACATGTATGTGCATATCAGTACAAAAGTAATGTAATCAGTAATGTTGAGCGAGCACTAAAATGCTCGTGTGCTCGCAGCTCGGGCCGAGCTCACCGTGATACTCGGGTGCTCGACCCGAGCAACGAGCCCAATGTTAGTCTATGGGAGACCCAAGCATTTTTGTGGCGGCACCCCCGTCAGTCTGTAGAAAGCCTAAGAAGTGCCCAAAACGATAATGACAGTGCTCAAATGACATGGGGACAGCATGGGGATCGCCCCAGGAAGCATTTCTGACCCCCAGGTCACTGCTGTCAACAACGTGGTCAGAGGTATTAAGCCACTTTTACAGGCTCATAATAAAACGTTCAAAAGCGAAAGTGAAACTTTTTTCCTGTGAAATATGTTAAGGAATTTATTTTCCAGGGTAAAGACTTGTGTATAAGGTAAAATAAATAACCAAAAACAAAAATACTCCTCCACACCTTGGGATATGTTCACAAGTAGCATTTTTTATGCGTTTTTGCACTTTTGTTTTGCTTTCAACCGTGACAAATGCATTCACCGGGTAATGTCATTTTAACATTTTGCAACCTTATCTGGCCATGTGCTGTGTGACACATGCATACAGTGCTGAAAAGACATGGGAACAGCATGGGGAAGACCCCTGGAAGCATCTCTGACTCCCAGGTCACTGCCTAAAAGTGTGCCCATCAGAAGTGATCCTTGCCGCATCAGAAGATGCTGACTTGCAACTATCCCTGTGCAAGTCCTTGTCCCAGGGCAGTGTTCAATTGTACCTCCCCCATTCCTTGCAATGCAAGCGCAAATATGCAGCCAACCACCCACCCACCCGCAGGCTGCAATACCATACTGCTAGCTTGCACTTGAAATGGGGCCTTTTAGTTTTGAGGAGGCCGAAGCTGGCCACTACCTCATGGCTGCTTCGGCAGCGAGGTATCCATACTCAGTCCCCAGCCGCCCGGCGGTCTGTTGTCCTCACACGGTCCTCAGCCGCATGGGGGCGGCCAGGTGTCCATAAACGGTCCCCAGCCACCCCTATTTCTCCTGTTACTGACCCACACACTTTTCTTAGACTGGCCTGCTTTAGGGCAGCATTGGACGAGCCCACCAGAGAACCAGACTCCTCGGGTGGTCAGGGGAGTTGAGAGTGCCAAGGTGAGGAGCATGATGAGGATGATAGAAGTTAGCATCTGCTTTGTTTTCAAGGAATGCAAGCACATGTATGTAGTAGCGGCTAGGCCTGAGGTGGTCAGCGTTTTGGCGTATATCCTACCTCCTCTGAGGATTGCTAGATGTTTTCCTGCTACTATCCCAGTTCTATGAGTCACGTTAAAACAAAGCTTCAGGTGATAAATGATGGATGAGGTAGTGGCAAAGGAGAAAGAGCAGGAGGAACAGGGACCATTCACATCAATATCAGGCCAGTCAACCACACGTGTCTTGTAGGATATGTTTCTGTACCAAAAGGAGCGGTTCAGCTACAGTTATGGGGCATACAGTGAGTGCAATGCCTACCAAAAATTTCGAGGCACTCCAATGCCCCTTGGAAGTGACATGGAGGTCAGAGGGCCTTAACTAAACCATTTTTTCCATTTATAGCAACTGGGTCTCCTGTACACTGTTGGCCTAAGCAGTGAATGGAAGGCTTTCCAAAAATTATGAGGAACTGCAATGCCCCTTGAAACAGAAGTGGATTACAGTGTACTAAAAACCTTCTACCTATTATTGGGGAGTGTGTCTCCCTTAGTTTTCGCCTTTGCATTGAAAAGCAAAAGCTGACTAAAATTAGGAGGAAATGCAATGCCCGTTGGAAGAGTCGTGGAGGTTAGAGGTAATTAATAACAACATTTCAATGCCCCTTGAAAGAGCTGTGGAGTTCAGAGTTAAGGCAGCGTAACATAAAGTCAGCCATTCGTGCCAGACTGGTAACGGGCAAGACTTCCGTGTCCTCACCAAGATGACTACTGACCATGCTCTCCTCCTCTTCCTCCTCCCCCCTGTCCTCAGGCCACCCACGCTGAACCAACGGTATGACAGTTGTACAGGTACTACCGTCTACAGCGCATGATACCAGCTCCTGTTCTTCCTCCTCCTCCTCCTCTCCCTCATTGTCCCCCAATGCACGTTGGTATGAGATGAGGCTTGGCTGTGTGTAATCTCCCGCTATGGGTTCTTGATCCATCTCATCATACTCTGGCTGCAATACCTCCTTTTTAATTCTCTGCAGAGAGCGTTGCAAAAGACAGACAAGTGGGATGCTGACACTAATGATGGCATCATCGGCACTCACCATCTTGGTGGCCTCCTCAAAGTTTGTCAGGATGGTACATATGTCAGATATCCAGGTCCACTCCTGAGGTCTTGTGTGGAGTCTGACCTGCATATCGACGGCCTTGTTGCAGCTGGTACTCCAAAACTGCTCTCTTCTGCTCACAAATCCTTAGCAACATGTGGAGGGTAGAGTTCCAACGTGTGGGGACATCACACACCAGTCCGTGTGCCGGAAGCTGCAAACGCTGCTGCAACATAGCAAGGGCGGCGTAAGCTGTAGCAGACTTGAGAAAATGAGCTGACAGGTGGCGTACTTTCACAAGCAGATCTGGCAACTCGGGGTACGATTTAAGAAACCGCTGAACCACGAGGTTAAGCACATGAGCCAGGCATGGTACGTGTGTGACCTCGCCTCGCCTCAGAGCCGCCACCAGGTTACGGCCATTGTCACACATGACCATGCCTGGATGTAGCTTCAGCGGTCTCAGCCACAGATCTGCCTGCTCTTTCACAGCTGTCCACAACTCACAAGCAGTGTGAGGTTTATCACCTAAGCTTATGAGTTTCAGCACAGCCTGATGCCGCTTGGCAGAGGCAGTACTGCAGTGCTTCCAGCTTGTAACTGATGTGGTGATATCTGAGATGGAGGCTGAACATGAGGAGGATGATGATGCGCAGGAGCTGTACAATGTGGGGGCAACTCTGACTGACATAGGGCCCGCAGTCCTCGGTGTGGGGAGGATGTGTTCCGTCCCAAGGTCCGACTGGGTCCCCGCTTCCACTATGTTTACCCAGTGTGCCGTCAGGGAGATGTACCGTCCCTGGCCACAAGCACTTGTCCACGTGTCCGTTGTCAGGTGAACTCTCCCAGTAACTGAGTTGTTGAGGGCACGGCAGATGTTTTGGGACACGTGCTTGTGTAGTGCGGGGATGGCTCACCGGGCAAAATAGTGTCGGCTGGGGACCGAGTACCGAAGGACGGCCACCGACATAAGGTTGCCGAAGGATTCCGTCTCCACCAGCCTGAAAGGCAGCATTTCCAATCAAGCAGTCATGAAATGTGTGAATTTAGGACTGTAGTCTGGGACGTGGACGTTGATGCTGTTTCTTGAGAAGCTGCCATAACAAGTGAAGACTGAGAGGAGGGGGCATCTTTACATGCAGTATGGACAGGGGATTGCCTTGCACACACAACAGGGGGTTCTATTGCACGCACAACAGCGGAAGAAGCAGTGGTGACACCCGCTGACACTGGTCGTGGACACTGGGGTTTGCCCCACAAAGTAGGGTGCTTTGCTGCCATGTGTCTGATCATGCTGGTGGTGGCCAGGCTGGTAGTTTTGTCACCCCTGCTGATGCTGGCATGGCAAGTGGTACAAATGGCCTTTTTGGGGTTATCCGCAGAGTCTTTAAAACAATTCCAGACTCTGGAAGACCTACCGCTTGTACTGGCAACGTCCCTCATGTTGGTGTTACGGGGAACGGTTGCCCGCCTTCTGTCTGCGGCCACCACACTGCTTCTTCCTGCCTGTTGGGGTACTCTGCCTCCCTCCCCCTGTGTGCTGCTGGCCTCACTCTGCATGTCCTCCTGCCACGTTGGGTCAGTTACTAGATCATCCACCACCTCCTCCTCTTCCACTTGCGCACCATGATGCTCCTCCTCACTTCCTGGCAATTGTGTCTCATCATCGTCCTCCTCTTGTGACAAATTGCCAGCGTCTACTACCTGTGGCCGTGGCTGTTCAAATATTTGGGCATCGCTACCTGGGATCTCCTCTTCCACCACTTCAAGCGGAGCAGGCAAGGGGCACAAATTTGGAAATGGACCAGTGAACAGCTCTTCAGAGTGTCCAAGTGTGGGATCAGTTGCTGTCTGACGACACTCGGCATGGTGGGAGGAAGGAGCATCAGGGTGAGGAGGAGAATGCAGTCGAGACTCATGGCTACTAAGAGTTGACCGTGTGGAAGACAGACTGGAGGTGGTGGTGCCCAGGTAACGAAGTATTATCTGCTATCCAATTAATAACCTGTTCACACTGATCAGTTCGCAATACTGGTGTTGTTCTGTGCTTTCCTAGTAATTCGGTCAAGAAGTGGGAGCGAGAAGATGTGGCTGTTGGTTGTGGCACATTTTCACCTTGGCCACGGCCCCGTCCTCTGCATGCACCATCACCAGAACGTCCACTTCCATGTCCCTTGCCACGTGCCTTGCCCATTGTAAAGGAAGTAAAATAGCTTACACTCGCACTATCAATGGAAAAAAAGTAATAAAAAGTAGATTAGAACCGTGGAAGAGGAAAACCACAGTTCTATTTCTCTGGCCTACACCCGACTCTTTTAAACAATCAGAACAATCAGGGAGAAACTATTACGGTTTTTCTTGACTGAAAAAAATACCAAAACCTGAATAATAGAGATTTTTTACCGTGGAATGGCAAAACCACAGTCATTGTTTCCTGGGGTATACCATAAAATTTTAAATATATATATTTGCGGCTGAACAGTGAGCGACAGACTCAGTTTTTTTTTTTAGATACAAAAGGCCCAAAACTGGATTCTACAGAGATTTGACCCATGGAACTGCAAAACCACACTGGGATTTGTCGGGCCTACAACAGACTATTTTCAACAGATATATTTGTGTCTGAACAGTCAGGAGACACTACTGTTTTTTAAAAAAAAAAAAAAAAAATGCGAAAAACAGAATAATATTGATTTTTTACCGTGGAACAGCAAAACCACAGTTTTAATTTACTGGTGTATACCAGACTTTTTTAAAAATATAGATACCATAAAATTTTAAATATATATATTTGCAGCTGAATGGTGAGCGACACACTCAAACTGTTTTTTTTTTTTAGATACAAAAGGCTCAAAACTGGATACTACAGAGATTTGACCAGTGGAACTGCAAAACCACACTTCTGTTTCTGTGGCCTATACGAGACTCTTTTCAACAGATATATTTGTGTCTGAAAAATCAGAGACACACTTTTTTTTTTTGGGGGGGGGGGTCACCAAAAGGTTAATAAGACGGGTATTTGTACAGTGTGAAGGAGGAAAAAAAAAGAGGATTTAGATGAAAAAAAAAGGATTTTTCTTGGCCCCCGAGACCTGGAGCTAAGTCCAGCAATTTCAGAAACAGGAGCACACAGGACTGTAATGCAGCGTTTGCTGGTATAACCACTGCGTCTCCTATACAGCCTGCCTGCCTGATATCTGGGATGTTTATTAGTCCTGAGAAGGACTGTTTGTTTGATCTGGCAGCCTTTACAGACCCTACGCTAACTATTTTGCAGGATAAATCTCTCCCTAGCTCAGCAGCGCTGTCCCTACACTGTCTAATCTGGAGCGACTGTGTCCAAGATGGCGGCGCCTGGTTTAAAATACTCGAGGTGACGCTGTGCGGCCAGCCAATCACTGTAATGCCCACAAACAATATGGCTGTGGCATTACAGTGACTGGCTGGCAATCCTCGCATGTTCATTGGCTCTGTAAAGAGCACCAAACATGCAGGGCGGAGACCTGAGCTCCCGCCCGAGTAACCCGGAAATGCTCGGTGCTCGCCGAACATCCCGAGTAGCGTGATGCTCGGGCGAGTACCGAGCAGTGTCGAGCATGCTTGCTCAACACTAGTAATCAGAAGTTCTACCACCAACCACCTCATTTACATAAGCTTCATTAACCTCTTCTCCCTCAGTTCCACACAAGTCCTAGTCTGTAAGATCAAAGTATTCATATAATGCCACCTCTACCAATTACTGTTGTTTTTGTTTTTTTGGTTGTTTTTTTTTTTTTTTTTTTTTAAGATTGTGGTTACATTTCCCAAAGGGGGCAGGGCAGATGATGAATAAGCATTTTTAACATCAGAATAGAGGAGATCCAATACTGTAGTCACATGTAGTACATCTGACATATTGCAAGAACTTTGGTAAAACAGTTGAGATCTTAGCTCAATTAAAATCCCCAGAAATTACCGTTGCATAGTTAGGGTGTTTGGTCTGGAGCCAAGCCATAACCCCGTACAACACTTCACCAGTTGCCTCATGGTTCGCAGATGGTTGTACATACATCACTAATGCAATTACAAGAGAGCGTTCTCTAGGTAAATGGTAAGGCCTGAGACTAATAGCTAGCAGCTCAATATTTGAGAAGCAATGATGTTTCTTTAGTCAGATGCTTCTGATTGCACCATCTGTTAATGTAGAGTATCACCCCACCACCCTTCTTGCCACTCCTTATTATGTCTCTCTCCGCCCGGACCATGTGAAACCATGGTACCGAGACACTTGAGTCAGGGACCTCCCCATGTAACCAAGTTTCGGTAAAACGGACTACATTCTTTGTACTCCATCGGGGTCAGAATCAGTGCCAGCAGTTCATCCGACTTCTTTCCAATTGAGCGTATATTACCCATGATAATGGTCGAGACCACAGGTTTAAACCGCCTTCTCCTGGACTTAATTTGTTTGCGCTTTCTTCAGCCTCTGAAAGTTCTCCACACTAAACGAGGAACATGTGTTCTACCCACTGCAGAAGAAGACATTAGCCTTCACAGCTCCTGAAGTCGACTGCTTGAATACACAATACATTTAGTAGCAGTCTTTGGGACATCCACCAAATCCTCATCCACATCGATCCCCCCAAGCCTGTACGCAATTGACCCTATATTTTTTTTCACCTTCAGACACAGATGGCTGTACACATATCCAATAAGGTAGTAACCACATGTTTTGTATAACGAGAGGTGACAGTAAATTAAATTTGTGTCCACAGGAGCTTATGACTAGATGTGAGCGAACATGTTCGGAAAACGTTCGTAATTTTAAATTCAGAGTGAACATTACACATTCGGATTCGTGTTAAGATTCCCGAGCATTTTGCTCAAAATCGCCAAAAGTCAGTTAAGCCCGAACCCAAACATCCTTGGTTTCCTATGCTGTCAGCTGCGTGACAGCACGGGAAACTGGGGCTTTGATCAGCGGTAATATCGCTCTGCAGCTGTGACACTGACCCACGGTAAAAAGCTTAACGCAGGTCACAGGCGCTAGTTGATGAGACTACTTCTCCCATCAGCTGGCGCCTGTGCTCAGTGTAGGCAAAAAACGAAAAGATATTAAAATAAAAAACAAATTATACTCGCCTATTCACCGTAATCGTGAGTGTCCCATGGCGATTGGATCACCCAGCAGCGCTTAATACACTGAAAGGAGCGTCATCGCTCCCGACATTGTATAGCGCTGAGCTGCTGGTAGAGAGGTCACATGAGTTCATAAGGTGATGAACAGCTGATGAGCTCTGGTGACCTCACTTACTGCACCACTGCGTGAAAGTTTTCCAGGCCAGGTAACATTTTTTGACTAATTGCTTCCTCCCTGACTAGTAATATCAGCCCCCAGTTGTCAGCTTTCCTTCTGCTAGCTATGAAAGTGACCACGCCAATTTTTAAATTTAATTATTTTTATGTCATAAACTGTCCCGCAAAGCAAGTGCGTCATTAGGGGTAATGGGATTTTAGGTGTCGCTGACACCAAACCCTAGCTTTAGTAATGAAGAGGTCAGTCAGACTCCCTCATAACTAAACCTGCAAGTAAAGAGTGAAATAAACGCCCACACCAGGAATAAAACACTTTATTTGAAATAAAACACACACTTTCTTTATTAAATATATTAACCCAATATACTTACCCCAGGTCTGATGGTAATCCAGGGTTAGTGATATCCCACCTTTTGTTTTTTTTTAAATATCTTTATTTAGCTCCAAGAAGCATTCATTGCTGTAGAAAAACGCATGCAAAAAACGCAGCAAAAATGCAGAAAAAAACATGCATTGTTGCTGACAAGTGATGCAGAAATTTTGCTGAAATTTCTGCAATAAAATACTCAACGTGCACTCATAGCCTAAATGACTATGGGGTAGATTATACTTTATGGAGGACTATGGGTTGTGCAGTATATTATATGGGGGGGTTGCATTATATTTCTTCTATGGAGCCCTATTACTTCGATGTACGCCCCTGGTGAGTTAGATTTATTTTCTAATATACATTAAATAACCGTGGCAGAATGGGGGACATATACGAAGCTATATATCAGGATGGGGCCAGGATGAGGGACATAAATACCAGAAGGGCGTGGATATATTCCAACATCCATGTTAAACACATACATGTGAATAGAACCATAATTATAATAAGTACATGTTGTATCAGTGGAAAAAAAAAGTGGATACAACACATACGTACAACACATGTCTAAATGAGACCTAAGCAGGTAGAAACCGTGAAAGAAGAATTGTGATAACCAGTGTTTTCGTAGAACAGTAGTAATGTCTTTTGTAAGATAAGTTCGGGATTGGTAGAAAACAGCTGGTTGATACTGCTGTAGTGCATTGATTATATCTGCTGGTCTGTATTTCCTGTCTGAAGTTGAAAATTGTCTCTTCAGAGAGGAAGAGAACTAGAACTCTAGTGCCACCTATAGGAAGTAGCAATCCTAAAATTCAATATTGACATTTTAATGAGCCTTGTCACATGACTTTAAAATAAAAGCCAGAACCAGAAACTCAATTTGCAGACAGTGTTCCTGGGTTCTGCCCCTCATCAGTGCAAAGTGTGAGTTCTAATATGGCTGGGTGAGAGGCATCAGACCTGTATCTAAAGGGTAACATTTCTCCTTGCGGATAGTGACATGTTAAGCATGTCTAGGTGAGGAGTCTTTTTAAGCTGCAATGCTCCTCTGGGAAATATGCAAATTGTATCTTCAGAGAGGAAGAGAACTAGAACTCTAGTGCCACTGTCTAAAGTTGTGACCCGTCTTAGTCTATGATTGTCCAAATAAGCATTTCCTGCCACTTTCTTTGTGTTGAAACAGAACTAGTAAGTAGAGACCACTTGGGGACCAGGTAAGCATCTGAACAGGTGTTGCAGGGATAAGTGAAAGTGAGTATTGCTTTCTAAGATCTTAGAAAAAAAATGTACCAACTAAACAATCCCTCTAATTGAATTATCTCTTCTAGGTAGGTATATTGCAAAGAACAGTTTTAAAAATGGTTTGGTTAACATAGTAATAATAAGATGTATATTTGATTATAAACCCTTTTCCTAAAAACTGAGTTTTCTGTAATGTTGTGAATTGTATACAATATTAAACTGCACAATTCTTCACGTACTCACAAGTTATTGTGTTTATTGGTGTAAAATATCTATTCTAACCAATTTCATGTCATTAGTTTTATATTCACTGCTCGATTGATTTAATTATCTTCTCAGCTAATATTGAATGCAATGAAATCTGAAAGAGGGGTTGTTGGAGACAAGTTATATCCAGCTCAAGTCATGCAAAGTCTGTCACCCTGAGTATGAATTATTTATCCTCTACTTGAGGATTAACCACTAAAATACTCAAAGCTCCAGTTGCTTTATGTAGAGAAGACATTAACCATGCCCTCCACTTAATGCAAAACTCTTATGAAAAATTAATTCTGCAGGGTGCACAGTAACCGGAGCAGTCATGCAGCATGTATATTTCATAAGCACGCTGCTTTAAAGGGTCATGGTCTGCTCACCATACACATAATTCAGATAAATACTGTGTGCCTTCCTGTCTAGAGAGATTTGTACATAATTGAGGACATTTTTATATAGAAGGATGAGGTTTTTAGACTGAACATATCAATCTGTTAGAGATGGCATATACAAGGTCATCAGATTAGACCTTACTCTTTATATATCACAAAGCTTCCTATTCAGGGTTTTAGATTGTTTCCTCCTCAGAAGGATTGAAATTTAAATATTTGAAGGTCCGAGCTAAAGTTTTCTATCTTAAGCAAATTATTATTTTGTCAAACATGCATGTAAAAAGATAGCACATACAAGTATTCTAGGAATTGTTGAAAAAAATATCTTATTCTGAAATAACTAATATTCTTTGGCACTTACCAACTATATTGATAACAAAGTCCAGTGAAACTGTTTTTAATGAAACTAGAACCATTTTGTACCTGATTTCCATTTGTCTGTTCCTCTAAACGCAACAGTCAAACATAATGTGCAAAGAAAAATGTTAATGTAGCCTTATATTCCCTAGAATAATTATTTTCGAAACTGCTCTCACCCTCCTCAATTAGTAATAGTGTAGGCTAACCCTACAGTTGGCAAGAAGGGAACCTGGTAGCAGTTTTATGTTGTCTGTGGGTTATAATATAATCAGTGAGGTCATCATGAAACACAAGTCAGGGACGCTGGTGGTAGATGCAATTGCCACATAACTTGCCATACCCAACGCCGTGGCAGAAAATATGATTCATAGAGTAAAGAAAGCACAGAATACAATGGACCTAAAAAGTCAAGGTAGGCTTGCTGCCAGCCATCATCCCTGCAAACAAAATGGTGGGGGTGAAATGTGGAGTCTGGGTAGACCCAGGAATAAAAGTCCAGAAAAGACTGTTCATGCCAAAAGACTCCTCAGAACTTCCAGAAGGTTTAGTTCAAGGTGAGACTGTGCTTATGATTCCTGCTGGTGGGTTTGTTAGAGTGACAGTACCGGTGATGAATACTACGAAACAGAGGTTGGGTCCAAAAGTCAGTCATCTTATTCATCTCATAGTTGTGTTAGGAAGAAAGACGGTACGTTGAGACTCTGCTGTGGTAACTAAACCGAAAGTCAGTACCTGATCGACACCCAATACCAAAGATCCAAGATATGCTGGATAGCCTTTCAGGAAATACCCTGATCAAGGACAGAGAACCAGGTAAGGCATACCACCAAGAGTTTGTCGAAGAGTCCAGTAGACCCTGGACAGAATTCATCACACCGTGGGGATTATATGAGTGGATCTGTGTCACCCCAGGCCTGGATGCCACAAACTTGTAAGGCTGTGTCTGAGAGCAGGAGGGAGGTTCTCTGGTCATGGACCATTTGCATGCAGCACCTCCTGTCCCAGGCCAGTAGGGGGAGCAGGCTGCCCCTATAAAAGCTGGTACTGAGGGCAGGGTTAGAGAGACCAGGACCCACTTCAGAAGCATCCAGAAGGGTTCCCAGAAGAGAGGGACAGGTCAGCTGCAGCTGAGGAGTCCAGTAGGCATAGGAGGAACAGAAAGCCAGGTACAGAGGTGACGAGAGCCGATCCTGGCAGAAAGAGATCTATATACCGGACACTGGGGTCCGAGGCTGTCAGGATTGCAATTCCTGCAGCAGATCATCTACCTGCGAGGAATTTTAGGTCCCTTGGCCTAAGAAGCCTGGAGGCTCCGCCACACAGAGGGACCGGTACAGCACGGAGAAGCTACAGGTACCTAAGGCCCAAGTCGCAAGCCATACAGGCGTAGTACACGGCAAGCTCAGGGACGTGGGCTATCATACCACTAAAGGGGGAGATAGCAAGGGCAGAAAGAGAACGGTAGGCCTACCCACTCACCCTGACCAGCGGAGCTCGCCCGAATGCCCTCAGACACCCAGGTCTATTCCTACCCTGTACTCCTGGTGGGTCTGTGATTAAAATCTGCAGTAAAAGACCCTGGACTGAATTATTGGACTCTGTGTGATTACTGCTGCGCCTGCACCATCACCCCCAGCATCCTATTACACTGCCCTGAGGCTACACTCCTCCCATGGGGAGTTGTACTATTCCCTGCTGAATCCCCAACACCAGCTTCAGCAGTCTGCCTTGCAGTGGCGGTTCTCCCTGACCGCAATCCACGGGTGGCATAGTCGGACTTTCAAAACCTATAAATACACTGCCACAGCATTTGGTCTGACCACCCTGAGCCACGGGACCGGGTCGCCACTACTACTCCCAGCATTGCCCTGAAGCCCTGTTCCGAGTGCCCCACGGCCCAGGGGGCGAGTCAGATCCGCATACCGTTTTGGCTCAGTTCAGCTCCAGCAGAATTCCAGAGGAACATGGAGTCATGTTTAGAAGGATTGAGGGACGATATCTGCCAGTCATACTTTGATGACAATGTGATTAGCAGAGTAGCCCAAATCTTAATACTATGGTGGGAGTGGGATCAATTCCTTCCCACAAGCATCAAGTTAAACATTGTGTGTATGCCGTGAAACGCGCGTTGGGTTCCACCACCGCGCCCCTAGTGCTGCCTCTTCTGCTCACGGCCACTTAGTTTTACTAAGCTCATCATTGGATTAACTAGCATGTTTATATGTAAATTTCTGATGGATGGTCCAGATATACTTATACTGGCACTTGTTATATGATGGTGATTATTCCTATGCCCTACCTGTGCTGCACTTTATATTTTCATTTTTGGCAGCTTATTCTGATATTATGGAGGATTTGGGTGCACTTTGTTGCCGTCAGTTGCTAGTGTTTGTCTAAATGAAATCTTTTGTATTGAATAATAAAATATGTATGTTTTAGCTATCTTAACTCCGGTGTCTCCTTTCACATATTGGATGACAATGTGGTACACAGCAAAACCTTCCGGGAGCATGTTGAACACTTGAGGACTGTATTACACAGGTATCAACAACACGGAGTTAAGTTGACCCCAAAGAAGTGTGAACTGTTCAAAGGCAAGTCCGATTTCTAGGGTAATTGTGTCCGGAGAAGGGTATACCATGGACCCAACAGAAATCGCTCCGGTACTGGCCTTAAAAGACAAGCGGCCCTCTACCGTCAGGGAGTTGAGGCAGATATTAGGATTCCTCTCCTACTATCGTACTTGCGTTCCGAACTTCTCCATAATTGCCACCCCACTATACCTCCTCTTGGGGGGGGGGGGCGACAGAGACAACACCCACAGAGAAAAAGAAAGCGGGTAGGACTGGGCTAAAAAGAAACAACACCGTTTCGTCCTAACAACCCATTCTCTAGACAGCAGACCACCAGGAGGTATTGGAAGAACTAGTAGACTACTTGTTAAAAACACCCATCTTGGGATATCCTGTTTTCAATTTACCATTTGTTCTTCATTGTGACGCTTCTCAAGTTGGCCTGGGAGCTGCCCTGTTTCGGCATCAAGATGGAAAATTGAGTCATCAGTTACAATTCTAGAACATTGACAGATGCTGAGAAGAATTACCATCTACATTCCAGAAAATTGGAGTTCCTGACATTAAAATGGGCTATCTGTGAATGATTTAGATATTATCTCTACTACAGCAGAGAGTTTGAAGTATACACTGACAACAACCCTTTTACCTATGTCCTTACTACAGCCAAACTGAAAGGAGGGGGCTGGAGACAGGCACAGCTAGTGGGAAGCCCCCCATGACCGGGATTGGCCGGGTGGTTTCCCTTTTAAAAGTATTGGGTTTGGATTGGAAAGGGGGAAGTTAAAGGGGGCGGGTAATTGGGAGAGGCTGGGGTATATAGGAGAAAGTGTGGGAATACCGCCATTCCTGGAGGAGCAGCCACAAGAGATTCATCTTAACATGGAGTCAGGGAATCCCTGGTGGTCCGGCTGAGGGACTTCGCCAGGTCACGGAGCCGTGGGTGGCTTGAGGCCCAGCTGTCTGATTTGCTGGGAGCAGCTGGTACCCAGGACGCGCCGGCTGCAGCTGTGAGGAGAACCAGAAGGACCAGGCCCCCGGAGAGACTGTCCCCAGAGGTAACTACGCGCAACAGTCGCAGGCTCCGGAGCCCCTCCGGGGACCCTGTGGGAGGCGAGCGCGACTGCATGGTCCCTTACCGCCGCGCTCGCCCCGGCAGGAATCCAGCCGGCCTTTTGGCGCAGCAGAGCAAGGATCGCGGGCAGCGCCGGAAGTGAGGGCCGTATCAGATGTGCGGCCTGCAAAAGTAGCGCTGCCGATGCCGGAGGTCCGGGCACCGGCCGACCGGCGCATGTTCACGCGCACAGCAGCTGGGCCGCAAAGGCCAGCTACAAAACATGGTGGGGGGCCACATGACTGGGACAAAGTTCTTAATCAAAGGAATACGAATAGTAAATGGGAAACCTTCAAAAGAATTCTGAATACGCAGTGCGAGAGGTATATACCGTATGGGAATAAAAGGGCCAGAAATAAGAGGAAACCAATATGGTTGAACAAGAACGCAAAAGGGGCGTTAAATAGCAAAAAAGAGGCATTCAAGAGATTAAAACAGGAAAACAGTAAGGAGGAACTAATGTGTTACAAGGAAAAAACGAGAACCTGTAAAAAACAAATAAAAATAGCGAAGGAAGAAACAGAGAGACGTATTGCTAGGGAAAGTAGATCAAATCCCAAACTGTTCTTTACGTATATAAATAGTAAAAGGATTAAATCGGATAATATTGGACCGATAAAAAGTGAGGAAGGCAAAATCATAGAGAAAGATGAGGATAAAGCTAATCTATTAAATAATTTTTTTTCGACAACTTTCACAAAGGAAATCGAACTAACAGGAGAAATGAGAAGTGACAAACTTAATCCTCCACTAAGTATGACAAATCTAACCCAAGCTGGGGTACAGAAACGCCTCAGTAAGATTAAAATAAACAAATCACCAGGACCTGATGGCATACACCCACGGGTACTAAGGGAACTAAGTAATGTGATAGACCGTTATATCTTATATTTAAGGACTCTGTTGAGACTGGGTCTGTACCACTTGATTGGCGACAGGCGAATGTAGTGCCAATATTCAAAAAGGGAGCGAAATGTGACGCCGGAAACTATCGGCCGGTGAGTCTGACGTCCGTTGTGGGCAAAATTTTTGAAAGCTTCATTAAAGAGGCAATTACGGAGCATCTTGATGCTAATAATCTTTTAATCCCGAACCAACATGGATTCATGAGGAATCGCTCCTGCCAAACAAACCTGATTGACTTCTACGAGGAGGTTAGCTCTCGAGTAGATCAGGGGGAACCAGTAGATGTCGTGTATCTCGACTTCTCAAAAGCGTTCGATAGCGTGCCACATAATAGGTTGGTATACAAAATGAGAATGATGGGGCTGGGGGAAAATGTCTGCAAGTGGGTAGCTAACTGGCTAAAGGATAGAAGGCAGAGGGTGGTTATAAATGGAATATACTCAGATTGGGTAAGCGTCACTAGTGGGGTACCACAGGGGTCTGTACTAGGCCCAATGTTATTTAATATCTTTATTAACGACATAGTCAACGGGATAAATAGTAAAATATCAATATTTGCAGATGACACAAAGTTATGTAAAACAATTAATACAAAAGAGGACAGTGCAGACCTACAGAGGGATTTGGATAAGCTGGGTAGGTGGAGCATTAAATGGCAAATGAGGTTTAACGAGGAGAAATGTAAGGTCATACATATGGGAAGGAGAAATGGAAGTCACCAGTACTCACTGAATGGGAAATCATTGGGGAATTCAGAGATGGAGAAGGACTTGGGCATCTTGATTGATAGCAAACTAAATTGGAGTGCCCAAAGTCAGGCCGCTGCTGTAAGGGCAAACAGGGTAATGGGATGTATCAGAAGAGATATAGCTGCAAAGGATGAGAACATTGTTCTTCCACTGTACAAAGCACTGGTCAGACCACACTTGGAATACTGTGCTCAGTTATGGGCCCCAATATATAGAAAGGATATAAATGAGCTTGAAAAGGTACAAAGGAGGGCAACAAAATTAATAAAGGGAATGGAGGGACTGCAATACCCAGAGAGGTTGGCAAAACTAGGAATATTCAGCCTGGAAAAGAGAAGGTTGAGGGGGGACATAATAAATGTGTACAAATATGTTAGGGGACAGTATAGAGATCTTGCCCGGGATTTGTTCAAAAGGAGGGATATTACGGTAACAAGAGGGCACTCACTAAGACTGGAAGAGAAAAGGTTTCAGCACCAGCATAGGAAGGGGTTCTTTACGGTAAGAGCAGTGAGAATATGGAATTCACTGAGTGAGGAGACGGTAATGTCGGATTCACTACACCAGTTCAAGCGGGGACTGGATGCATTTCTAGATACCAGGCAGATTTCAGCATATACTTAAAAATAAAATAAAATAGTAGGTTGATACAGGGATTTATTCTGACTGCTGGTTTCAGAGTCGGGAGGGAATTTTTCCTCAGGTGAAGATTGGCCAAATCATTTGGGGTTTTTGCCCTCCTCTGGATCAACTTTAGCAATTACAGAACTAACAGGTCGAACTTGATGGACGCAAGTCTTTATTCGGCTTTACAAACTATGTTACTATGTTACTATATGAGGAGGCAAGGGACCGGGAGGACGCCGGGAGGAGGACCACATGCGACAGGCACCACTGGCGATGTTCCTGTTGGGGTGCCTGCTGGGAGGAACGCCAGGAGAGGATCCCAGGAGGTTTCTGCGGGCAGGCAGCAGTGCAGGGAACCCCTGCTGCCTGGCTCATTCAGACGACGCGGAGTGGGGGTGGAGACTAGCAAAGATGCCTTAATGCCAGGCAGCTTTCGTCCTGGCGGCACGGACCAGGCCCGTGCGCCTGGGTCCAGTATTCAAAGAAGATCCAGAGCTGCTGATAGGAGCGCAAGGAGGTCTGGCGGCAGGCAATCCTCTGAAAGAAGCCCGGCTACATCAGCAACTGCTCAGGTCCCCCCTGGTGACGGGGAGGCCAGGGGCATGGGCCTTCAGCAGCGACCAGAGTCAGAGGGAATCTGATTCAAGCGGTGACCGTGATGGAGGAAGAGATCGTCTGGACTCATGATTTCCGGCTGGCGGGGACATAGCACCTGCGCAGCTGCGTGAGTATGACTGTCTGGTTTGTCGCCCGTAGGGGCTGTATTGCTAGGGGACAGCAGTGGTCAATTTGCAGGGCCAGGGGGGAGGATTTTAGGTGGTCTCGGTGGGGCAGAGGTATCAGGGATGAGGGATATCTTGCAAAGTATGTCGCAGATTTTGCTTAGAATGGAGGGCGGGGCAGCGAGTGGATCATGGGCATCCCTCGTAGGAGCCTGGTTGCCAGGACAGGCCGTGTGGCCACAGGCTAGTCATGAAGTGGTTGGGTCTGTTGCGGGCGCGGAGGTAGCATCTTCGGGTGTTAGTGTCGGTTCAGACTGAAAAAGACTGGTGATACGGTGAAGCTGGACGATTGGGCAAAAGGTGAGGTTTATGTGTGCTTCAAGGGGCCACTGGGGGCACATTTTAAAAAAAGAGGTGAAAGAGAAAATTTGGCACGACGAATACGTCGAAATTTTCTCCCTCCTTCCCTTGGAAAAGTTTAATTTAGACAGAGGGAAGAAGAACGATAGCAAGGAGGAGGAGGAGGAGAATCGCAGGTGGCGGCTTATTCCCCAAACATTCGTAAATTGGCTTCAAGCGTTTGCTATACTGGCTGGTGTCATTGGGGAGAAGTTTCCTGAGAATTGCTCAGGCTTATTCTGTTGTTTGGATTCTATTGGGGGAGCGCATCATGCTTACTGGGGTCAGACATGGCTGAGGTATGATGAGCAATTCAGGCAGAGGAAGGCGGTGCGGCCGGAGATCAAGTGGGATCAGAAAAATATTGGTCTTTGGTTGAAAGTGATGGCCCCGGCTAGGTACGGGCAGTGCTTTCATGGGAGTGGGGGAAGCTGGAGTCAACCGTTGATACACGGGGGGGAGGGGGTAGTCAGGGAGCACAGGGAGGAAAAGAGAATTCTGGGACATGCTGGCAATTTAATGATGGCCAGTGCAAATATGGGATCAGCTGTAAGTTCAAACATGTTTGTTCCCATTGCAACGGGAGCTCCCATGGGGCCGCAAAATGTTTTAAAAAAAAAAAGAAAGGAAAGCTGTCTGTGGGTACCGGTCAACGGGGTGACCCCAGTGAATGTGCTAGGGTTGGCTCCCTTTCTAAGTAGATATCCTAATCAATTAAAGGCTACAATTATTCGTAATGTTTTTTTGGAAGGTTTCACGATCCCGCCACCTGATCATAAAGTTCCTTTTTCAGTTAAGAATTTGAGGTCTGCGTTATTGTATCCAGAGGTCGTCAGTGTAAAGTTGGCAAAGGAGGTGGAGTTAGGGCATATGGCGGGACCGTTTGAGAGTTTGCCGGGCGAAGGGGTGATCATTTCTCCTTTGGGGGTTGTGCCTAAGAAGGAGCCGAATAAATTTTGTTTGATTAATCATTTGTCGTACCCGAATGATTTTCGGTCAATGACTGTATCGCGCCAGAATTATGTTCTGTAGAATATACATAATTTGATGCGGCTGTGTCATGGGTGCGCAGGTACCGGCCTGGGTCATTGTTAGCAAAAACAAATATTGAATCAGCTTTTAGGTTACTTCCAGTTCAACCGGTAAGCATTCCGTTATTGGGTTGTTTTTTGAACAAAGGTTATTACCTAGATAGGTGTTTGCCTATGGGTTGCTCAATTTCATGACCATTGTTTGAGACTTTCAGTACTTTTCTGGAGTGGGTGGTTAGGGATGTTGCAGATGTGAAGTCAGTCATTCATTACCTGGATGACTTTTTGTTCATAGGTCCCCCAGATTCGTTTGTTTGTAGTAATTTGTTGGCAGCCATGGTGTGGGTTGCAGAATGTTTTGGTGTTCCTTTGGCGAGAGAGAAAACTGAAGGTCTTTGTACCGTATTGAGTTTTTTCGGAATACTGATTGATTCGGAAAAAATGGAATTTCGATTGCCCAAGGATAAATTGTCATTGCTCAGGCAGGAGGTGGAGCGAATCGGAAAATTGCGCAAGGTGACATTGAAGGAGCTGCAGTCGCTGTTAGGGAGATTGAACTTTGCCTGTAGCATCATGCCTATGGGCAGAATATTTTGTCGCAGGTTATCAAGGGCAACAGCAGGTGTGCGGGCATCACATCATTTTATTCGATTGAACAGAGAGCACAAGGAGGATTTGTTGATATGGAAGCGCTTTTTGGACAGTTACAATGGTATGTCCTTGATTCAGCAGGAGTTTTTGAACAGCTTTGATAGCGAGATTTATACGGACGCTGCAGGCGGTGCTGGCTTATGGGGCCTATTGTAAAGGAAAGTGGAGCATTGGTAAATGGCTTGATTCGTGGAAGGAGAGGGGTCTTACAAAGAATCTTGCTCTTTTGGAATTATCCCCAATCGTAGTCGCGGTATCAATTTGGGGCGAATTTTTCTCGAATCAGAGTCAGGTTCCACTGTGATATGGGTGTGGTGGCGATGATTAACAGCTTGTCGGCTTCATCCCCACCGGTTATTAAGCTACTTAGGGAATTGGTACTCCGTTGTCTGGAGTTGAATGCGTGGATTTCGGCGGTGCATGTGCCAGGTGTGCAAAATTCTATAGCGGACGCTTTGTCTGGTTTCCAGTGGAAGCGTTTTCGGGCACTGGCACCAGAGGCAGAAGTCGCAGGATTGGAATGCCCTAAGCAGTTGTGGCAGCTGATTACGGATTAGCTGGAAGATTGATTCAGGAGTCAGTGGCGAGTTCAACCTGGTCTTCATATGAGGCATCATGGCGAGTATGGCAAAGCTGGGTGTCCCATTGGGGGGCGGTAGAGAGTGACGAGGATAGAACACTCGCGGTTTTGTTTTTAGTTGGTAAGGCTGCTGAATTAGGGTGGTGGATATCTAGAATTGGTAAATTTATTGCTGGGCTTGCATTTGTTTCAAATTGCAGGGAGAGTCTGATGTCACAAAATCATTTTTGGTCAAGCAGGCATTAAAAGGTTTTAAAAAAGGTAGCAGGATTTTAGATAAGCGTAAGCCAGTTTCATTTAGTATGTTGGAAAGGTTAGGTATTGTATTGGAAACCATTTGTCGTTCTTATTTCGAGGCGGCTCTATTTAAATTAGCTTTTTCCTTAGCTTTCTTCGGGGCGATGAGAGTAGGTAAATTGGTGGCCCCCAGCAAGAATAGGGCAGGGGGTTTATTGGCTGAAGATGTCAGTTGCTGGGCTGGGGGCATCGATTTTTGGATCAGACACGCAAAGACCGATCAGTTGGCTAGAGGTAAGCGCGTTGTGTGAGCTAGAGTGGACGGGGCTTTCATGTGTCCAAGGAGGTGCTTGGAGGCATATTGGCAAGTGTGGTCAGGGAGATCCAGCCCACTTTTGTCACTCCAACGGTGCATTTTTGTCCCGATTTCAGTTTATAGCGGTCCTAAAAAAGAGGGTGCAAGAGTTGGGCCTTAATTCTGATGTGTACAGTTCACATTCTTTTAGGATCGGCTCTGCGTCAGAGGCTGACAGGCGAGGTTTGGGGGCTCAGGTGTTAAAACGGATTGGCAGGTGGAGTTCGGACCGTTATTTGACGTATGTGCGGCGCTGAATACCACAGGAATTGTTATTATTGTGAGTGTTGAATATGCTTGTTATTAATTTTTAGGTGGCATTCCCTCATTAACCTGGATTTTCTGACATTCGTATGTGCATTGGGGGGCGCTGCGTGCTGACGTAAGGCATGACGGTAGGCAATTGGGCTTTCCAAGGGAACAAGTGGTTATCCGTTGGCTAGGCTTTAGAGGGATGGTATGGAGCCGGGTTATGTCGGAGTTTCACAAAACTGCTCGACTAGATAGAACACCCGATATTTTGGTTATACATATGGGGGTGAACGATTTGGGGGCTAGGCCCGTTAGAGAGTTAATTCGGGATATTCGCTTTGATTTTTTGCGATTGTGGCCATCTTTTCTGGGGGTGCTGACGGTGTGGTCAGATATTGTGCCTAGGCAAAAATGGCGGGCGGCCAGATCGGTGAAAGGGATTAATAGGGCGAGAATGAAATTAAATAGGGCTGTATCGAGCTTTGTGTCTAGGAATGGTGGTATAAGTGTTAGGCACTTTGAATTGGAATCTGGGTTTGGTAATTTCTGGTTAGAGGACGGTGTTCATCTTAACGCAATTGGTATTGATCTTTGGGCCCTGGCGATACAGGAGGGTATTGAAAGGGCATTGGTGGTTTTGGGGCACTCACGAGCCTAAGGTTTCAGGGCTGTTCGTGGTTGGTGGGGGGTGGGGTTCTTGGAGTTGGTACCGAATTGTCGATGGAAGGAATTGGAAATAATTCCAGGTCATTTTAAATTGAGTGGGGGGTGATCTGGCAGTTGGTTATGGGCTCTGGATGGGGTTCTACCCCGGGAGCTTTTAGTTGGTTAGTCTTTCACGGACTGTGGAAGTTTGGTGCCCTTGAGCTGGTGGTGCACGGCTGAGGGTAAGATGGCGGTTGATTTCTTCTAGTCTATTTCAAAGCCAGATCTATTAGCTCCAAGAACCCTCCCTCCATATTTATATATTTTATTTTATTGATATTTTGATTGTTATTGTTTGTGTGTTAATAAAATGGCCGCTGTGGCCAAAATTTATCCAACGAACAGCAGGTTGTAGCATTTTTATTTTGGGGTCCGGGGCCTCGGGTAAGGCTGGAGAAGGTAAGCCATCAGGTAAGAAACCATATTGGCCGTACCAGGTCAAGGAGGGGGCTGGAGACGGGCATAGCTAGTGGGAAGCCCCCCATGACCGGGATTGGCCGGGTGGTTTCCCTTTTAAAAGTATTGGGTTTGCATTGGATAGGTGGAAGTTAAAGGAAGCGGGTAATTGGGAGAGGCTGGGGTATAGAGGAGAAAGTGCGGGAAAACTGCCATTCCTGGAGGAGCAGCCACAAGAGAAACCCACCCACCCTCCCTCTTTTTGCTTATGGTCTCTTGATTAGTTTGCAAGGGTGTGGAATAGGTCCCCCCTTTTTTTCTCATTTAAAAAAAAAAGGGATGAGACGGGGTTTCTGGTATGTATAAACGGGAATTGCTTGTCACAGTGGTCAGTTGGCGGGGGGTGGGGTTCTTGGAGTTGGTACCGAATTGTCGGTGGAAGGAATTGGAAATAATTCCAGGTCGTTTTAAATTGAGTGGGGGGTGATCTAGCAGTCGGTTCTGGGCTCTGGACGGGGTTCTACCCCGGGAGCTTTTAGTTGGTTAGTCTTTCACGGATTGTGGAAGTTTGGTGCCCTTGAGCTGGTGGTACACGGCTGAGGGTAACATGGCGGTTGATTTCTTCTAGTCTATTTCAAAGCCAGATCTATTAGCTCCAAGAACCCTCCCTCAATATTTATATATTTATTTTATTGATGTTTTGATTGTTATTATTTGTGTGTTAATAAAATGGCCGCTGTGGCCAAAATTTATCCAACAAACAGCAGGTTGTAGCGTTTTTATTTTGGGGCCCGGGGCCTCTGGTAAGGTGGGAGAAGGTAAGCCATCAGGTAAGAAACCATATTGGCCGTACTAGGTCATGCAACGGGTCAGAGATGGGTCGCTGAACCAGCTGACTTCAATTTCAGCATCAAGTACAGGCCAGGAAAATGTAATGCGGATGCTGACAGATTGTCAAGAATGCCACTAAAGCCTGAGGAGTTCATGCAAGAATGGTTGCAGGAAGTAAGTCTGGAAGCAATTGAGAGCACTACCCAAGCAGTACAAGCTTATAAAGAGGAAGACACACCATTGTGGTGTCCTTTGACGGTGGAAACCACCATAAAAGTGAGAGAACAAGAACATCCCCGGTCTATTCAACAACTACCAAAAGGGAAAATCCATAGAGTACAATTGGAAGATCAGATAATTGGTAGAATACTACTTTATGTGGACCAAAATTGGTTTCCAAGTAAACAGGAGAGAGACAATGAGTCACCAGCTTTATCTGTTTTAATTAAAGAATGGACGAAGCTCTACCTCAGTGAAGATGGTATCCTGTATCGTGAAGGAGGACAAATCCAGCAGTTGGTACTACCCAGAGTATTCCGATGAGAAAGAACTCCATGAAAACACGAGACACCTAGGAGTGGAAAGGACAACCAGCTTGATCCGTGAACGCTTCTTCTGGCCGTACATACAGAGAGATATTGAGAGGTACGTGACCAGGGAGTGAGGGTGTCTGAAAGATAAACGTCCCAACGCATCAACCTGGGCACCTATGGGCAATATACAAACCACGTATAGGTTTGAGATGGTCTCAAAAGACTTTCTACATCTCGAGATGTGCAAGTGTGGTTACGAATACATCTTGGTGGTGATGGACCTTTTCACTCGATTTGCGCAAGCATATGCCACCACCAATAAATCAAATCGAACAGCGGCAGAGAAGATCTTCATTGATATTGCTTTGAGGTTTTGTTCCCTACAAGGTTACACCATGACCAAGGAAGAGAATTTGAGAACCAGCTCTTTGCCAAGCTAAGAAAGTACTGTAGAATTCAGAGATCCCACACAACGCCCTATCATCCATGGGGTAATGGACAAGTGGAATGTTTTAACCCGAACATTTTCGATGTTGCGCGCTTTAACAGCTGACTAGAAGAAAGACTGGAAGAGTTCTCTGTCAAAAGTGGTACATGCCTATAACTGTACAAAGAGCGATGCAACGGGTTACTCGCCCTTTTTCCTATTGTATGGACGATCGCCAAGACTGCCAATCGACATCATGTTCGATACTCCAGTGTCAGAGACTTATAGAACGTATCCGGAGTACGTTCGGAAATTGAAGGAACGGATGGCAGAGGCATACAACATAGTGTCCAAAGTGGGTACGGAAGGACAGAGCAAGAGTAAGAAGTACTATGATCGAAAATGTTATGGAGCAGAATTGGCACCAGGAAGCCGGGTGCTAGTTAAGAACGTACGTGAGAAAGGCAGTCAAGGAAAACTTTGTTCATACTGGGAAGACTAGGTGTATGTGGTCGTAAGGAGGAAAGCTGATGACGTCCACTGATAGTGACAGTTAGTTAGCTAGCTGCTAGTGGTCGTAACCGTGGATACCTAAGGTCCTGTATTGCCTGCACATGAGGTAAGTGGCATAATGAATCAAAAATACTATACTACATTTCTAATTGTAGGTATTTGCTAATATTATTATTATTACACCTACTACATATTGGGATAGGATCTTGGAGATGGGAATACCCCTTTAATGAATTAGCCTGCTTTCCATATATGGCAATAAGGTCACATGGTTAGACCAAATTGCCAAGGTCCTGAGCTTAGTGCTGTGTGGTGAGAGCGGAGGAGACTGTGTGGTGTCTGGCTTGCAAAAAGCTGAGGAACAGTTATGGAAGCCAAGATATCTGGTGTATAGGAGACCACAGTCGCAGCTGCAATCAGCTGTGTGATAAGGAATGTACAGATAAGCAGAAGCTGGAACTCAGGAATCACTGCACCATTTGTGTATCTGCGTTGAAATAGAAACTCTGCTGAATCTTCTGTCTGGATTTACCTGTGTTTGTTTGCCAGAAGTAAAGTTTACCAATAACCTATCCGTGTCTCTGTTTTTCTGGTCTATTGGGTGCACAACATACCATCATACCAGGAAACAGAAGTTAATACAGTGCACCCTGGCGTCACAAACTACATTTTATTTTACTTTTATTCCTGCCTTTGTGTCACCCCAGGCCTGGATGCCACAAACAATAATCTGTGTCTGAGAGCAGGAGGGAGGTTCCCTGGTTAGGGACAATTAGCATACAGCACCTCCTGTCCCAGGCCAGTAGGGTGAGCTGGCTGCCCCTATAAAAGCTGGAACTGGGGGCAGGGTTAGTGAGAACTGGACGACCTAGCTCAGGAGTGAGACTAGTCCCAGAGAAGGAGGGACAGTTAAGCTCTAGCTGAGGAGGTCGTGAGGCAGTGGAGAAGCCACGGGCCAGGGACGTACGGCGCGGAGAGCCTGTCCTGGCAGACAGAGAACCATCTAACCTGACATTGGGGTCTGAGGTTGTGAAGACTCTAAGTCCCACAGCAGAGAACCAATCCACGAGGGATTTCATGTCTTTTGGCCTAAAAAAAAAGCCCGGAGGCTCTGCCACAACAGAAGGGACCAGCAAGGCCAAAGGTAAAAGGAACCCAAGTTGCAAGCCATACGGGTGAGAATACACGGCACGCTCAGGAACGTGGGCTATTATACCACGAAGAGGGGAATAGTCAGATAGCAGAGAGAGTACGGTAGGCCTACACACTCACCCTGACTAGAGGGGCATCCCGAGTGTTCTCAGATATCCAGGCCCCCTTCTAGCCGGTACTGTTGTTGGGTCATTATCATCTGTTACAATAAAGACCCTTAACTGTTTAAGTGGACTCTGCATACTGACTATCGCGGCCGGAACTATCACCCCCAACATCCCCCTACACTGCCCTAGGGCTACACTCCTCCCGTGGGGAGTTATCCTACCCTTGAGCTGCACACCAACACCAGCCTCAGCGGTCTGCCTAGCAGCGGCAGTTATCCCTGACCGCAATCCACGGGTGGCGTAGTCGGATATTCACAAATCTATAAATAGGCTGCCACAACATTGGTCTGACCGCCCTGAGCCACGGGACCGGGTTGCCACTACTACCCCCATCAGCACCGTACACCAGAAGACCCGGTTTCGAGTACCCCACGGCCCAGGGGGCGAGTCACCTTAGTGAAGTGATAATACCCACACACCACATGTGTATGACCTATGGCAGATTAGTGCATTACTGGCATTGCATGAATTTTGGCGTCCAAGATCAGGATCCTGCTAAATAAAAGGTGCACAAGAAGCCCCTGCCATTGTAACTGCAGAGCTTAATGAACTGTACATGTGCTAATGGCTGCCGTGAAGACAAGCACAGCACCAGAGTGAAGTCCCGCCTTCATCGTACGTCAGCCAATTGCAGCACAGCACACCAAATAAGGGGAAGTCCAGCCTCATACACAGGATTACAGCAGCATCAGTGCAGTAATCTAGAACCAGATCATAGTAAGGCTATGTGCTCTGGATTTTTCCTGAGCGTTTCTGCATCTCCCTGGAAAAAAAAAACACATGCAGGTTTTACATGTGTTTTTTCAACCAGGGTTAAGCGTTTTTGTCACGCGCTTTGCACATGCGATTTCGCATGCGGGTTGTCAAGTGCTTTTCCAAGCGATTTTAGCATCACTTGGATAATGCTTGACAACTTGGTCACACTATATAAATCCATGCAATTGGCATCGATCTATATAGTGTGACCAAGTTAATAGTTAAAAAAAAGAATAACAAGCGGAGAGATGGATTCACTGCACCACCTCTGCTCTATCAAATTAATTCACTTTCAGAGCAAGTGCTCCCAGATCAACGGTGGTGCATCACCAAGTGAGTAATCATTAAATTGAAAAGAATAAAGGTAGCACTCACCGATCTGTCTGAAAATATCCTTTATTGCTGCCAACAATGCATGCTGGCCAGCGGCATGGGACGGAGACCCCGAGGGGTGTGCAGGGGAGTGGGACTGAGTACGACGACTGTTTCGCTGCCTTCCGGCGCTTCAACGGGTCCCAGGACCATGTAAAGGACAGATCGGTGAGTGCTACCTTTATTCTTTAATTCAATTTAAAAAAAATAATAAAAATGGTACAAAATTAAAAAAAAAAAATGATACTCCCCTTCTGATGGCCTGCAGTCTTCTTTCGGTGCGTCCTGGCTCCCCTGCGGCTCGCGGTGGTGTAAAAGGACCTTTCAGGACGTCATTTAGTCATGTGACAGGTAACGCGACTGCCGACATCGGCGGTCGCGTGACCTGTCAGATGACTAAATGACATCATGGGAGGTCCTTTTACACCACCGCGAGCCATCGGGATGCCAGGACGCATCGGAGAGAAGACCGATGGCCATCAGAAGGTAAGTATAATGTTCATTTTTTATTTTAAATTCTTATTATTTTTTTTTTTTTTTTTTTTTTACAGGTACTATGGTACCCGGGTCTGGAGGAGTGTGTCCTCTTCTCCAGACCCGGGTACCATCCGCACATTGAATTGCAGAATATCCGCATGTGCACATGTAGTCATGCGGATATTAAGCGATTCAGTGCAAGTCAATGGCGGTGAAAACACCGCGATTATGCAAAATTAATGGTAGTGCTGCGGATTTTTCTGCAATGATAAAACGCAGCGGAAATTTCCGCAGCATGTGCACAGCACATGTGTATTATCATTGGGGAACAATGCAGACTTTCTACCAAGCGTTTAAGTGTTAACGTGGTGGAATTGCCGCTGCGGAAACGCTTGAAAAACGCATCGTGGGCACACAGCCTAAAAGGCACAGCACCCCTGGAAGAGGGTAATCAAACTGTACCTGCATCTGACTATAATAGACTGCACAAAATGTCTAAGGATAAAAAGTGTGATCTGTCCAGCAATAGTGGAGCTTACAGCATGGCTCATGTGACGCCCAGCTGCACTTGGTATCACAGATCCTAGAAGAGTGCATGGATGGATTCCTCCACAAGAGGCCCCCATAAACATTCACACATCTCCACCTTCCACCTCAGATCAGCAGAGGGAGCCCGTTAGGGATATAAATAGGGAAGGTGGAGCTAGGTAGTTCAGTCTAGCCAGAACAGAGTTCCTGCTCACAGCCAGAGAGGGACAGAGTTCTCAGGTTCTTGCAGAAGTCTGTCTGCAGAGGTAAGCCCAGTTTAGACTCAGTTGTAGCTCAGAATAGGGAGCTTTAGGTGTGCCGGCGCCATAAGATCGGTGAAGAGCGGCAAGCTGCCGTTAGTGTGAGTAGCCTAGTGAGGGCCCGAGTGTGGCCGAAGGCGAGAGGAAAGTGAGTAGCAGCGGGGGCAGAGGAGCTTACCCAGCTCACCCCAAAACATATACCGGACACCGGGTCCGAGATTACCGGGATCTCTACGACCCAGTAAGGCATAACCAGAATCCCTGGAGAACTACAGGTCCCAGGTTCACCAGAGAGCTGATACGTAACCGAGCCGGGAGACACATAGGCCCCGCAAGCTTAGGAGCATGTACTCCAAGAAAAGGCCCTACCACAACGTCAGCCTGTGCAGGACAGAGATAAAGTCAGGCCTAGCTCCAGGCAGGTCAGAAACTTACGCAGATGCAAGAAACAGGAGGCCCTACACCCGCTCATTGGGGAGGATCCTGATATGCACCCTTCACCCTACAGTGCTCCGGGACGTGCCTGAATTTCCACCAGTAAAAGATACTGAAGTGACTACAGTGTCCGTCCCCGTTCTTGCTCTGACCCGGCTGGGTCTCGCCTGTCCTGCATCCCCCTCTCCGTACGCTGCCCTGAGGCCTAGCTCCACCTGTGGGGAGCTATACCATCGAGCTGCCTTATCACCGGCCTCAGTGGATTGCCGCAGCGCTGGTGATTCTCACCAGAAACCACAAGTGGCGTCACGAACTTTCATAAAATTAATGAACAATCCCCTTTGTAAAGCTGACCCCAGGGTACGGGCCTGGGAGCCAACCACCGCGACATCCCCAAAGGCCAGGCAAATGCCCGGGTACCGAGTCGTCCCCATCCCCTGGGCTAGTCATCTTTCCTGGCGTCACGAACAGGATTGCGTGCCCGCTGCAACTACGGAGTGTTATGCCCATTGCCACCGGGTACTGTGCGCCTTTAATCAGAAACTGTGTGTTTTGACTGTGGTGAAGATTGCCGCAATTGTTGGGCCGCCGAGCGAGAAGAAGGGCGTAACCGCGGGAAACTTAGGGGCGTACCTGCAAAAGAGCGCGAAGCCACGGACACGCCCCATGCCTCGACGTCAAACCAAGAAGCGCCAGGTCCTGTAAGGAGCGTTGCTGAATGCTCTGACGTAAAATGCAAGCGACGCAAGGTCCTGAAAGAGACCGTCACCTGCGGAGCTGCGGCCTACCGGAAGAAAAGAAAAAGAAGGTAAGCCACGGTTCGCTAGGGGGGCGCCAAAATGTCCGACGAACAGCACAACGCCTGAATACCGGTTAACGGCCCTGATGTTCAACCCGCGCCCGACGCCGGGCAGGCCGAGGCGGCCGGTCCACCAGCAGCGCATGTAACCCCTGTCATTCCCATAACTCTACCGTACATTCCTGGAGCAAAGTGGCTCCCCCAGTATAACGGCAAACCAGATACCCTGTCTGGATTCAAACGGAAGATATGCGGTATCCTGGATATGTACGCTATGACAGGCAAGCAAAGGGCCGCTGTTGTATTAGGACAACTGACTGGAGCTGCGGAATGGGAAGTGGAAACATGGTCAGCCGCAGACCAGGAGTCAGTGTCCGCAATCTTTAAAAAATTACAGACTGTTTTTGAGGATCATACTGAGGCGGACCTCCGGATGAGGTTCTACAACTGTTCCCAACAGCCGGAGGACAATGTTCGGGACTATGCCTGGCGTCCACAAGGGGCCCTGCGGGCTCTGAAACAGGTTAGTCCGTCCAGCATCGAAAATGAAAACAAAATGCTTTAGGAACAGTTTGTCCGGGGACTGAGGTCTCCAGAGGAGAGCAGGACTGTACGTTGGTGGTCCTTAGATCATCCAGATGCCACCTTTGACAATCTTAAGGACTTGGCTATAAAAGGACTGCAGCCCCTGGAAACAAATGCCATCCAATGTTACCAGGGTGAGGCTACCCCAGTGTATGCTACACCCACCTTTTCCCCAGTGGCCGCTGAAGCCAAGGTTCCAGCAACGTCCCCTAGAGAGCTGGACAGTCTGCGCTCTGAAGTGCGCCAGTTGAGCAAAACCCTGACCACTGTGCTGAGTGCTCTGCAGCTGCGGACGGAGCCCGAGGAAGGAGGGAAAATCCGGTTAGCCGATAGCCCTGAGGATGTCCCCTGGATGCGAAGGAGGAGGAGGACAACACCACCCCCTACGAGGATCAGCGACCAGCGCCGTCCACAGAAGGACACTACCTGCTACCGCTGCCTCAGGACCGGACACACCGCCCAGAATTGTCCTTTAAACGAGAAAACCCTGGGGCCGAGGGCCGACACCGAGGAGTAAATTCCAGAGGCCATTCAGACTGGTACAACAGGTTCGTCGGAGGAAGACCTTTCCTGTCCATTGTGCTGGAGGGCATCCCGACGCACGCTCTGCTGGACACAGGATCTCAGGTAACCATAATGCCTGACGTCCTCTACAAGAGGTTCTGGTCCATGGACGACCTAAGTCCGCCAGCTCCAAATCTTTCTGTTTATGCCTCAAATGGACTCCCCCTTAACCTAATCGGGGTTAAGAATGTGACTGTAAAGGTGGGGAGACTGGAGCTGAAGGACCAGGGGTTAATTGTAGTAGAGACTAATCCTGATGACACCAATCCATATATGGTACTAGGCACTAACATTGTTGGTAACTGGGAGAAGTTGTGTTCTTGCTCCAACAGATAGCTGACACTGCCAGACCAGGACAAAGAAGGGCGTTGCAGAAGGAGATCCGAGTCCTGATGTACCAACAGCAAGTAAGGTTAACAGACGGTGAAATCGATAATGTGCGAGTGACGGACCCCATACCCATTGTGATCCCCCCAATGAGTGAAATGCTTATCTGGTGTAGGGCTGCTATAGGTCTTAGAGCACAGACCCACGCTCTTAACCCGCCAGAGGAGTGGTAGATGTACTTAATGGGAGGGTGCCAGTCCGTCTTCTCAATTGTGGGGAAGATTTGGTCAGATTGCCACGTTATGCCACTGTTGCCAAATTACATGCTGTAAATAACTGAATTCACAAGGCGGAGTCCTTAACCTCACCAGACGAAGTGGAGGATAATGTCCCTGCAACCCAGATGGAGGATTGGTGTCAACAGCTCCATGTTGGGACAGACACCACTCCTGCCCATCAGAAACGGGGTGTACACCGGGTGGTTCAAGAATACGCGCAGGTGTTCAGTAAACATCCACTTGACTTTGGGAGGATTAAGGGGGTTCAACATCATATCCCCACAGGCAACCATCCCCCAATCAAAGAACGTTACAGGCCTATACCACCAGCTCACTACCAGAAGCCTAAGGAAATGTTGCACGACATGAGAAAGGTGGGGGGTAGTAAGGGATAGTTGTAGTCCCTAGGCAGCTCCCCTAGTGCTAGTTAGGAAAAAGGACGGGAGCATGAGAATGTGTGTAGATTACCGAAAAGTAAATCGCATTACACATAAAGATGCATACCCTTTACCACGCATAGAGGAGTCCCTAGCTGCCTTAAAGTCTGCAAATTACTTTTCCACCCTTGACCTCACTAGTGGGTACTGGCAAGTAGATGTGGCTGTGGAGGATCGGGAGAAGACGGCCTTCACCACCCCGATGGGACTCTGCGAGTTCAATAGTATGCCGTTTGGACTCTGCAATGCCCCTGGAACATTCCAGAGATTGATGGAGTGCTGCCTGGGACACCGCAACTTCGAGACTGTTACTTTACCTGGACGACGTGATAGTGTACTCCAAAACGTATGAGGACCACTTGAAGCACCTGGCAGAGGTATTTGAATCACTGTCCCATACGGGATGAAGTTGAAGCCCTCAAAGTGCCTCCTGCTCAATAGAAAGGTACAGTACCTGGGGCACATTGTCAGTCCAGAAGGGGTAGCACCAGACCCGGAGAAGGTCACTGCCATCCAGAAGTGGCCGGAGCCGAAGAACCTCAAGGAGAGGTGCGTCAGGTCTTGGGACTAGTAGGATACTACCGGAGGTTTGTAAAAGACTACACCAAGAAAGCAGCTCCTCTGCAAGACCTCCTGGTAGGGCAGTCCCCCAAAGGCAGAAATCCCCCATTCCACTGGGGTAAGGAGCAAGCCGAGTCGTTTCAGGAGACAGGCGATGAGATCCTAGCCTACCCTGACTACAGCCAACCGTTCCTGCTGTATACTGATGCCAGCAACGAAGGGCTGGGCGCTGTCCTAAGTCAGAAGCAGAATGGCCAAGAGAAAGTGATCGCATACGCAAGCAGGAAGCTCCGCCCGACCGAGAGGAACCCAGAGAACTATAGCAGCTTCAAGTTGGAGTTGCTGGCCTTGGTCTGGGCCATCACTGAAAGGTTCAAGCACTATCTAGCCTCCAGTAAGTTCACTGCCTTCACTGATAGCAACCTCTTGACCCATCTTGAAACGGCTAAGCTAGGGGCACTGGAACAACGATGGATGGCTCGGCTGTCAAACTACCAATTTACAATTAAATACCGGGCGGGCCGCAAGAACGCCGATGCCCTGTCCAGGATGCCTTACCAGTCAGACACAGAAGAAGTGGATGACCTGGAAGAGATTGAGCTACCTGCCTTTCACCGGAATGGGATGATCCATGAGCAACGAGCCTCCAGGAGGCAGCGTGGAAAGACCTTAAACCCCCTACCTCACCACAGCTGGAAGGAGACCCAGGACAGTGACCCAGTTGTCAGCCGTATTAAAGAACTGATAACTCAAGAAGGTTCCTCCCTGGAAAAAGATGCGTCTCTGCAAGCAAAGCAGCTGTGGAATGAGAGAAACCGGCTGTTTTTCTTCCATGAGAAGCTGCGCCGGAGGTACGTCAATCCAAAAACCCATGAGATGGTATGGCAGATAGTGGTCCCCAAGACAGACATCCAAATGGTGTTGGAGGCCTACCACGATCAGGCGGGACACTTTTGCTGGAAGAAGCTAGAGACCCTGCTGAAGTGTCGATTCTACTGGGTAGGAATGCGCAGCTCCACTGAGCGGTGGTGCCGCGACTGTGGACCCTGTAGCCTCAGAAGAAAAGACTACAGCGGCCAGAAGGCACCCCTGCAACCAATCAAGACAACTCGACCTCTGGAGATCGTGGCCCTGGACCATGTCAAGCTGTCACCCAGCAGGTCAGGATACTCTTATGCTCTGACCATGGTGGATCACTACTCGTGTTTCCTGGTGGTCTCCCCTGTCAAAGACCTGACGGCAGAGACAGAAGCAAAGACGTTCCAAGCGTATTTCTGTAGACCCCATGGTTATCCTGAGCAGGTGCTGACGGACCAAGGCCCTGCCTTTGAGGCTGAGTTGTTCAAAGAGTTCTGCCATTTGTACGGTTGTAAAAAGATCAGAACTACACCGTACCACCCACAAACCAACGGTCTCTGCGAAAAGATGAACAACATCATCGACCTGTTAAAGACCATACCACTTGAGGAGAGAAACCAGTGGCCAGACCTACTGCCCAACCTAGTAGATCTGTATAATCATATACCAGTAAGTTCCACCAATTGCACTCTGGCATATCTCATGCGGGCGAGGCCAGGAAAGCTGCCCATGGATCTGGAGCTTGGTGTTGTTGAACCTGAAGCTGATATGACCACTGAGGACTGGGACACGACCAGACAGGAGCAGTACAGGAGGGTACAGGCCCGTGTCGAGGACGGTCTCACTCGGGTGAGAGTAAAGCAGGAGGCGCACTACAACAAAAGCACGCCCGCAGAGCCCTTCACACCTGGTGAAGTAGTATTGAAAAGGAAAAGACGAAATCACAAACTTGACGACCAGTGGGAAAAAGAACCCTACACTGTGTTGAATTCAAAATTTGATAATAAGAAGACCTGCTTAATCAGTCGAGATGGAGGAAGAATGTCTGCAACAGTGTCCAGGGACCACCTAAAGTTGTGTCCAGACCTACTAAAACCCCAAGAAGGAGTGCCTCTCACTGTACCGGAGAAGCCTGAAGAAGCAGTGATACATACTGATTTAGGAGACTTCCCGGCAGATTGGCCTCAAATAGGAGGAGCAGTAATCATTCCAACACTCCAATTCTTCGAACAGCCAAAAAACCCTCCACAGCAAGTTGAACCTGTAAGTGCTGCAGAAGAACCAGCTCAAGAAGGATCCCCGGTAGGAGCAGAGCAAAAGGGCCCAGCCAATGGTGAACTTGCCAGTCCCAGAGAGAGGTTAAGGCAGTTTTACAACTTAGTCACACGAAGAACTAGTAGGGTAACTGATAATCCAGACTCTGTTACCACACAGACCACCGCACTACGCAGATCAACACGTAGTACAAGAGGTAAACTCCCTGTCAGATACACTGAGTGAGATAGTTACCCCTAGGGTATTGTGTATTATTGTACTGAATTATTGTGTGTTTTCATGCATATGTATATTACTTTGTGTTTTGCCTAATGACTTCCTTTATTGTTTGCATATAGGACTGCGTGGCTGAGGACTATGTGCAGCCCAAAAACTGCTTTTTGTATATAATTGTACTCCCTGGAATGCCCTTTTAGGTGACTTCAGAAGCAAAACCTGTCTGGAGTGACTCTCCTGGAGGTCCAACACGGGATCTCCAGGCCCTGCAGCCACCCCAAGGCCTACGTTGAGGGTTTGGGACAGGTCCCTCAAACCACCAAGTACTCTACCCTGTGAGATGGACATCCTGTCTGGGAACCTCACCATAAGAGACTTGAATTCTGAGGATGCTTTGTATTTGTTTATGCAACGTTTAAGAAAGGTGCCTCCCATAAAGGAAAGATTGTTATTGTTATTGTTCATGTTTTACTATTGTTGTTTTATAAAATGTACTTCAGCCCGGGAGTGCTGAGCTTGGCTAGAGGAGAATGTGACACCCAGCTGCGCTTGGTATCACAGATCCTAGAAGAGTGCATGGATGGATTCCTCCACAAGAGGCCCCCATAAACATTCACACATCTCCACCTTCCACCTCAGACCAGCAGAGGGAGCCCGTTAGGGATATAAATAGGGAAGGTGGAGCTACGTAGTTCAGTCTAGCCAGAACAGAGTTCCTGCTCACAGCCAGAGAGGGACAGAGTTCTCAGTTAGGTTCTTGCAGAAGTCTGTCTGCAGAGGTAAGCCCAGTCTAGACTCAGTTGTAGCTCAGAATAGGGAGCTTTAGGTGTGCCGGCGCCATAAGATCGGTGAAGAGCGGCAAGCTGCCGTTAGTGTGAGTTGCCTAGTGAGGGCCCAAGCGTGGCCGAAGGCGAGTGTAAAGTGAGTAGCATCTCAACATATACCGGACACTGGGTCCGAGCTTACCGGGATCTCTGCGAACCAGTAAGGCATAATCGGAATCCCTGGAGAACTACAGGTCCCAGGTTCACCAGAGAGCTGATATGTAACAGAGCCGGGAGACACACAGGCCCCGCAAGCTTAGGAGCATGTACTCCAAGAAAAGGCCCTACCACAACATCAGCCTGTGCAGTACAGAGATAAAGTTAGGCCTAGCTCCAGGCAGGTCAGAAACTTACTACGCAGATGCAAGAAACAGGAGGCCCTACACCTGCTCATTGGGGAGGATCCTGATATGCACCCTTCACCCTACAGTGCTCTGGGACGTGCCTAAATTTCCACCAGTAAAAGGTACTGAAGTGACTACCGTGTCCGTCCCCGTTCTTGCTCTGACCCGGCTGGGTTTCGCCTGTCCTGCATTCCCCTCTCCGTACGCTGCCCTGAGGGCTAGCTCCACCTGTGGGGAGCTATACCATCGAGCTGCCTTATCACTGGCCTCAGTGGACTGCCGCAGCGCTGGTGATTCTCACCACAAAAAAACCCCAGGTGGCGTCACGAACTTTCATAAAATTAACGAACAATCCCCTTTTTAAAGCTGACTCCAGGGTACGGGCCCGGGAGCCGACCACCGCGACATCCCCAAAGGCCAGGCAAAGGCCCGGGTACCTAGTCGTCCCCATCCCCTGGGCTAGTCACTCACACAATGCCTCTAACTATGCAATATTATTTTGGAGCACCATGGCTCCCAAGCTATAAAGGGGATGCCCATGAACTAAGTGACTTTAGAGAAAAGATGCAAGCTATGTTCAGACTTTATCCAGTGTCCACAGAGCAGAAGGTGGAAATATTAATTGGGCAATTGAGTGGAGCATCTCTAAGGGAGGTGAAACCCTGGCCCCATACTGAGAAAAGAACTGTGCAACTAATCTTTGAGAGACTGAATGTCACTTTTGATACCAGAACTGTCTCAGAATTATAAATGCAATTCTTTAGCAGGAAACAGTAGCTTGATGAGTGACTCAGAGACTTTGCTGCAAGAAGCACTGCATGTTATACATCAGTTGGACCCTCATGAAGTGATGAATGCAGATAACGCCCCAAAAAAACTGTTTGTAGAGGGGGCAAGAACAGAGTTTATCAAAACTCAACTGAGAATACTATCCCTGCAAAACCCAAACAGCTCATTCTTAGATTTCAAGGAGATGGCCATTAAAGTCCTGGGACTAGAAGCATATTCCAGCCAAGCTCCCACTTGCAGTAGCCCATGTGACCAGCCTAAGAATCAAATGAGTGCTATCCCTAAAACTGAAATAGCACCACCAACTGGCCTCAAAGAAACTGTTACCAATTGTGTTCAAGCACAAACCCATGATGCTGCAGGTGACCTGCGTGAACAAGTGGTAGAACTCACCAAGAGACTGACAGCTATGTGTGAGGAGCCAAAAGATTTAAAGCAGCAGTAGCAGTACCGGCAACCTGGAAACTCCTGGTTTCACAGAGACAGAGGGCGCTATGACTCCAGAGAAAGCAGCTATGACAACACAGGCAGAGACAGCCTATGGATCAGTTTGACTTTCGAGGGAGGCCTATCTGCGGAAAGTGCCGGAGAAGTGGTCACATTGAATGGGGGTGCCAACTGTTAGACTGGAATGCCCCGAGGGGGGAGGACCAACCCTCGGGAGAAGAACGCTTAGGTCCAGATTGTGCAAAATGGGCCCCTAAATATATTTGCAGGTGTCCAGTAATCACCATTGAAATCAAAGGAATTCCTATCTCAGCTTTGCGCGACACTGTCTCACAAGTCGCCACCATTCAGTCCTCTTGCTATGAACTCTACTGGAAACCTGACCAGTTACTGCACCTTCCAAAAGCCTCCATAAATGTTATTGCCAGCAATGGACAAGCTGTTCCCCCAGCAAGGTTATTGGTAACCCACAAGAAAAATCGGCCAAGCGAAACTTCCAAGACAGGGCCTAATTGTTGTTGACATGCAGGATGATGGATTTCCTCCTGTTGTCCTGGGTATGAACGTTCTGCAAAACTGCCTGCAAGAGATACTGGATGTCCTAGAGCATGAACTGACTCTGGCCCAACCCACAGAAACAGGAGTGATCCAGAGGACCATCCGCGTACTGCATGGACATCAAAAGTTTGCTGATCCTGATGGAACTATCAATATGGCCCGAGTGGTGAGTAAACGTCCGATCTTTTTGCCTGCAGGTGCTGAGACAGTGGTTTAGTGCAAATCACGAATAGATCTACGAGGTCAAGACTATGATGTCCTGGTGGAACCGATCTCGCTGAATGGTGAAGGGTCAATTCTGACTGCCCGAAGTCTAGCTACAATAACCGGCGGAAGAGTCCCTATTCGTTTGCTGAACCTTAGTGATCAGCGGGTTAAGTTGAGAAAATACTGCGCTGTTGCCAAGCTGTCAAGAGTGTATGTCCAGGATATCCTAAGTCAAGAGGTGCTGAACTGCCAACAAAGTGCCGAGGCAGAGGTTAGCCCCGTGAAAACCTCTGAAATCTCATGGTGGAAAGAGATCCATGTGGGAGACCAGAACACCCCAGACGAGTGGAGAAGTGGAGTTCTAAAGGTCGTGAAAGAACACCATCAAGCCTTCAGTAAAAATCCCATGGACTTTGGGAAAGTGGAAGTCATCCAGCACACCATCCCCACTGGTTTGCACTTAGCTAGAAGGCAAAGACACCGGCCCATTCCTCCACCAATGTACCTGCCAGTGAAAAAGTTAATCCAGGACAAGAAAAGCACAGATGTTATCAGAGACATTCACGGTCCCTGGGCAGCACCAGTTGTCGTTGTGAGAAAGAAATATGGGAACATCCGTTTGTGTGGACTATAGAAAGCTGAATGGTGTCACCCATAAAGACGCCTACTCCATGCCACGTATTGAGGAATCCTTCACCACTTTAAAGTCGACTGCATTCTTCCCAACATTGGACTTGACCAATGGGTATTGGAAAGTACCTGTAGCCCCAGAAGACAGAGCGAAAACAGCTTTCACGACGCCTATGGGTCTGTTTTCAACTAAATTTTATGCCATTTGGGCTGTGCGATGCCCTAGGAACTTTCCAAAGGCTAATGGAATACTGTCTAGGTCACAAAAACAGACTGTCCTGATTTACCTAGACAATGTGATTGTGTTTTCCAGAACATATGAAAAACACTTTGAGCACCTGTCAGATGTCTTCAAGACTCCCACTAGCTATGGTTTAAAAGTCAAGCCCTCTAAATGTCACCTATTGAAACCAAAAGTGCAGTATCTAGGCCACGTAGTGAGTTCTGAAGGAGTTTTCCTGATCCCGAAAAGATCGCTGTTGTCCAGAAATGGCCTGTCTCTACTACTGTCCGAGAAGTCTGAAGTTTCTTAGGATTTGCAGGATACCACCGCCGCTTCATCAAAAAGTTCACCCCGATTGCTGCACCCCTGCAAGAACTATTGAGAGGTCAGTCCGCACATCAGACAAGGAGTCAATTGATCACCTGGACTGAAGAGCTAGATGTTTTTTTCCATCACCTAAAGAAAATGTTGACAGAAGCTCCTCTCCTAGCCTACCCTGACTACAACTGTCCACTTCACCTTTATACTGATGCAAGTAAGAAAGGATTATGTGCTGTCCTTGCACAAGTTCAAGATGGTAAGGAGAAGGTAATTGCCTGTGCGAGCCTTTCCCTTAGACCAACAGAGCGAAATCCAGAGAACTATACTAACTTCAAACTAGAGTTCCTCGCATTAGTATGGGCAGTGACAGAGAAGTTCAGAGACTACTTGAAGGCTACTCCTTTCATAGCCTTCACAGACAACTATCCATTGGCACACCTGAACATGGCCCGACTGGGAGCCCTAGAACAGAGATGGGCATTATGACTGGCAAATTACCAATTTACTATGAAATGCAGAGCAGGAAAATCTAACACAAATGCTGACGCATTGTCTCTTCTTCCTACCTGTACAGAGCCTGAAGATGATGATTGGGAAGAAGTGGAGATGCCAGTTTTCCACAAACTTGCCTATAAAAAGAAAGAGCCCGTGTGTTAGGATAAAGGCTGAAGATTTCGTCTTATCAGCAAGATCAACAGTTGCAAACTGACAGAGTTCAATGGATCCAAATCCAGGAAGAGAGTGCTGAATACTCTAAAATACATCCTCAGTACCAAAAACGGACTCTATAGACATCAGGGCAGCTACAACTCCAGAGACCTTAAGTTCAACAGACTTTTGAAACAGTGGAAATGGCTATTCACTGAAGAAGGACTGCTGGTTCGAAGAACCATTGATCAAGCTACCCATGAGCGAGTAATCCAGATCGTCATACCAAGGCAAGATGCCAGCATTGTCTTAGAAGCCTACGATAACCAATCTGGACATTTTGGTTGCCGCAAAACTGAGGCTAACACCCGAAAGAGATACTATTGGGTCGGAATGAGAAATGACATAGAAAAATGGTGTCGTTAATGTACCGTTTGTACCTTGAGACGTGGAGAAAGCTCTCACCAAAAAAACCTCTGCATCCAATTGTCACTCACAAGCCATTGGAGTTTGTTGCATTGGATCACGTGAAACTACAGCCTAGTGCAACTGGTGTCTCCTACACCTTGACTATCATCGACCATTATACAAAATTTGCTGTGGCAGTGCCAGTAAAAGACCTTACAGCGAAAACAGCTAAAATCTTCTGCAAGACTTTCGTACCTTATGGATATCCAGAAAAGATCCTAACTGATAGAGGTGCTGTATTTGAATCTGAACTGTTCCAAGAACTGTGTACACTCTACGGCTGTAAGAAATTGAGGAAACCGGAGAACCTGGAGGAAACCCACGCAAACACGGGGAGAACATACAAACTCCTTGCAGATGTTGTCCTTGGTGGGATTTGAACCCAGGACCCCAGCGCTGCAAGGCTGCAGTGCTAACCACTGCGCCACCGTGCCGCCCACATAATACTTCGCTGTTTGCATTTTATGTGTGTCTCTCCTTATAGGTTGTCCTAAAACACAGTAAGACATTTCAGATGCATGAGGACATGCATGTTTTTAAAGTGGGTGAATATGTAGTGCCCCAAGGTTGTATGTGTACTTAGTGCTGTGTGCTGAGAGAGGAAGAGACTGTGTGGTGTCTGGTCTTGCCTGTAAGAAGCTGAGGAACAGGTATGGAAGCCAAGATATCTGGTGTATGAGAGACCACAGTTGGAGCTGCACTCAGCTGTGTGATAAAGAATGTACAGATAAGCAGAAGCTAGGACTCAGAAATCACTGCACCATTTGTGTATCTGTATTATCATACTGGAAAGTAACTGTGCTTGCTGCATTGAAATAGAAACTCTGCTGAATCATCTTTCTGGATTTACCTGTACAACTCCTGGCAAAAATTATGGAATCACCGGGCTCGGAGGATGTTTATTCAGTTTAATGTTGTTGAGAAAAAGCAGATCACAGACATGGCACAAAACTAAAGTCATTTCAAATGGCAACTTTATGGCTTTAAGAAACACTAAAAGAAATCAAGAAAAAAAGTGGTACTCAGTAAGGGTAATTTTTTTCAGACCAAGCAGAGGGAAAAAATTATGAAATCACTAAATTCTGAGGAAAAAATTATGGAATCACCCTGTAAATTTCCATTTCCAAAACCAACACCTGCATCAAATTAGATCTGCTCGTTAGTCTGCATCTAAAAAGGAGTGATCACACTTTGGAGAGCTGTTGCACAAAGTGGACTGACATGAATCATGACTCCAACATGAGAGATGTCAATTGAAACAAAGGAGAGGATTATCAAACTCTTAAAAGAAGGTAAATCATCACGCAATGTTGCAAAAGATGTTGGTTGTTCACAGTCAGCTGTGTCTAAAATCTGGACCAAATACAAACAACATGGGAAGGTTGTTAAAGGCAAACATACTGGTAGACCAAGGAAGACATCAAAGCATCAAGACCGGAAACTTAAAGCAATAGGTCTCCAAAACAGGAAATGCACAACAAAACAAATGAAGAACAAATGGGAGGAAACTGGAGTCAATGTCTGTGACCGAATTGCAAGAAAGCGCCTAAAGGAAATGGGATTTATATACAGAAAAGCTAAACAAAAGCCATCATTAACACCTAAACAGAAAAAAACAAGGTTACAATGGGTTAAGGAAAAGCAATCGTGGACTGTGGATGACTGGATGAAAGTCATATTCAATGATGAATCGCGAATCTGCATTGGGCAAGGTGATGATGCTGGAACTTTTATTTGGTGCCGTTCCAATGAGATTTATAAAGATGACTGCATGAAGAGAACAGGCAAATTTCCACAGTCATTGATGATATGGGGCTGCATGTCAGGTAAAGGCACTGGGGAGAAGGCTGTCATTACATCTTCAATAAATACATTGATATTTTGGATTGTTTTCTTATCCCATCAATAGAAAGGATGTTTGGGGATGATGACAACATTTTTCAAGATGATAATGCATCCTGCCAGAGAGCAAAAACTGTGAAAACATTCCTTGAAAAAAGACACATAAGGTCAATGTCATGACCTGCAAATAGTCCAGATCTCAATCCAATTGAAAATCTTTGGTGGAAGTTGAAGAAAATGGTCCATGACAAGGCTCCAACCTGCAAAGCTGATCTGGCAACAGCAATCAGAGAAAATTGGAGCCAGATTGATGAAGAGTACTGTTTGTCACTCATTAAGTCCATGCCTCAGAGACTGCAAGCTGTTATTAAAGCCAGAGGTGGTGCAACAAAATAATAGTGATGTATTGGAGAGTTCTTTTGTGTGTTTGTTTTTCATGATTCCATAATTTTTTCCCTCTGCTTGGTCTGAAAAAAATTACCCTTACTGAGTACCACATTTTTTTTCTTGATTTCCTTTAGTGTTTCTTAAAGCCATAAAGTTGCCATTTGAAATTACTTTAGTTTTGTGCCATGCCTGTGATCTGCTTTTTTTCAACAATATTAAACAACTGAATGAACATCCTCCGAGCCCGGTGATTCCATAATTTTTGCCAGGGGTTGTATTTGTTTGCAAGAAGTAAAGTTTATCAATAGCCCCTGTGTCTGTTTTTCTGGACTATCTGGTGCACAACATACCATCACACCAGGAAACAGAAGTTAATACAGTGCACCCTGGCGTCACTAACTAGATTTTATTTTACTTTTCTTCCTGCCTTAGTGAAGTGATAATACTATCACACAACCTGTGTGACCTATGGTATAGTAGTGCATCACTGGCATTACACATTACAGGCCTTGCTGCAAAAAAACAAAACTCCTTATCAGGCATATAAGTATTATATTCAATAACGCTGTTAGCTGTATTTAGTGTAGGGATAGCTGCTGGAGAAGGGCTTGTAGTGCATTACAGGCCTTTCTGTAGAAACCTAAAACCAACAGTCCTTAACAGGGCTACGTGTATTCTATTCAATACCACTGTTAACTGTACTATTTAGTGTAGGGATAGTTGCTGAGAAGGGCTCGTAGTGCATTACAGGTATTGCTGCGGAAACCTAAAACCAAAACTCCTTATCAGGCCTACACCTATTCTATTCAATGTTGTGAGGCATTGAGAGGGATCATATACAAGGGTCGTTATGTGTCCCCCAGGATGTGCATAGAAAAATACTGAAACCGCTGGAGAGCTTTGTAATTACAGCTACTGCTGTGGTTACATTGCAAATTAACAGAGCGTGGACTTGGTCAAGCTATCTGACCTGGTCAGATTTAGGAAAACCTGACATGGGCTTTTATTTTTGGAGAGATCTGTAGGATGGAAGTGGAATAAATCTCTCCCTCCAGTATGGGTTTTGGGAAAGGCTCATGTCCACGATTTGCATGTAAACTTAAATTTAAGATTTTGGTGTGCCAGTATTGGTCTTGCAAACCAGAGAGCAGGAGCTCTGTGCAAACCAGGTCTGTGTGAGACTGAAAACAGGTCCATGCCAGAGAGTGCAACACCATTGGCACACCCATGAGTGATACAGTGGTGCGGTCGCTCACAGCAGCGGATTAATACGGGCTGTTAATGATGATCCAACTGTGAACTGGAGGATAACGTTTGAGTTAATTTTGTAAGTTGCCAAAGTAAAGATGTTTAAGTTGAACTATCCTGGTTCAATGCCTCTTTACCGCACTGTTGTGAAAGCTGCTACGTTACAATATAAATACTGCTGTTAGCTGTATTTAGTGTAGAAATAGCTGCTGGAGAAGGGCTTGTAGTGCATTATAGGCTTACAGGCAGGGTTTATAGCCTTACAGTCCTTGCTGCAGAAACCCAAAACGCCTTATCAGGACTACATCTATTCTAGTTCCTATTTATACCGCTCTTAGCTGCATACCTAATTTAATATGTGCAAGACACGCGGTAAGGGATGGGGAAGTGGACATGCTGCTGATGGCTCAAGGGAAAGGCAGAGGCTGTGGACCAAGTGAAACCAGTGCCTTCTGTGGGACCACAACAAACCCGCTCATCTACGAGACCTAGCTTCTTGTCCCACTTTGCATCACTCTTGAAGCCAGAACAGTGTGAAAAGGTTGTTGGTTGGATAGCTTCCAGTATGTTTACCAGCACTATTCTGTCTTTCACAAGGTCCAGTTGTAGCACCCCGAGGACTCGGCTGCTACAGGGGTATTGCACCTCAAACCGGAGGTGTGGTATTCCACTCCCGGGTAAGGATGGAGTGTGGGATTGAGCTCAGTTAGCTGCATGCACTACACTCACCCCATTTCCGGGGGACAGAACAACGGTACTCCCACTAGGTAGATGTGCAGGTACGACAGCGTCTGTCCCTGGCTGGAGTGGGGAGGGGGGAGGAACATCCCAGTAGTGTAGGAGCAGACAGGGGAGGGACTCTGGGCATTGGTAGGAGCCCATTGGGTGCTAGTCACCTGGGCTCGGGTGTCAGAGGGAGTATAAAGGTGGGCACCATCTTGAGACAGGGCTGTTGAGTCTGAGGAGAAGCTGAGGGAGAGTTCAGCCAGAGAGGGCTGACAGGGAGCTGTGGCTCCGGCTGGGCCCAGCTCCAGGGCCAGGCCTGAAGCGCAGAGAGAGAGGAAGAGAAAAGGAACACCAAGAAAGGCCCAGAGACGAAAGAATAGAGGGAACCCTGAGATCCCACAAGTGAACTAAGACGGGTGAAGGGTTGGCAGAAAAGGGTACCGGATCCCAATCTGGCAGAGGCTAATCATCCTTAGCCAGGAACCGGAGGTCGTGGACAAGCTTTGGCGCGACCCCTCACCATATCCACCAGGAAGGCAGACCACGCATAGGGTCAGGGAAGCCGGGAAAGGTTTCGCCACCAAAAGACCCGAGGGAGCCGGACATAGGTGGGTCCCTGGTGAGGACGGCCCGTAGGAAGGAAGAGAGGGGAGCTCAGGACCACGCTCTGGAACTGCCTGGGAGTTGGCCGAGTCCCGCACCTGGTGGACGCAGCACGGCTCGGGTGGTCACTCTTGGCCGAAGTGACCGGAGCAACACCTGTGAGTAAAAGCCTTGAAACTGCACCACACGTCTCTGAGCTTCCTTGCTGCACCATCACTACTACTATCATCTTCATCTGCTGCCCTGAGGCCATACCCCTCCCGTTGGGGGTTATACCATCTACGCTGCACAAGCATATCACCGGCCTCAGCGGTCTGCCCTGCAGCGGCGGCCTCATAGCCGCAATCAACGGGTGGCGTAGTCGAACATTTTTAACATCTACTGCTAAACGCTGCCACTCAGTTTGACTCCCTGGGCACGGACCGGGTCACCGCCACGAGACTACTACTCCTATCTGATCCGGATCCGGGTAAGCTCCCCCGTGCGCGTGATGCCGCGCGACGCAGCAGGCCCAGGGGCCCGTCACAGTCTCACTAACCAAGAGTTTTGACCACATAATTCTCACCCTGATCCTCCTTCCCTCAACCATGGCGAGTCCCAGAAGATAAGTAATCCCATACTCGGCCACTCCATGGAGCTCTTTACATTTCCATTAATTGATTCTGGCATTTCTCCCTGCATGTTTCAAGAGGGACATGAAGAGATGGTGTGTAGCGATGCCCAAATATTTCAGCAGCCACAGTCAGCACAAGATGATGATGGGGAACGGCAATTAGTGTCTCAATAGGTATATGCTTTTGAGAGACAGTTGCCAATAAGTCATGTTAAGTCAACAAGTCAGGAGGAGAACCAGGGTGCAGAAGTGGAAGACGAGGTGCTGGATGTTAAAGTCACTGACCCAACCTGGGAAGGTGTCATGCAGAATGAGCACACAACACAGAGGGAGGGACCCGCAGCACCACAACAGGCAGTCAGAGGCAGTGGGGGTAACCAGAGAGAGAAGGTGGGCAACTGTTCCCCATAGCTCCCACAAGTGGCAAGATCCCAGGCCAAAGGTTAGGTGTTCCCCAGTCTGGCACTTTTTTACATAAAGTGCAGACAAGAAAATAGTCTTTTGCAACCTGTGCCATACCAACAATAGCAGGAGCCTGACCACCACCAGCATGCTCAAGTACATATCATCCAAGCACTCGACTAGATGGGCCAAACGCCTGGATCCACAATCAGTATCTGCAGGTGACACCACTGCCTCTTCTCCTGTGCTAAATGCTTGCCAATCCCCTGTCCAGGATGCAAGCGTGGAGCACTATGATATTTTGCATATGTGTTAACTGAAGTTCTATTACTGTATGTCTCATCTTGCGCATCTCTATACCTACTGTTATATTCATAACAAATATACCAGTTCTAGCTGTTAAATATAGTGATGAGCGAGCACTAAAAAGGCTCGGCTACTCGTTGTTCGGGTAGAGCAAATTGGAACGCTCAAGTGCTCGGTACGAGCAACGAGCCCAATGTAAGTCTGTGAAACTCGAGCATTTTTCCAGCAGCCCCCACCCCCGGCGGTCTGCAGAGGGCCTAAAAATTGCCCAAATCGATGGGAACAGTGCTCAAATTACATGGGAAGAACATGGGGAAGACCCCTGGAAGCATCTCTTACTCCCAGGTCACTGCTGCCAACAATGTTGTCAGAGTATTGCGCCACTTTTACGGACTCACAATAAAACATACAAAAACAAACCAAAATGGATTTTCTTCGGAAAAATGTTAAGGAACTTCCTTTCTAGGGTAATGACTTGTATATAAGGCAAAATAAATAACCAAAATCAAAAATGCTCCTCCATGCCTTAAGCTATGTTCACATGTAGCGTTTTTGATGCACTTTTGCATAGCTTTCAACGGTAAAAACTACGTTCAATGTAATTTTAACATTTTACTACCTTACCTTTCCATGTCGTGTGTGAGACATCAGACACATCCTGTTTAATTTATGAAGGAGGGACTCTGAAAGTCACAAACACTTTTTTTTATAGGGCCATCAGGCGACCCTTAATATTCTTAAAGGACCAGCAGTCTGCTATGCTTTGTTGTTCCCATTATTAAACAGTGGGTCTCCTATACTGTTATTGCGTATGCAGTGACTGTAAGGGCTGTCAAAAATTTGCACGCACCCCAATACCCCTTTGTAGAGACATAGAGGAGAGTCTCAGTAAAAAAATGTTCCCATTATAAAGGAGTGGGTCTCCATTAGTGGTAATGCCCATGCAGTGACTGCAAGGGCTGCCAAAATTTGGGAAAAACCCCAATAACAATTTAAAGACACATAGAGGTGAGCCACAGTAATGACATGTTCCCATTAAAAAGGAGCCGGTCTGCTATCCATTTATAGGGTATGAGTGAGTCCAACGGCTGCCAAAATTTGGGAAAAATACCAATAACAATTTAAAGACCCATAGAGGTGAGCCACAGTAACGACATGTTCCCATTAGAAAGGAGTGGGTCTCCCATACTGTTCTTGCGTATGCAGTGACTGCAACAGCTGCCAAAACTTTGGAGGCACTCCAATGCCCCTTGCAAGAGACGTAGATATGGTGGTGGAGGATGAGGTTGAGAAGGAGGAGGAGGACAAGAGCAAATAGACAAACTCAGGAAGCTTATACATCGGAATAGAGTTAGACCTCCCAAAAAAAAAGTCTCTGTATTTGAGTTTGTTATGCTGCTATCATTCGGTGGTGTTGAGAAGTCTGGCCCAATCCAGCCCTTGTTCATTTTTATAAGAGTCAGCCTGTCAGCATTTTCAGTTGACAGGCTGGTGTGCCTATCGGTTATAATTCCACCAGCGGCACTAAAAACCCGCTCTGACAAAACGCTAGCGGCAGGGCGGGCCAGGACCTCCAAGGCATAGAGAGCCAGTCCATGCCACGTGTCCAGCTTGGATACTCAATAATTATAAGGCACAGAGGAATCATGAAGGACGTTGGTATGGTCGGCAAGGTACTTCTTCAGCATCTTCAGTAATTTTCCCTCCTTGTGAGAGTATCCCGTGCCTCAGGGCCTGTGCAATGGGAGGGTTTGAGAAAACTGTCCCAGAATTTTGACAGTGTTCCCCTGCCATTGCTGGATTGCATTTGTCTCTCTCGCCTTTACTCCTTGGTTGTCCAACGAACTGTGACCTCTACCGCAAGCGTTTTCAGATGGGAATTTTTTTAATTCCGCAACAAGGGCCTTCTCGTACTGCCCCATTTTATTAGGCCTGTCTGGCATGGGAATAAGAGACACAAAGTTCTCCTTGTAGCATGAGTCTAGAAGTGTCACCAACCAGTAATGATGGTCACCCAAAATTTGGACAACACGAGGGTCACGGCAAAGGCAGCGTAACATAAACTCAGCCATGTGTGCCTGACTGCTAACAGGCAAGACTTCTGTGTCCTCACCAAGAGGACAACTGACCATGCTCTCATCCTCCTCCTCCCCTTCCCTGTCCTCGGGCCATCCATGCTGAACAGACGGTATGACAGTTGTGCAGGTAGTACTCTCTATAGCCCAGGAAACAAGCTCCTGTTCTTCCTTCCACCTCCTCTTCCTTTTCCTCATTGTCACCCAATCCACGTTGGGATGAGATGAGGTTGGGCTATGTGGAATCACAGAGTATGGTTCTTTGCTCCATGTCATCATGCTCCGCCTGCAATGCATCCCCTTGAATTGTGAGCAGAGAGCATTTCAGAAGACAGAGAAGTGAGTGAATCATCATGCTAATTATGGCATCATCACCGCTCACCATCTTGGTGGAGTCCTCAAATTTTTGGAGGATGGTACAGATGTCTGGCATCCATGTCCACTCCTGAGGTCTTGTGTGGAGTCTGACCTGAATACCGATGGCCTTGTTGATGCTGGTAGTCAACAACTGCCCTCTTCTGTTCACAAATCCTTCCCAACATCTGCAATGTAGAGTTCCAACGCGTGGGGACATCGCACACCAGTCAGTGAGCTGGAGCTGCAAGAGCTGCGGAAGCTGTAGCTGACTTTCTAAAATAGGCACACAAGCGTCGTACTTTGACAAGCAGATCAGGCAGATCTGGGTAGGCTTTGAAAAACTGCTGAAACACGAGGTTAAGCACATGGGCCAGGAATTGTACTTGTGTGAACTCGCCTCGCTTCAGAGCCGCCACCAGGTTCAGGCCATTGTCGCACATGTCCATGCCTGGCTGTAGGCTCAGCGGTGTCGGCCACAGATCTGCCTGCTCTTTCAGAGCTGTCCACAACTCTTCAGTGTTGTGCGGTTTGTCACCTAAGCGTATTAGCTTCAGCGCAGCCTGTTGCCGCTTGGCCGAGGCAGTGCTTCCAGCTTGTGACTGATTTGGTAATTACATAGATGGAGGCTGAAGAGGAGGAAGTGGTGGTGCAGGAACTGTAGACTGTGGGGTCAACCCTGATTGACCTAGGGCCCGCAATTCTCAGCGTCGGGAGGATTTGTTCCGTTCCAAGTTCCGACTGGGTCCCGGCTTCCACTATATTAACCCAGTGTGCCGTCAGGGAAATGTACCATCCCTGTCTACAAGCACTTGTCTACGTGTCTGTAGTTAGGTGGGTTTTCCCAGTAACTGAGTTGTTGAGGGCACGGCTAATGTTTTGGGACACGTACTTGTGTAATGCGGGGTCGGCACACCGGGAGAAAATGGCGGCTTGGGACCGAGTACCAAGGGATGGCCGCCGCCATCAGGTTGCGGAAAGCTTCAGTCTCCAAGCCTAAAAGGCAACATTTTGAGCGCAAGCATTCGCAAAATGTGAGAATTTAGTAGTGTGGCCTGTGGGGCGTTGGCTTCGTATTTGCGCTTGCGTTTCAAGGACTGTGGTAGGGACAACTGAACGCTGCGCTGGGACAAGGATGTGGATGTGCTTGCTGATGGTGCTAGTTGAGTGTGCAGCGACACATGCACGGCGGAAGGCATCTTCTTGACACGCCCAGGGGATGGGGATGACTCGGCGCCCGAGCCTTGTTGCCTGGTCTTGGGGATGTCACGGTAGTCGGCTCCCGGGCTCGTACCCTGGGCCTCTCTTTAAAAGGGTGGATAATTATATGAAAGTTCGTGACGCTGGGTTCGCCAGCGCTGCGGCAGCCCACTGAGACCGGTGTAAAGGCAGCTTGGGTGGTATAGCTCCCCACAGGTGGAGCTAGGCCTCAGGGCAGCGTGGATGTAGGGATGCAGGACAGAGGGGACCCAGCCGGGTCTGAAGATGGTTAGGCAGACACACAGTTCACTTCAGTACCTTTTACTGATGGAAATCCAGGCTCATTCCGGAGCACTGTAGAGTGAAGGGTGCATATCAGGATCCTCCCCAGTGAGCGGGTATAGGGCCTCCTGTTTCTTGCCTTTGTGTGGTAAGTTTCTGACCTGCCTATAGCTAGGCCTAACTTTGTCTCTGTCCTGCATCGGCTGACTTTGTGGTAGGGCCTTCTTTTGGAGTACACGCTCCCAGCTTGCGGGGCCTCCGTGACTCCTGGCTCTGGTATGTATCAGCTCTTGGGTGATCCTGGGACCTGAAGTCTTCCAGAGGTCTCCAGTTGTCTCTACAGGGGAGTATACGGCCCTGTAGACGCGGATCCGGTGTTCGGTACATATTTTCTGGGGTGAGCTTGTACAGCTCCTCTGCCCGCAATGCTACTCACTCCTCTAGCCTTCGGCCACGCTCGAGTCCCTCACTAGGTTATACACACTGGCGGCAGCTTGCCGCGCTTCACCGCTCTTATGGCGTCGGCATGCCTTGGGCTCTAACTGAGCTCCCTGAGTCTAGCTTGCAGCAGCCTCATGCTCCACTGCTGAACTATTAGCTGTGTTCTCTAGACTAGACTGGACTAGACTCGACTCCACTGCCTAGCTCCACCTTCCCTTTTTAAATCCCTAACGGGCTCCCACTGGTGGTCCGAGGTGGAAGGTTGAGGTGTGTGTATGCTATGAGGGCCTCTTGTGGAGGAATCCGTCCATCACCCTTCTAGGATCTGTGGCACTCATGCGCAGCAGGGACGCTACATTTACCCCTAGCAAAGCTCAGCACTCCTGGGCTGAAGTACATTTTGAAACAACAATATAGCATGAACTACAACAATCTTCCCTTTATGGGAGGCACATTCTTAAACGTTGCATATAACATTAATAAGTAATAAATAGATATATGTATTGGCATAAGCAACCTAGAAGTCCAAGTCTCTTCCGGAGAGGTTGCTCAAAGGGGCTCTCCAGGGAGTGCAAATATTTACAAAGAAAAGTCTTTGGGCTGCACATAGTCCTCAGCCACAGAGTTCTTTGGTACCCATACGGGTAATGAGAAGTAAATTGCTAAAGTGTCCATGTCACTTGAATTGTCCATTAATTAAGGCAAAAATATAAGTTAAATGCATATAAAAGGCAATGAATACATGGCAATATACAAGATAATACAGTGATATACAATACAATGCTATATAATACCCTAGGGGTAACTATTTACACTTGTCAGAAGTTTAACTATTTTACTCAGTGTATCTGACAGTGGTCTGACCTAGTGTACTACGTGTAGACCTACGTGGTACTGGGATGCGTGAGGCACTAGTGTTTGCACTACCTCCCATTCTGTCAGTTCTAAGTGTTGGGGAACTGCAGGGTTGCCTTAACCTCTCTGCGGGACTGGCAAATATACCATTGGCTGGGCCCTCTTGCTCTGCTCCAACCGGGGATCCTTCTTCCGGAGATTATTCTTGAGCAGGCTCTTCTGAAGCACTTACAGGCTCTACTTGCTGTGGAGGGTCTTCTGGCTGTTGAAAGAAGTGGATCACAGGTATTATTACTGCTCCTCCTAGTTGAGGCCAATCTGCCGGGAAGTCTCCTAAGTCAGTATGGATTACTGCTTCTTTAGGTTCCTCCGGGATAATGAGAGGCACTTCTTCTTGGGGCTTTAGCAGGTCTGGACACAACTTCAGATGGTCTCTAGATACAGTTGCAATAGTTATTCCTCCGTCTTTGCTAATCAAACAGGTGGTCTTGTTATGAAATCTTGAATTTAACACAGTGTAGGGTTCTCTCTCCAACTGGTCATCAAGTTTGTGGTTTCTTCTCTTCCTTTTTAACACTACTGCACCAGGTGAAAGGGTTCTGCGGGGGCACCTCTGTTGTATTGAGCTTCCTGCTTGTCCCTCACCCGAGTGAGACTGTCTTCGACACAGGCCTGTACTCTTCTGTACTGCTTCTGTTTGGTCGTGTCCCAGTCCTCAGTGGTCACATCTGCTTCTGGTTCTACTACAACAAGCTCCAGATCCATGGGCAACTTTCCTGGTCTTGCTCGCACAAGATATGCTGGAGTGCAATTGGTGGAACTCACAGGTATGTGATTGTACAGATCTACCAGGTCAGGTAGTAGGTCTGGCCACTGGCTTCTCTCCTCAAGTGGTAAGGTCTTCAGCAGGTCGATGACGATGTTGTTTATCTTTTCACAGAGACCATTGGTTTGTGGGTGGTACGGTGTAGTTCTTATTTTCTTACACCCGTAAAGATGGCAGAACTCTTTGAACAACTCAGCCTCTAAGGCCGGGCCTTGGTCCATCAGCACCTGCTCAGGGTATCCATGGGGTCTGCAGAAACACGCCTGGAACGTTTTTGCTGCTGTCTCTGCCGTCAGGTCTTTGACGGGGGGCGACCACCAGGAACCTGGAGTAGTGGTCCACCATGGTCAGGGCATAGGAGTACCCTGACCTGCTGGGTGACAGCTTGAAATGGTCCAGGGCCACGATCTCCAGGGGTCGAGTCATCTTGATGGGTTGTAGGAGTGCCTTTTGGCTGCTGTAGTCTTTTCTTCAAAGGCTACAGGGTCAACAGTTTTGGCACCACCGCTCAATGGAGCTGGGCATTCCTACCCAGTAGAATCGACACTTCAGCAGGGTCTCTAGCTTCTTCCAGCCATAGTGCCCCGCCTGATCGTGGTAGGCCTCCAACACCATTTGGATGTCTGTCTTGGGGACCACTATCTGCCATACCATCTCATGGGTTTTTGGATTGACGTACCTCCGGCACAGCTTCTCACGGTAGATAAACAGCCGGTTTCTCTCATTCCACAGCTGCTTTGCTTGCAGAGATGCTTCCTTCTCCAGGGAGGAACCTTCTTGGGTTATCAGCTCCTTGATACGGCTGACAACCGGGTCACTGTCCTGTGTCTCTTTCCAGCTGTGGTGAGGCAAAGGGTTTAACGTCTTAACACACTGCCTCCTGGAGGCTCGTTGCTCGTTGATCATCCCATTCCGGTGAAAGGCAGGTAGCTCAATCTCCTCCAGGTCATCCACTTCTTCTTCTGTGTCTGACTGGTGAGGCATCCTGGACAGGGAATCGGCGTTGGCGTTCTTGCGGCCCGCCCGGTATTTAATTGTGAATTGGTAGTTTGACAGCCGAGCCATCCATCGCTGCTCCATGGCTCCTAGCTTGGCTGTTTCAAGATGGGTCAAGGGGTTATTGTCAGTGTAGGCAGTGAACTTGCTGGAGGCTAGGTAGTGCTTTAACCTTTCAGTGATGGCCCAGACCAAGGCCAGGAACTCGAACTTAAAGCTGCTATAGTTCTCTGGGTTTCTCTCAGTCGGGCGGAGCTTCCTGCTTGCGTATGTGATCACTTTATCTTGGCCATTCTGCTTCTGACTTAGGACAGCTCCCAGTCCTTCGTTGCTGGCATCAGTATACAGCAGGAACGGTTGGCTGTAGTCAGGGTAGACTAGGATCTCATCGCCTGTCAGGATCTCCTTCATCTCCTGAAACGACTCGGCTTGCTCCTTACCCCAGTGGAATGGGGGATTTCTGCCTTTGGGGGACTGTCCTACCAGGACGTCTTGCAGAGGGGCTGCTTTCTTAGTGTAGTCTCTTACAAAGCTCCGATAGTATCCTACTAGTCCCAGGAACTGACGCACTTCTTTGAGGTTCTTCGGCTCCGGCCACTTCTGGATGGCAGTGACCTTCTCTGGGTCTGGTGCTACCCCTTCTGGACTGACAATGTGCCCCAGGTACTGTACCTTACTCTTGAGCAGGTGGCACTTAGAGGGCTTCAGCTTCATCCCATACCGGGACAGTGACTCAAATACCTCCGCCAGGTGCCTCAAGTGGTCCTCATATGTCTTGGAGTACACTATCACGTCATCCAGGTATAGTAACACAGTCTCGAAGTTGCGGTGTCCCAGGCAGCACTTCATCTATCTCTGGAACGTTCCGGGGGAGTTGCAGAGTCCAAACGGCATACTGTTGAACTCGCAGAGTCCCATCGGGGTGGTGAAGGCCATCTTCTCCTGATCCTCCACAGCCACAGCTACTTGCCAGTACCCACTAGTGAGGTCAAGGGTGGAGAAGTAATTTGCAGACTTTCAGGCTGCAAGGGATTCCTCAATACGTGGTAAAGGGTATGCATCTTTATGTGTAATGCGATTTACTTGTCTGTAATCTACACACATTCTCATGCTTCCGTCCTTTTTCCTGACTAGAACTAGGGGAGCTGCCCAGGGACTACAACTATCCCTTACTACCCCTGCCTTCATGTCATGCAACATCTCCTTGGCTTTCTGGTAGTGTGCTGGTGGTATAGGCCTGTAATGTTCTTTGATGAGTGGATGGTCACCTGTGGGGATGTGATGTTGTACCCCCTTAATCCTCCCAAAGTCAAGTGGGTGCTTGCTGAATACCTGCACGTATTCCTGAACCACCTGGTGTATACCCTGCTTTTGGTGGGCAGGATTGGTGTCTGTCCCAACATGGAGCTGTTGACACCAATCCTCCACCTGGGTTGCCGGGTCATTATCCTCCACTTCGTCTGGTGAGGTTAAGGACAACGCCATGTGTATAGAGTTATTTACAGCATGTAACTTGGAAACAGTGGCATAGCGTGGTAACCTGACCTCATCTTCCCCATAGTTGAGAAGACCACTACCCATCTGGCGGTTAAGAGTGTAGGTCTGTGCTCTGAGCTAAGGGGTTCTACTACTGCTTGGTACCTCTGTCCTTTAAGACCTATTGCTGCTCTACACCAGATAAGCATTTCACTCATTGGGGGGATCACAATGGGTATGGGGTCTGTTACCCGCACATTACCAATCTCACCACCGGATAGCTTTACTTGCTGCTGGTACATCAGGGCTCGGATCTCCTTCTGGATCGCTCTTCTCTGCCCTGGTCTGGCGGCGTTAGCGAGCTGTTGGAGCAAAAACACCACTTCCTCCAAACAGTTACCAACAATGTTAGTGCCTAGTACCATATTCAGTCCTGAGTCATCAGAGACGGTCTCTACTACAATGAGTCCCTGGTCCTTCAGCTCCACTCTCCCCACCTTTACCGTCACATCCTTAACCCCGACTATGTTAAGAGGGAGGCCGTTAGAGGCATATACTGAAAAATCTGGGTTCGGGGGTTGGAGACTGTCCATGGACCAGTATCTCTTGTAAAGGACATCAGGCATAATTGTTACCTGAGATCCAGTGTCCAGCAGGGCAGGTATCGCAATGCTGTTCACGATTATGGACAGGAAAGGTCTTCCTCCCACGTACATGCTGTGCCAGTCTGAGGGGCCTGCTGAGTCTATTCCTGGGTGTTGGCCCTCGGACCCAGGGTCTTCTCGTTTAAAGGACAGCTCTGGATGGTGTGACCTGACTTGTGGCAGCGGTGGCAGACAGGGTCCCTCGGTGGACGGCGTTGGTCGCTGATCCTCCCAGGGGGTGGCGTTGTCCTCTTCCTCCTTCTCATCCAGGGGACATCCTCAGGGCTATCGGCTAGCAGGATCCTTTCTTCCTCCTCGGGCTCTGTCCGCAGCTGCAGGGCACTCAGTACAGTGGTCAGGATTTTGTTCAACTGACGCACTTCAGAGCGCAGGCTGTCCAGCTCACTAGGGGACGTTGCTTGCACCTTGGCTTCAGCAGCCACTGGGGAAAAGGTGGACACTGCAGGCACTGGGGTGACCCCACCCTGGTAACATTGGATAGCAGTTGTTTCCAGGGGCTGCAGTCCTTTTATAGCCATGTTCTTAAAGGTGTCAAAGGTGGCATCTGGATGATCCAGGGACCACCAATGCACAGTCCTGCTCTCCTCTTGGGACATCAGTCCCCGGATAAACTGTTCTTAAAGCATTTTATTTTCATCATTGATGCTGGTTGGACTAACCTGTTTCAGAGCCCGCAGGGCCAGTTGTAAACGCCAGGCATAGTCCCTAACACTGTCCTCCGGTTGCTGAGAGCAGTTGTAGAACCTCATCCGGAGGTCTGTCTCAGTACGATTTTCAAAGACAGTCTGTAACTTATTAAAGATTGCGGACACTGACTCCTGGTCTGTGGCCGCCCAGGTTTCAACTTCCCGCTCAGCAGCACAAGTCAATTGTCCTAATATACAACAGCGGCTCTTTGCTTGCCTGTCATAGCGTATATGTCCAGTATACCGCATATTTTCCGCTTAAATCCCGACAGGGTATCTGGTTTGCCGCTGTATTGGGGGAGCCACTTCGCTCCAGGGATGTACGGTAGGGCCATGGGTATGACAGGGGTTACAGGCCCTGCTGGTGGAGCGGCTGCTTCGGCCTGCTCGGCGTCGGGTGCGGGTTGAGCATCAGGGATGTTAACCGGTATTCCGGCGTTGTGCTGTTCCTCGGACATCCTGGCGCCCCCCTAGCGAACCGTGGCCTACCTTCTTTTCTTTAATTCCGGTAGGCCGCAGCTCCGCAGGTGACGGTCTTCTTCAGCACCTTGCGTCGCTTGCGTCCTACGTCAGAGCGTTCAGCGACGGTCCTTCCAGGACCCGGCGCTTCCGGGTTTGACGTCGAGGCGTGGGGCGTGTCCGGGGTTTCGTGCGCTTTTTGCAGGTATGGCCCTCAGTTTCCCGCGGTTACGCCCTTCTTCCCGCTCGGCGGCCCAACAATGGCGGCAATCTTCGCCACAGTCAAATACACAGTTTTTTTTTATTAAAGGCGCACAGTACCCGGTGGCAACGGGCACAATCCTCCGTTGTTGCAGCGGGCACGGAATCCTGTTCGTGACGCCAGGAAAGTGATGACGTGCCCAGGGGATGGGGATGACTCGGCGCCCGTGCCTTGTTGCCTGGTCTTGAGGATGTCGCGGTAGTCGGCTTCCGGGCCCATACCCTGGGCCTCTCTTTAAAAGGGTGGATAATTATGTGAAAGTTCGTGATGCCACCTGTGGTGTCTGGTGAGGCTCACTCGCACTGCGGCAGCCCACTGAGGCCGGTGTAAAGGCAGCTTGGGTGGTATTGTTCCCCACAGGTGGAGCTAGGCCTCAGGGAAGCGTGGATGTAGGGATGCAGGACAGAGGGGACCCAGCCGGGTCTGAAGAAGGATAGGCAAACACACAGTTCACTTCAGTACCTTTTACTGATGGAAATCCAGGCACATTCCGGAGCACTGTAGGGTGAAGGGTGCATATCAGGATCCTCCCCAGTGAGCGGGTATAGGGCCTCCTTTTTCTTGCCTTTGTGTGGTAAGTTTCTGACCTGCCTATAACTAGGCCTAACTTTGTCTCTGTCCTGCATCGGCTGACTTTGTGGTAGGGCCTTCTTTTGGAGTACACGCTCCCAGCTTGCGGGGCCTCCGTGACTCCAGGCTCTGGTACGTATCAGCTCTTGAGTGATCCTGGGACCTGAAGTCTTCCAGGGGTCTTCGGTTGTCTCTACAGGGGAGTATATTATTATTATTTATTATAGCGCCATTTATTCCATGGCGCTTTACATGTGATAGGGATATACATAACAAAAGCATTTACATAATCTTAACAAAACGAGTCAGCGACTGGTACAAGAGGAACGAGGACCCTGCCCGCGAGGGCTCACATTCTAGAAGGGATGGGTGAGGATATATTAGGTGAGGGTAGAGCTGGTCATGCAGCGGTGGTTACTGCAGGTTGTAGGCTTGTCGGAAGAGGTAGGTCTTCAGGTTTCTTTTGAAGGTTTCCACAGTCAGCGAGAGTCTGATGTGTTGGGGTAGAGAGTTCCAGAGTAGGGGGGATGCATGGGAGAAATCTTGTATACGATTATGGGAGGAGGAGATAAGAGGGGAGTAGAGAAGGAGATCTTGTGAGGATCGGAGGTTGCGTGCAGGTAAGTTCCGGGAGACTAGGTCACAGATGTATGGGGGAGACAGGTTGTGGATGGCTTTGTATGCCGTGGTTAGAGTTTTGACCTGAATTCTCTGGGCAATGGGGAGACAGTGAAGGGATTGACAGAGGGGAGAGGCCGGGGAATAGTGGGGGGACAGGTGATTAGTCAAGCAGCAGAGCTTAGGATAGATTGGAGAGGCGCAAGAGTGTTGGAAGGGAGGCCACGGAGCAGGAGGTTGCAGTAGTCGAGGTTGGATATGATGAGGGCATGCACTAGTGTTTTTGCAGAGTCTTTGCTGAGGAATGCACGGATCCGGGAGATGTTTTTGAGTTGGAGTCGGCAGGAAGTGGAAAGGGCTTGGAAATGTGGCTTGAAGGAGAGATCAGAGTCCAGGGTTACTCCAAGGCAGCGAGCTTGTGGGACTGGGGAGAGTGAACAACCATTGACGTTGATGGCTAGGTTAGATGGGGGATGTGAATGAGAGGGTGGAAAGATGATGAACTCTGTTTTATCCATGTTGAGTTTTAGAAATCTGTCAGAGAATAAGGATGAGATGGCGGTCAGACATTGTGGGATTTTGGTTAGTAGGGAGGAGATATCGGGTCCAGAGAGGTAGATCTGTGTGTCGTCAGCATAGAGGTGATACTGAAAGCCGTGAGACTCTATGAGCTGTCCCAGGCCAAAGGTGTAGATGGAGAAGAGCAGAGGTCCTAGAACTGAACCTTGGGGGACACCGACAGATAGGGGGCGAGATGAGGAGGTGGTACGTGAGTGGGAGACACTGAATGTCCTGTCAAGTATGAGGAGATCCAAGATAGAGCCAAGTCCGTGATGCCAAGAGATGAGAGAATCTGGAGTAAGAGGGAATGGTCCACTGTGTCAAAGGCAGATGACAGGTCCAGAAGGAGGAGGATGGAGTAGTGTCGCTTGGATTTGGCATTTAGTAGGTCGTTGGTGACTTTGGTCAGGGCAGTTTCAGTTGAGTGATGCGGTCGGAAGCCAGATTGCAGGCGGTCGAAGAGGGAGCAGGAGGAGAGGTGGGAGGACAGTTCAAGGTGGACATGTTGTTCTAGTAGTTTTGAGGCAAAGGGGAGGAGTGATATGGGGCGGTAGCTAGTCATAGAGGAAGGGTCAAGGGAGGGCTTTTTGAGGATGGGTGTGATTGCGGCATGTTTGGAACATGAGGGGAAGACACCGGTTGTTAGTCACAGATTGAAGAGGTGGGTTAGGGTTGGGATGAAGACTGTGGTAAGGTTAGTGATGAGGTGGGATGGGATTGGGTCAAGATTGCAGGTGGTGAGGTGTGATTTGGAGAGTAAAAGAGGAGATTTGACCTTCCGCAATGGGTTTGGAGGAGGAGGGTTGAGTAGATATGAGGAGCGGTTGTGTGGACTTTGGGCAAAAGTTTTGTCTGATGGTGTCTATCTTCTGTTTGAAGAATGAGGCAAAGTCATCTGCTGAGATGAGAGAAGAGGGAGGAGGTGCTGGGGGATGAAGGAGAGAGTTGAAAGTGTTAAATAGCTGTTTAGGGTTGTGAGATAGGGAGGATATGAGAGATGACAAGTAGGTTTGTTTTGCTGTAGTGAGTGCGGACTTGAAATTAGTGAGGGATTGCTTGAATGCGATGAAGTGCTCGATGGAGTGAGACCTTTTCCATCTCCGCTCCGCAACCCTGGAGGCCTGGCGCAGTTCTTTCGTAAGTTTAGTGTGCCAGGGTTGCCTGTTGAATGTGCGAGATGTGGTGTGTGTGAGAGGGGCGATCGAGTCTAGAGCTTCAGCTATTGTGGTGTTATATGAAGCAGCAGCAATGTCTGCATCATGAAAGGAATTTGTCTGTAAGAGGGAGGAGGGATTCAGAGAGTGAGTGTAGGTCAAGGTGTTTGAGATTTCTGCGAGGGTGTGTAAGTTTGTGGAGTGGGGATTGTGCACCTGGAGAGGAGAGGGTAGAGAATGTGAGGAGGTTATGGTCAGAGAGAGGGAGTGGTGAGTTAGAGAGGTTAGATAGGGAACAGAGGCGGGTGAAGATGAGGTCCAGTGTGTGGCCGTCTTTGTGGGTGGGTGTGTAAGACCATTGAGTCCGAAAGAGGAAGTGAGAGAGAGGAACTTAGAGACAGACCAGTGGGAAGTGTTAATGGGGATGTTGAAGTCACCCATTATGATAGTGGGGATGTCAGTGGAGAGGAAGTGAAGCAGCCAGGTGGTGAAGTGGTCTAAGAAGGTGGTGGCTTGCCCTGGGGGTCGGTAAACGACGGCCAGTTGGAGGGGGAATAGATGCGCACACAGTGCTCCTCAAAAGAGGGGAGTGTAACGGAGGGTGGCAGTGGGATTTGGGTGAAAGCGCAGTGTTCTGATAGGAGAAGACCTACGCCTCCGCCATGTTTGCCGTTAGGGCGGGGTGTGTGGGAAAGGTGGAATCCGCCATATGAAAGTGCAGCTGGGGAGGCTGTGTCAGAGGGGGTGAGCCAGGTTTCAGTGATGGCGAGGAAGGAAAGTTTGTTTGCAATGAAAAGATCGCGGATGAAGGAAAGTTTGTTGCAGACAGAGCGAGCGTTCCATAGAGCTCCTGTTAGAGCAACTAAGGGAGTGGGTATTAGTTGCATGGGTATGAGGTTAGAAGGGTTGCGACAGTTTGTGGAAGGTCATGGATAGGAGGTAGAAGTAACTGTGGGGATATGGCGAGGAGGACCAGGATTTGGAGAGATATCTCCAGCAGTGAGGAGGAGTAGAGAAAGTGTTAGCAGGTGGGAGCAAGAGAGAGCATGGGGTGGCTGTCTGTGTTTGGAGATCCAGGATTGAATGTTGAGGAATAATTCGGAGGAGGAGGTGAGGTGAATTGGGAGGATGGAGGGAGAGATGAAGAGTTTATTACTAGGTGTAGGGGTTTGGGGGGTTGCTAGAAAGTGGAGGATTGTGGAACAAAAAGTGAGAGCTAACAGAAACATAGTTAATAGAGAGTAAGTGGTTAAAGTGTTGGCTACCTGACTCCTGCCCTGACTAACTGCCACTTATCTCCGAAGTCACTTTGCACAAGACGCGTGCACCCCTTAAAGAGCTTCTAAATATATAGGGCACACTAAACCATGAGGTGAGGGGCATTGTGGGAGCTGCTTGTGGCTAAATTAGCAGCTGATCGTCTCACCAGGAGATGGCAGGGTGATCAAAGACAGAGCTAGGACTCTAGTCTCTGCAGTTTAGCACCTCTAAAAATCAGATAAGATCTGTAGTGGGGAAGGGGCAGACATATGTGGGTATTGAATGGAGTGGGACAGATGCAAGCAGAGAAATTATGCAGAGCATGTACCAGTGAGGTGAATCAGCAGAGCAGAAGATTACAGCAGACACAGCAAGCAGAGAAATTATGCAGAGCATGTACCAGTGAGGTGAATCAGCAGAGCAGATGATTACAGCAGACACAGCAAGCAGAGAAATTATGCAGAGGATGTAACAGTGAGGTGAATCAGCAGAGCAGAGTAGAAGATTACAGCAGACACAGCAAGCAGAGAAATTATGCAGAGCATGTACCTGTGAAGAGAGAAGAAGAAGAGGGATGTTAGTCCATTGCCTCTGAAATAACTGCCACTTATCTCCGAAGCCACTTTGCACAAGAAGACGCGTGCACACCCTGTAGACGTGAACCCGGTGTCCGGTATATATTTTCTGGGGTGAGCTTGTACAGCTCCTCTGCCCCCAGTGCTACTGACTCCTCTAGCCTTCGGCCGCGCTCGATGTCCTCACTAAGCTATGCACACTGGCGGCAGCTTGCCGTGTTTCACCGCTCTTATGGCGTCGGCACGCCTTGGGCTCTAACTGAGCTCCCTGAGTCTAGCTTGCAGGAGCCTCATGCTCCACTGCTGAACTATTAGCTGTGCTCTCTAGACTATACTGGACTAGACTCGACTCCACTGCCTAGCTCCACCTTCCCTTTTTATATCCCTAACGGGCTCCCTCTGGTGGTCCAAGGTGGAGGTGTGTGTATGCTATGAGGGCCTCTTGTGGAGGAATCCGTCCATGCACCCTTCTGGATCTGTGGCACTCAAGCGCTGCCTGGGCGCCACATTCGCATACACCATGGGCAAGGGATTGGTGTGCACGCACAACAGCAGCAGAAGCAGTGGTGTCACCTACAGACACTGTTGCTGGACCCTGGGGTTCGGCCCACTTAGTTGGGTGCTTTGCTGCCATGTGCCTGATCATGCTGGTAGGGGTCAGGCTGCTGGTTTTGCTAACTCTGCTGATGCTGGCCTGGCAGGTGGTGCAAATTACCTTTTTATGGGTATCTGCAGAGTCTTTAAAAAACAACCAGTCTCGGGAAGACCTAACAGTTGTATTGGCAACTTCCGTCGTGTTAGCATTATGGGAAACGCTTTCCCACCTTTTGTCTGTGGCCACCACACTACTTCTTCCTGCCTGTTGTGGTGCTACACCTCCCTCCCCCTGTGTTCTGTTGTCCTTGCTCTGCAAGTCCCCCCTGCCAGGTTGGGTCAGTTACTATATCATCCACCATCTCGTCTTCCACTTCCGCACCCTGGTCCTCCTCCTGACTTTCTGGCAATTGTCTCATCATCGTCCACCTCTTGCGTCAGTAATTGCACTTTCCCACCATTGCCTTCGTGTGATCGTGGCTGCTACAATATTTGACCATCGCTGCACGCATTCTCCTCTTGACTTGCTTGAAGCTGGCCGGACGAGAGGCCCTAATCTATAAATGGAAAAGTGAACTGCTCTTCTGAGTGTCCAAGTGTTGGATTAGTTGTCTCTGGTCATTGGGCATGGTGTGAGGAATATGCGGTCCAGACTCTTGGCTACTGAGACTTGACCATGTCTAAGACAGTGTGGTGGTGGTGGCAAAGTGACTGGAAGCGTTATCTGCTATCCAACCAACAACCTTTTAACACTGCTCTGTGTTCTTGTGTTCTACGGTCCCCTAGTAATTCGGTTAGGAAGGTCAAGCGACAAGATGTACGTGCTTGTTGTGGCACAGTTTAAGCTTGCCGACGGCCCTATGCATGCACCATCACGTCCACTTCCCTGTCCCTTGCCACGCACATTGTCCATTTTAAATGGAGGACAATATTTTTCATGTTCAGTACAAATGGATGAATTTGAAACGCAGTTATGTGATACGTCTGACGGAAAATCACGGTTTTAAATAGCGGGCCTGTAGGTTACTATCCTTCACAGCGGCCTTGTGTGAATAGCTTCGCTGACACACTGCAACAAAATGGAAATGGAGGCCAATATTTTCCACATTCACTACAAATTCCTGGATTTTTAGCGCTGTAATATGGAAAAGATCTGGCCGTATTCTGCAGTTCTGAAAAGCAAATGGAGCAGAAAAATTGTGTACTCTAGATTGCTTTTTAAGCAAATAATCAGGATTAGGATAAAAAAAAAATTGGCCCTGGCCCCTGATACCCGGTTCTATGTTTACAAATATCTGTAATAGCAGGATCAATTAGAACATGCAATGGACCCTCTTGCACTTTATGCACATCAGTCTGCCACTTAACATATATATATATCCATATATATAATATACATATATACTGAATATATACAGCTGGATTAGTCCTCAGAAATACTTAGTTAAGATGGATATATGTTGTGGAGTACCTATACTAACTATAAACAAGCAAATCTCTCCCTAACTCAGCAGCAGCTCTCCCCTACTCTGCCTGTTTCCGAGGTAGACTGTGACGAGCATAGCACCACCAGGTCTTATATAGACCTGATGACGCTGTGCGGCCAGCCAATCACTGTAATGCCCACGACCAACATGGCTACGGCATTAAAGTGCGTGGCAAGCAATCCCTGCATGTTCATTGGCTCTCTAAAGAGCGCCAATCATGCAGGGCGGGGACCCAAGCTCCTGCCTGAACAACCTGATAATACTAGCCGAGCATGTCGAGCACTGTGATGCTCGGGCGAGTACCGAGTAGTGGCGAGCACGTTTGCTCATCACTAATAATCAGTAAATGCACTCAATACTTGGTCGGGGCTTTTGTAGTATCAATGCAGTGTGGCATGGAGCCGGTCAGTCTGTGGCACTGCTGAGGTGTTATGGAAGTCCAGGTTGCTTTGCTAGCAGCCTTCAGCTCGTCTGCATTGTTGGGTCTGGTGTCTCTCATCTTCCTCTTGACAATATCACAGATTATCTATGGGGTTATGGTCAGGCTAGTTTGCTGGCCAATCAAGCACTATGTAACTAATGATACTGTTGTTTTTAAACCAGTTATTGGTACTTTTGGCAGTGTGGACAGGTGCCGAGTCCTGCTGGAGAATGAAATTTCCATCTTCCAAAAAGCTTGTCTGCAGAGGGAAGAATGAAGTGCTCTAAAATGTCCTGGTAGACAGCTGAGCTGACTTTATTCTTGATAAAACACAGTGGACCTACACAAGTAGATGACATGGCTCCCCAAACAATCACTGATTGTGGAACCTTCACACTAGACCTTAAGCAACTTGGATTGTGTACCTCTCCACTCATCCCCTAGACTCTGGGACCTTGATTTCCAAATGTAAATTGGAGCTCTGGGACCTTGTGGAGTGTGTCAATGACTGCCTTCTGGAC